>NW_020174558.1:53688-115650 GCF_003031525.2 Neophocaena asiaeorientalis asiaeorientalis
TATTTCTTTTATATATATATATATATATATATATATATATATATATATATATTGTCTTGCTGATGCAAATGATCATAAAGTGTACCGTTCTTCCAGAGACCTTACAAAATTTTGCATTTAAAGAAATTAAATGATAATATTGGTCTCTAAGTAGAATTTAATTCCAGACATTGCCTTTGCGAGCCATGCTAAAATCACCATAATATAAATGCCATATTCTGATCAGTGAAGTCATTTTGAGGATATAATCTTCTGATATTTTAACTTTTTTTTTTTTTTTAAGTTGGTCAGGTTCCACACTCCTTTGCTTCATCAAGGGCACCCATAATCTGGGCCCAAGCAAGGAAGAAAGGATGGAAGAAAAAAATATTTTTAAGTGTCAAACCATAGCATCTTGGGTCTAAGAGAACAAATTCCTGGTATACCATAGATACTTAGAAGATGCTCCTTCCCTTTGCTTCACTTTTTGCATATTTACATTTGCCAGGTACTATTTGCTAATAATATGATGTAGTTCAGAGCACAAACTTTGGAGCCAGACACCAGTTATACAAACTTGCCCAAAGCTGATTAATCTCACTGAGCGTTGAGCATCAGGGTGAAAAGGCCCATCTCTTGTTTCTTGTTTGAAGATTGTAAGAAACTATATAAAAGGCCTGGCACATGGGATCATGGTAACTCTCATGATTATTCACACGTACCAGGCACTTTATACATTCTTCGCTATAGCCTGTGAAATGGTTTATTATCCCCAGATGTGAAAGGTGAAGAATCTCCATTTGCTTCATCCAATACTTTAGCCAAACCAGGCTCCTTTTAGTTTATGAACGTGGTCTTTGTTATGTTTGTGTCTGTTCCCAGCCTGACTGCTCTACTTAAAATAATCCTTCCCTCCTTCCTGGCTTTTGAAATTTTACCTGTTCTTCAATTTAAGCCAAGCTACCTCCATCATGAACTCTTCCCTCATCCTCCCCACTGGACTCAGAAAAGGAAGCTCTCTTTCTTGCCTTTGAACTCCCATAATCCTTCACTTTCCTTCAAGGGTGAGGACACCTAGGAACCTTATCTTCAAAATCTCTGTGACCCCTGGAACTCCCCGCACGATGCATTCCACAACTCATCCGAGTTTGGTCAAAAATAATAACTAAATCATTGATGATCCTCTTTCTCTTCTTTTGGGTGATTTTTGGCCCGACTGATTTGTTTTGGGAACTTTGAACATACCCATTGAGTGGAGATACTGAATCGACAACAGTGTGGTTTTTTAAAGAAATGAGTTGCTTTTATACTGTTTGTTTTAAACAATAGTGCTGTAGTAGAAGCACTGAATAATTAGATTAAAAGTGATTATGCTTTTATTTTCATTTCAGGTTTTTCTAAGAAACGTCTATAGTACTCATCTAATGATAGTATGCATTTTTCCATTATGAATTAATCATTTTTCAATTTCTGTTTGAAGTAGAGGGATTCAGATTTGTGCAGAACCTATGAAACCAACATCTTGAAAGAAATTTCCTGAAATTTTAGTATGAAAGATGGTGGGTAGTTATTATATTAGGCTTGGATGCATTTGGGGCAAATTAGGTATAAGAGAAAATTGGAAAGAACTACATTATTGTACCAGATGACATTAAGTACCAGATGACAGCTATGAGAAGGGCACTAACACTTCCTCATAAGCCAGAAACAATGTCAAGTAAGTAGCATTTGTAGCTTAACAACTTTGGCTTACCATGGAAGAGTACATTTAGGATTGAGTTTGTTTTTCTGCTTATGTTGAAAGAAAATGCAGGAAGCTAGAAATTGCTATATATTCATAAAACAGCTGTTGCCTTTCTAAACAAAAATAAAGGGAGTTATTCCATAAATAAGAACAATAATTACTGCTCTGAAACTGAGGTTTAGTATGGCTTCTCTTTACTTACTACAACTGACTGAAGACTACAGGATGTTGGGCAGCAAGAGCGGGTAACTCACATTATAAATGGCCTGGGTAGCAAGGGCAATTACTAGTTAGGTGTCATGCACCCCCAGGCTGCAGGGAGAAGATGATCATGTACTCACACTAAGATAGGCTTATGGAAAATTTAGCATTAAATTGATCATCCCTCTATTGTATATAATTACGTGTCAAGGAATTCATGTGTTTGATTCTTTTTTCCTAAAGGAACTTGTGGAGTACTACAAGCATCACTCTCTTAAAGAAGGATTCAGAACCTTGGATACAACTCTGCAGTTTCCATACAAGGAGCCAGAGCATTCATCTGGACAGAGGGGTAACAGAGCAGGCAACAGCTGTGAGTATTGTAATTTAGAATACAATTTGCTGTCACTTAAGGATCGAAGGCATGATAACATTAAACATCTTCATTCCAGATTTTGGAATAGAACCAATTAATATGCTGATGCATTTAACAAGGAATTTTTCTGGAGCAAAGCAGAATCAGATGGACCAACAGGTTTATGAACATGCCTAGATTTAGTTCTTCATGCCAAATTAAAAATCATGTGTGTGTTAAATCCATCAGAAATATAGGGTATGTTAATATGTAAGTTTTGTACTTTTCACTGACTTTTATATTAGCCAAACGCTTTTTAACTGATACATGTTTATGGTCATAATCCTGTTTGATTAACAGTATTTAAGCAAGGCTGGTGCACAGTTCTCCCATCTAACCTTGCACTGCAAGTCTTCTTATAGATTCTATTTCAATGATTACTTTCGGAACTCTGAAATAGCTAAAAGCATGTTTCCTCTGATGCCAATATTTAAAAGTAAACATTAGCCACTTCTTTTCAGAATGAGCACTGTGCCACAAATAATCACAAAAGATTAGCACACAAACAGAAAGCATGTTATAGTTTGAGTGTGAGTTCAACTCAAAAACGTTTTGCTCGTCACCGTTTAATGTCATATAATCTTCCTGTTAATAGATACAGCATGTAGAGAACACTATGATGAAAAAATGCTATGAATAAAGTGTGATTTCATCCTCTTATTTTAATTTCATAAAACTTTTTTAGAAGAGAAAGGAATACAATTTTATTACCCTCAGAAGGTTTGGCCTAAGCAAAATAGGAATATCTAGAGGTATTTGAAATAAAAAGAATTTGCATCATGTAATATAACTTTTTTTCCCTAAAAGCAGAAACTGAAAGGGAAGCAACGCTCAGGGCACTAACACCACCAGTAAAATTTCATAACATTTCCATAAAGTAAATATACAAGTAATTTGTCACATCAACTGACATTTTTTTTTCAATTTGAATAACTTAATAGCTGTTCTCTTCACAAGGATCAGTGATAAATGAACAAGATTGTGCAATGAAAGTAGTCAGAGCACACTTTTTGTTGAAACTGTAAACACATTAAAATTTATCTTTCAGTTTTTAGCCCACTCTTACCCAGTTATCTTAGATGCTCATATAGGCCATAAGTTTTGCTCATTCAAAAATGAAACTTCCCCAGGCTTCCCTGGTGGCGCAGCAGTTGAGAATCTGCCTGCTAATGTGGGGGAACGCAGGTTTGAGCCCTGGTCTGGGAGGATTCCACATGCCGCGGAGCAACTAGGCCCCTGAGCCACAACTACTGAGCCTGTGCGTCTGGAGCCTGTGCTCCACAACAAGAGAGGCCACGATAGTGAGAGGCCCGCGCACCGTAAGGAAGAGTGGCCCCCTCTTGCCACAACTAGAGAAAGCCCTCTCACAGAAACGAAGGCGCAACACAGCAAAAATTAATTAATTAATAAACTCGTACCCCCAACATCTTCTAAAAAAAAAAAAGGAACTTCCCCTTAAGAAACAATTTTTTCTACAAACTTCTAAAAAGCCTACCAGGGTTATGACATTTTTTTCCCTACACGAAAAGTATAATTTTCAATTCTTTTACTTTGCCTTCCCAGTAGCAGGAGATAAAGTTGCCCAGGAGGTCAGTTACACTAAAAATCCTGTCTGAGTTGTTTGCTTAGTTTTAGAAAGTCCGGGTGAGAGGGACTGGCAGTCAGGGAGAGCCAGTATCCCAGTCAGTGGAAGGTTCTTAACCCTCTATTTCACTGTGTGGTCACTCTCAGGCACTCCTGTGCTTGGCACATGTGGGCGCTCAGAGAATATTGGTCAACTACGAATGAAGCTGCCTAGTTAAAATTTTTTTCTAGTGTTTGACCAAGTATTCAGTGCTCAAACTTCTTTAGCCACTAGGGATGGCATTACAGGCTCTTTTTCTTTTTCAAAGCATGGCCAATAACATGATTTTGAGCGTCCATGCAAGCTACATTCAGTTATTCGTTCCTTCAGCATATAATAATTACCTAACGCAGAAAACGCGCTGTTCTAGGTCTTGGGATTCAGCAGAGTCCCTATCCTTATGGAGCTTATATTTTAATGAGGCAGCTCTGGCAAGTCTGGGTTAGGAGTTTGATATTTTTATATAGGATGATCAGGGAAGATCTCACTCCTAAAGTGACCAGAAAGAAGTGAGGGCACGTGCTGGTACGTCAGTCAGCAATAATTTCCTGATGGTCTACGCTCCGAGATTATTCAGCAGGATTATAATCTTAGATCAAGTGTATATTATCCCAGTGTTTTATTTACTTGTTGCTGACGTTTCGTATGAAATGAGAACACTATGATGATTTTGAGCATTGAATGAGGTGCTGTACATTAAAGCATTTAGCAGAGTGCTGGTAACATGGTAAACACGCCATAAAAGTCAGCTGCTGCTGATTCTACCACTTCTACCACAGCTGCTGCTTTCCTACTACTACTAGTCACTCCTCTAACACAGCAAACATTTTCCTGTATTTCTAATTGTTGAATTACTAGTTTTAACTCATAGCAATTTACATCTTTGCTTTTATGATTTTTTAAAATACCCCTTGCTTATTTTATACCAAGTCCTGATTAAAGGTTAACCCTTAATTAAAACACTGCTTCAGTTTTTACACACGTGTCTCTCAGGAAGTGGTAAAGAGGAAACTCTACATATTCTGTATAGAAAGATTGTGTAGGATGTCTTTAAGAGTCCTTACCTCTGGTTCACAGCTTTGGGTGTGCTGCTGAATACCATCTCAGAATAACTTTTATGAAGAAGTAGTACCTTGGGATACAGGACAGGGCATGGCATCTTCGTTGCTTCTAAGTAATGGAGGAAGCAGAGCAGGCAAGCCAAAGCCTAGGACCACGCTGTGTTCTGGGTGGAGGTTGAGATTGGAGTTCTAACTCCTGAAACCTGCGATTTATTATTATTTTTCTCCTACATGCTATATAGTCACCTTGGAAAAGAAAGTCCCAGGGCATCGTAGAAGAGGCTGCTTGCTTCTGTATTAGTCTAGGTTTGGATGTTCTTGGGAGAATTAAAAACTCTTCTCAAGTTTGTAAAATATGGTAAGATTATGACAGGCCTACCTCATGCAATTGCAAAATAACATATATAGGGCTTCCCTGGTGGCGCAGTGGTTGAGAGTCCGCCTGCCGATGCAGGGGACACGAGTTCGTGCCCCGGTCCGGGAAGACCCCACATGCCGCGGAGCGGCTGGGCCCGTGAGCCATGGCCACTGAGCCTGCGCGTCCGGAGCCTGTGCTCCACAACGGGAGAGGCCACAACAGTGAAAGGCCCGCGTACCGCAAAAAAACCAAAACAACAAAAAAAACATATGTAAAGACACTAATTAGAATGAAACAGACATCCAGAGGATTGGGCAAGGAGCGTGTAGCATTTGTAGGTGAGGAGCCCGTTGTAAGCAAGGCTCTTTCCTAGGGCTGTGAGACTGTTTTTGCCTCCGCAATGACTTGAGTGTTTCCAAGAGAGATAATGAGAGGAAGGAAGAGAACAAAGAGCAGTCAGGCACATCAGTGAGCCGTTGTGCTTCCCTAGAAACTGCAGTGGCTCCGTGGTTCTGTGGATCTGTGTAAGAATCCCATTACTTTCCAAAAACGGTCGCAGGAAACATGCCTTAGACTGCTGCGGGTGTACCCCTAGGGCCTGTGTATTTGAAGGGCACTGAACTGACTTTTGCCTTTCTTGCTGTACAGTGAGCGCTTAATTATTTTCAGGTCTGCTACTCAGTAGCCGTCTGACCCCAGGCAAGTCACTTAGCCTATCCGGGCCTCAGCTTTCTCACCTGATGAATAAGGAATGAGATTAGATATTTTATTATGTTCTTTAAAAAACAGCATGCTAGGCTTTTTGTATGCATGAGAGAAGGAGGTAAGGTAGAATGGTAATAGACCGTTACACTTGGAAAAGTTGCACAATTAGCGTTTCATTACCTATTAATAGACCTTAAGCATTTTCCCAAGTAAATGGAGAATTAGTTGGACCACAGAGGTGGCTAATGTTTAAAAAAAATGTTGGTTTTCACTATATTTACATGATCTCAAAGTGTCTTCTCACAAGACCTTATTAATTACTAAAGAGGGAAAATAGAAACACCTAAAAGTGATCAAAGTTAACATCACCAGTAATGGGACAACTAGATATCATGCACCTCCTAATGTGACGCTCTGAGAAGGATGTAACACCACTTTTGTGGTATTCCTGCCCCCCAGGGTGCACAGTTTGAATCTAATCATGAGGAAATATCAGAGAAACCCAAACTCAATGACATTCTACAAAATAACTGGCCTACGCTCTTCAAAAATGTCAGTGTCATGAAAGACTGCAGAATTGTTTCAAATTGAAGAGAAGAAGACCAAAGAAACATGACAGCTACATGCAACATGTGATCCTAGGTTGAATCCTGGACCAGAATTTTTTTTTTTTCTATAAAGGATACACAGGGATCAATTAACACATTTTGAATAAGTTTCTAGATTAAATAATTTTTGTTTTTGATAATTGTACTGTGATTATATAAGAGAAGAAAATGCCTTTGTTTTTAGGAAAGACACACTGAAATATTTAGAGATAAAGGGCATTGTCTGCAACATATTCTAAAATAGTTGAGGAAAATATAGAGATGATAAACATGGTAAAATATTAACACTTGAGGAGTTTGAGTGAAAAAATATATAAGAATTCTTTGTACTATTCTTGCTACATTTAAGTCTGAATTATTTCAGAAGTAAAAGTTTTAAAATTTCGAGATGATCCGTTTACCTGAGAACTAACAGAATTGGGAGAAAATGGCAGCATTCTCCTCTTTCACCTGTTCCAGGAGCAGGGGCAGCTTGGTGCACTGATTTTAGGGTGTGTAGAGTACGGAGTAGGACGTATTTGAACCATCTCTTCCTTACCTGTAACCTCACTGTATTTACTTACTCATTCCTTCATTGTTTTATTCAACAGTTATTTATTCAACACTTACTATGTGCCGGGTCCTGTTTTGGATGCTAAATATAACAGTGAATAAGATGGATAGGAACAAACATAAAACAAATAACTTCATAAATAATCACAAATTTTGATAAGTCTTGTGAAGCAGAAGCAAAGTGGAAGTGTACAACAAGAGGGCCTATTTAACCTGTAGGGTCAGGGAAGGACATTTTGAAGAAGTGGCGTCTAGACGAAACTTAAAGGATCTATGTGGATTGGCAGGGTGTGGTTTAGTGGTGGTAGGGAAACATCACAGTGAAGAAGCAGCTTGTGTGAAGGACATTTAACAGGAAATAACTTCACACGTTTAAGGAATTAGAAGGGGATCGAAATGTTTAAAGCACAGTGAGTGGATTCTAATATATACATTGGGAATGTACTGAAGCTTTATAAGCAGAAATGATATGAACTGATTTACGCTGTTTTGAAAGATCACTGCCTACTCCGTGACAGTGGCTTGAAGGGAGGCATGGACCAGAGAGATGAGTGAGGAAACTACTGCAGATGTCCAAGGGAGGGATGATGGAGGTTTGGACAAAAGCTGAATAGAGACAGTGGAGCAGGACAGTGGGCAGATTTTGGTATAATCTGGAAGTCGAATTGACTGGATAAAGGAATTGAGGTAGAAGTGGTACATGTATGATACACAATTATTTGCCTTGGATAACTGACAAACGGTGAAACCATTGGACTGATCAAGAAGCAAAAGAGACATAACATATATAGAGGAGAAGGTAATACATTCAGTTGTGCACAGACTTTCAGTGCCTGTGCACATTCAGTGGTTCAGTAGGCGTTTGACACTAAGAAGAGTGGTTGGGGTTGAAGATAGAGTTTTATGGATTGCTCACACTTCGTTTCAGCTTACATAAAATATAGCATTATTTTTATATAGTTTTAATGATTTCTTCCGGTCTATTGCTCCCTGAAGCCTTAGGAACCAGGCTCCTGAGCTTCCCATTCTCAAACTGCACTTTGCACAGTGCCTTTCATGAAACACGTGTTCAGAAAGGGCTAAATGAGTGAAGTCAGAGCCTAAGGTCTGTGGGAGACATAGCAGGTATTAAAAGCACTATGTGTAGTTGTTATTTGAAAAAGCATGGAGAGATGGGTGGGCTTGAAAACAAAATATAGAACAGCATGATCCTTTTGAGGTGGTGACAAATATTATAGCAATTCTTCAAAAACTGTCAAAGGCTTCCTGGGTCTTTGGGACCGTGCGAATGACCTTGCAGGAAAAAGTAAAAGCCAGAGCCAGGGCCCAGGCTGCTTTTCCCTACTGTGGTCTCATTCCTTTCACGCAGGTAGTCCCGTTATTCTGTTAGCCATCTGACAAGGTGCTTAAGCTTCATTTTAGCCAGTGTTTTAGAAACTTGGAGAATTTGTATCGTTCATATTTATTTAACTCACTGTCACATTATATAACTTGCTTATTCCTGATAATTCTTGAAACATCTGATAATGCCTTAACCATTATTTATTAGTTTTATCACAGTGTAATAGTGGATAATATTTATTATCTCCTTCATACACATTCCTCAAACATCCACTTAGTTTCTACCTTCTTGCCCTTGTAATTCAACATATCTATATTCATCTACTCTTATTCTGATCTCCTAATTTTATCCTCAGTCTTTTGTCATCTTTTTCCTTGGTCATTTGGCATTTGGGTTTGATTTAATCTAATTTTATCCTGGTAATTTAAATATCTGTTTTAATCTCACTGTAATAGCTTCCTAGAACTGCCTTAAAAATTACCATAAATGAAGGGGATTAAAACAACAGAAATTTACTCTTAAGTTCTGGAGGCCAGAAGTCTGAAATCAAAGTGTTGGCAGGGTTGGCTCCTACTGGAGGCTTTGAGGGGGAATCCATTACCATGCCTCTCTTCTAGTTTCTGGATGGCTGCTGGCAAATTTTGCTGTCCCTTGGCTTACAGACACACCATTCCAATTTCTGCCTTGTCTTCATATAACCTCCTCCTCTGTGTGTCATCTCCCTTTCTCTTCTTTTATAAAAACACTTATTTCATTTAGAGCTCATCATAATACAGGATGATTTCATCTTGAGGTCCTTAACTTACATCGGCAAAGACCCATTTTCCAAATAAGATCACATTCACAGGTTCTAGGCGGACATGTCTTTGGGGAGGTGAGGCACCATTCAACTCACTATAATCTCATCATACTAATTTTAAATTTTTCTCCAAATTTTTCCATCCTTATTTGTTTTTTATTAGAGCTATAAGAGGACTTTGCACTATTAGGACAGATGGGCAGTCAACGGATGGGGAGTTACAAGGGAAACATTACCTTAATACAATGAAGTGTTCTCAATGGCTTGTAACTTTCCTGCAGTGAAACACACTGTCTTCCTGAGAGAGAGCACTTCTAGCCAATGAAAGTTTCCCAAAAAGGTCTACATGACCAATTGTTTGAAACACTATATAAAATACTTGATATAGAATAAGAACCTAGTAATTCTGTCTGATATTCAATAACTTAATGATTAAAAGAACACTATATTTTTCAAACCCCTTTCACTTATATTAATGTCTCCAACTGAGTGTTGCATGAATCACCAGTCCTGTGAGAAGCCTCATGAAAGGTTTCGTTTGTTAAACAGATGTACCAGAAGTGCTGCTTGTATGATATAGGAAAGTGATGAGTTTCCCTAGTTTATTTCCTCCTGCAGCACTGTCTCATAATGTGTAATGTTTGTATTATGAGCCATGAGAGTTAGTGTATGTGATGTACTTAGAACAATGTCTGGCACATGGGAAGTGCTCTGTGCATGCTTTTCTATGGGCTAAGGTGGTTCTAACATGTTGCTGTCATTTTTATACTCTTTTTCTCAGGATGTCTATCATGTCCACAGAACTTACTGTTCTTGGGCAACTAATCACCTACAGCCGAACATGTTCATTATTAGGTCATTCTGGGCTTCCTTTTTTTACTTACTTGCTTCAGGAACTTTAGTAGCTACTGTGAGGGATTTTTATCCTGAACCTGATGGCTTTAAGAATTAGTAGCCAGTACCCAGGGTCCCTTCAGAAATCGATAGCTTGCAGATCGAAATTCTACAGATTGAAGTAACCTCACTCAAAGCTGTCCTTTTTCATGTTTCAAAACTCAAAAAGCAGTCCTTATGTTTTAATATGTCTCATTTTGTATACTGTTCTTTCTATAAACCTTATTTTCTAAATTAAAAACTGGTCTCAATATGTGTAATGTTCCCTAATTGACTATAGTGTCCTCATGTGGCAGCCCCGATCCAAGGCTTTGGTTTTTCTAGTCTCCCTTCCCTGTAAAACAAACATAAATTGAGAGGAATTCCTTTTTTTCTTGCTAAAATTTGGATCCGTCTCCTAGCTTTGAGGAACAATGCTGAGAGCTCTTTTTTTCCTCATATATACCACTGATACGCAGCTTCCCCTACTGAACGCCAGATCTGCATAAGGGAGCCGGTCCGACTTGGCCAGGGTTTCCCTTCATTCACTGCTTTATGCATTCAACATTTTTGAGCATCTACTTGCACTGAACACTCTACTGCACATATCCCTTGGGTGTTACATACAGTTTAGCTTAACAGCTGAACAATTGACAGGAATGCAGGGGGACTCTGGTATTGAGGCACTTCAGACTTAACAGCAATGTCAACCCTGGTAGAGGCTTTTTTAGCAAGTATTTTTTTGTGACATTCCTGAGAGGTCATCCTCAGGCTTTACTTGACACTCAGGTGACTTTATGTCTATGGCCACACAAATCACCCAACTTATTTTATAAATTTATTTACTTATTTTTGGCTGTGTTGGGTCTTCATTGCTGCGCACGGGCTTTCTCCAGTTGCAGCGAGCAGGGGCCACTCTTCATTGCGGTGCAAGGGCTTCTCTTGCTGCGGAGCATGGGCTCTAGGCGTGTGGGCTTCAGTAGTTGTGGCTCACAGGCTCTACAGCACAGGCTCAGTAGTCGTGGTGCACGAGCTTAGTTGCTCCACAGCATGTGGGCTCTTCCAGGACCAGGGCTCGAACCTGTGTCCCCTGCACTGGCAGGCAGATTCTTTTTTTTAAAAAAAATAAATTTATTTATTTTTGGCTATGCTGGATCCTCGTTGCTGTGTGCGGGCCTCTCATTGTTGTGGCATCTCCTGCTGCAGAGCACGGGCTCCAGGCACGCAGGCCCCAGCAGTTGTGGCACGTGGGCTCAGTACCCGTGGCCCACGGGCTCCAGAGCTCAGGCCCAGCACGGGTGGTGCACGGGCCTAGTGGCTCCGCGGCATGTGGGATCCTCCCGGACCAGGGTCCGAACCCGTGTCCCCTGCATCGGCAGGCAGACCCCCAACCACTGCGCCACCAGGGAAGCCCCTGGCAGGCGGATTCTTAACCACTGTGCCACCAGGGAAGCCCCCCAATTTATTTTTTGAACAGAATTTTTTAAATGCTTATGTTGATCCAGAAACTTGACTTATTGGAGCTATTTACTATCATTAGCTCATCTCTTCAGAATTACTCGAAGTTAAATATACTACATACACACTCTACTGTGATTACCTTTCATCTGATGTCCTTTTTTCCCTTCCCCACTGTATTTCTTTCTTTTTCAATAAGCTACTCAGATTTATCCGTCCATTGTCATACACGTGGTTGCCAAATCTGTCACCATCCTGGCCACTCTGCTCTGAATACACTCCAATTTGTCAGAATTGAGCATAAACACTTCAAGATATCTGACTTGCTCGTTCAGATCTTTTCCTATTCAAAGCTCAGTCTTTCTATTCAAAGCTCCATCTTCCCCTGTTAATTTTCCCACTTTTTCTTTATTCTTCTTCCTCATAGGGCAGTTCTCCAAGAACTTCTCTCCTCATCTCATCTTTAGTTATTACATTCCCACCAATAACCCCACAGGTCCCCACATTCATTCATTCATTCAACAGACCTTTACTGAGAGCCTACTGCAGGGTTGGCACTGTTCAAATTGCTGGGGATACGCAGCAGTGGGAAAAAAAAGTCTCCGCCTTTGTGGAACTCACATGATAATGGGGAAGGCAAATAATAGATAAAAAATAAACTATATAGTATATTAGAAGTTGGTGAGTGCTCTGGAAAAGATAATCTAACAATGTAATGCTACTCAGGAGTGCTGGGGATGGTTTATGATTTTAACTGGGGTGGTCAGATGATGAGGAACAAAAGTAGAGATTCATTTTTCCTCCTTTTGGTAGCTTAATAGAGAGCCAGTTCAGCAGTTTTCAGTTCTCAACAGTAGAACAGGCTAATACTATCCACTGGCTTCCGAAGCTCCGCTTTCTAACAAGGTCATTTGTATGACCAGTGTCTTAGTCTGTTTGGGCTGCTATAACAAAACACCATAGACCAAGTGTCTTCCAAACCACAGAAATTTATGGCTCACAGTTCTGGAGGCTGGGAAGTCCAAGGTCAAGGTGCTGGCAGATTTGGTATCTGGCAAGAGCCTGCTTTCTTGTTTATAGAAGGCACCCGTGTCCTCACATGGTGGAAAGGGGCGAGGAAGCTCTGCGGGATTGCCTTTTTAGGAGCTCTAATCCCATTCATGCAGGCTTCATTCTCATGACCTAAGCACATCCCAAAAGCCGAACTTCCTAATACCATGGCATGAGGCATTACGTTTCAACATAGGAATTTTGGGGTCTGGAGGGGGACACAAATATCCGGTCCATAGCAAACAGGGAGTTTCTGCTATCATAAACTCACATAAATACCCCATCCATCTGAAGAGCAGGCTACTGGAACTTTGACCATGGCGTGTACAGACCATCCATGCCCAACCTAAGCAGTAGGACAGTGGGAATTTAGGGGATTGAGTACCCTCTACCTACTTCTTTGCTTGTATATCACTCCCTCCCCCCATAAACCCTTCTTTCTCTCTGCACCACATGGCACAAGTGGTATGCGTCCGTGACTCTCTTATGGGGCATCAGGGTAGGCCTCGTTGTGAAGGTAACACTTGAGTAAAGAGTCAAGGAAGTGCGCGCAGAACAGCCAGTGCGAAGTAAGGAGCATGTATGACATGTGCAATGTGGCCAGAGCAGCAGAGATGGAATCAGAGGGGCAAGGGAGGCCAGTCTCTGTGAGGCTTCATAGGACTTTAGCTTTTGTTCCGGAAGACATGGGAAGCCATTGGAAGGATTTAAACAAAGGAGAGACATGGTCTGACTTTAATAGGATTGTTCTAGAGTCTGTGTAAAAACAGGAAGACCAGTTAGGAGGCTCATGCAGCAATCCAGGTGAGAGATGGTAGCAGCACCTTTATACTATGTAACCGAACAGGACATGCAGACACATCAGACGTAAGACAGAAGCAAGAGAAGACCCAAGGCTGTGACTGTAAGGCTTTTGGCCTGAGCAACCGGAAGACTGGAGATTTTTGTAGGGAAAGGCTCAAATGGAGCCTAAAGTCTAGTCA
The DNA here is from genome assembly GCF_003031525.2 of Neophocaena asiaeorientalis asiaeorientalis. Lineage (NCBI taxonomy): Eukaryota > Metazoa > Chordata > Mammalia > Artiodactyla > Phocoenidae > Neophocaena > Neophocaena asiaeorientalis. The sequence goes on from NW_020174558.1 coordinate 67,441, forward strand.
TAGCACTCTCTATCCAAGATGAGTAATTTCCATATCTCTGTATCATCTCTGTGTCTGTCTCTTTACTAATTTGTAAGCTCCTTTAGAGTCGATGCTCTGTCTTATCTGTTTAATCTCCAATAGCACCTTAGCACAGTCCTTGGCACATCAGTAGTTATTTAATAGATGTCTGCCAATTATCATTAAAGAGTAAGGATTTAGGATCAGGTTCACATTTTGATGAACTAGATGCCTATAAATAATCCAAAATCCCTCGAAATGTCAAATGATCTAATTTTCCATAACAATAAGTTCTTATACTCATATTTTTGCTTGTTAATGGCTTTATGTATTTAGACTGTGCAGTACTGAATATAAAGTAGCTGTTTCTTTTCACAATAATTCTAAGTTTTCCTTGTCACATCTTTGAATTTTAGGTTAAAAGAGATTTGTCCATTTACCGGATGTCAGCATTCAATTAAATGAAACCAATCTGAATCATTCCTACTTTTTCAGTGACAATATATAAAATATACTATAAATACTATATATTTGAGGGAGATGGGGAGCACATATTTGATACTATGTCTATGAATGTTTCTGGGAGTCTAAGAAGAAGACATGGCTACGTTCTAAAATAAAACCAGGTTAAGGGTCACAAATTTAAATGAAACATTCATTAAATTCTCAGCATGTTCTCTGCTGTTAGGCCATCTGTATACAATCTTGGTAAAAGGAACCTCCTGGATTCCTCAAAGTGTCCCACATAGGAACACAGTCCTTCAGGAAAATCTCTAGGCCACTGCGGGGCCCCAAACTCACAGGGATAGCTGTATTGAGGATGGTATCATTGGTACAACTGCCTGATAGTTTTACTTTTTTTTTTAACATAAATGAGTGTAAACACATGTGGTTGTTACATCTTGAGGCTGAGCATTAGGTAATGTCTATCCCAGAGAATAATTAGCAAATGCTTAGTATCGTGTTCACTTATACATATAATGGATAATTAAATGGTAGTTCAAAAATACTTTGATTTGGTCACCAGTACCTTAAAGACTAGTGTTGATTGAGCTTGGTCTCTGCTGTGTACCAATTTCAAATGTTATTGAAACTTGAGTGGATTTTCATTTGCTTGTGAACATGAATAGCCTAATCAAAGCAGAGCACAATACTTTAAAGCAATGCTTAGTTAACCTTAACAAAAGTATAGGTATCAGATACCAATTCACTAGTGCTTTATTATTCTGTGAACATTGTGTTCCTCTTTTAATCGACATGCTTCTGTGGCTCTGTCCTCTCAGTCAAGTCTCAGAACTGGATAATATTCACTTATGATGTGCCAGTCAGTTTATTATGGCTATGCTAATAGCTTCTGTTTCAATTAGAGAATTTTAGTACTTCAAGTTTCATTTAACTTGGAAAAGTTAATATTTGACTTAATATTTGAGTTAATATTTTAATAACTCCTAACGAGACCTTTTAAGTCACTAAACTATGAGCCACCACTTATTTGCTAATGTTCCATGAACATTAGCCCATTTGAGTGCCAGGTATCATGTGAAAATAACCAGAGACCCCCACCTAAGTGTGATGGTCTCTCTGAGCAAGGTTCTCCTTCGTCTGTGCTAATAAGGAATTGAAAGTATTTGAGGAAGGACGAAAGTTAGGTCCTTAAATAAAGCATGCAGTTTGCAAATGATTACTTCAATGAAAAAGGTCTCAACGTAGATTTACTATTATCTCAGTGGATACAGATATGAATAAAAGTTCTTTCTCTCAAGAAGCTTCCCAGAATAATGTAATGTACTAGCAGCAGGCTTCCTATAATATTAGGTGGTGAAGTGAATATTAGGCCAGGAAGTGAAAGGGATAGGAAATAATAATCCCTCAACGTTCCCATCTGAACGTCACTGTTACTCAGCTGTTTCTATTCCATTCCAGGATCTGCACGTACCAATAATTCTTATATTAGCGTCATCCTGGTATAGTCGGAGGAGTATGATGAAGAAAACACGTATCTGTACGTGTGTGTAGAAACAGGTGGATGTATTCTCAGTATGGACAGAAATATGTTTTGCAGGTTAAACCATTCTGCAAAATATTTTTATCAAATACCTTATTCTGACACTGCTTACATCTAGATTTAAATCCATACTTTCCTAGGGAAACACATTATTTTATGCTCGTCTACATAGGTGCCAGACATTCAAATGCTGTTTTGCCAGAGAATTAAGGACCCAAACACGTTGAAAATTTATGTATAGAAAGAGCGACAACAATAAGTCACGCTACGATATGTAGAAAAGTAGAAAGCATCTTACCAAGCCTTAAAGTGTTTGGCTGAGAGCTAGATACTGGGTGACAGGAGCAAAAGGTTAATCAGTTTCTCCTGAGAAGGTTCCTCAGGTGTACAGTATGGTTAATGCCATGAGACATTCAGAAAAATTATAGTTATTGTAGGAATATCATTGATAGATTACGGCTCTCAGGGATCCTGGGGAATAAAACCTGAACATATTTCACGTTCTTCCCTTTATGTTGTGCTGGCTTTTGCTGGAAGTCTTTGAGCAGTTAAGTGAGCAAAAGATGAGCTCAACAAACAGGAGGAGGAGAAATAAGGAGCTTGCAGAATTAAATAGCCTGCCGAGATCCTCATCCATTTAGCAGCTTCAGTTGCTTAGCCCTGGGCCTGATCCCGTGGGGATGGAGAAGCAGCGTAAGAGCCAGTCCCTACTCTCCAGAATCAACGATTCATTGAGATAGAACACAGGAGCACATGCAGTAATTGAACAGCAGGGCCGGGGAGCGCCATGATGTAAGTGCCTAACAGATGGCTGCAGAGGACAGAAAAGGGGACGAGTGTTATCTGGATTGGTCAGGGAAGGGCCTGAGCTGAGCTTCGGAGACAAGGAGGTTAAGGTTCACAGAAGCAAGGTGAAGGAACAGTATCCCAGAATGAGGGTGGGAATGGTGTTTGGGGGGTGGGGGGCAGTTAGGAAGCTGGGATGAAAAGAATTTGTGTGGGTAAATGATGGAAGACTTGGTGAGAAAGGCAGGATATAGCCAGACTACGAATTGCTATGGAATTGAAGTCAAGAGTTAGGATTTTATAATTTAGGAAAAGGGATGATGAGTCTGTTTATGGTGAGTAGCTGAGAGGAGGCATTTAGAATAGAATGGAAAGAAAGCTGAAAGTAAGAAGACCAATTAGGAGGCAGTTGTCTTAGTTTAGAAATGGCGTAAGTCCCTGAGTTGGGATGGTGGAGCTGAGAATTTAGTGAAGGAACAACTTTATATCTCAGAGGAAGAGGAGAGTGGACAAAAGAGCTAAAGAGGTATACTGACCTTGCAAAGATGGTTTGCAAAGAGAACGTGGGAGTAGTTGGAAAAATAACACAATTGTGGGAGGTTGAGCTAGGTTACAGGGAGGAAGATGATGAGTTTGGTTTCAGACAAGTTAAATCAGAGATCATGACTGTACCTCATGGCAGGGTGATGAAAATGTGTGAAATCACAGACTGGAATTCAGAGGAGGAGCCCCAAGGCATATCCAAGAATCTGTTCCATTCATTGGGGAAAAAATTAGAGTGAAGCCAGCAGAGGAGCGGAGGCCTAACCACGGTGGGAAGAGCTACCATTTAGTAAAGATGATAATGTTTAGATAAGATTTAAGATGGTTCAAATTATAGGTACTTGACATGAATGCAAATGTTTGCAGGGCTTTTAGGGTTAGGAGAGAGGGGAAGCACAGCGATGTTATGTATTTGGAACAGATTCAAGTCCTCTGGTGAGGCATTATCCATATTCAGGAATGTTAGATATTTTAAGATGAGAGAAAGGTAGATACATTAGATTAGATAACCTATTTTTGAGATTTAAATAGCATTTAATAGTGTTTTCACTGATTTCTTATTTCTTCCTTCTAGAGTTAACTTATCTTTTGTTATATTTCAGATTCTTGAATTACCTTCATTAGAAATGTTGGGGAAATACTGTCTGCTCTTATTACTCCATGGATAAATAGTCCCAGAGATGGAATCGGGGATGGACACTTAAGAAAGCAGTTTGGGGAGAAAATGCCCCTCATTACAAAGAAGTAATGGAGAGAATGAGGAGTTCTCATTTAAGTTCTCACAAACGTGGGGTAGGAATCTTGGCACTAGATTTTCTGCCGAAAGTAGCGTTAGGGTGCCTTTTCCTCCTTAAATTAAAGATGACATCCTCTCCTCTCTCTAACAGTGGGTATAATATGGTCTCGAGGAACACAAAACAAACCAGTTACACTGCATGGCAATAAGTGAATTGTGCAGATTGTAAAATTAGCTGTAATAGCACGTACTGCTGCATTTTAAAATAAAAACGTGTAACTTGGAACATGCAATGGATTAGAAAAGAACCTTGATTATTAACAAGGATATACTTCAGGGCAGGTTAAAAGTAAGTATGCGAAGCCATTTATGAGAAAAGTGTCATTGAATGCACCAATGTATATATGAACCAAAGAACATCTGAACCCTTCCTTCCAGTTCCTTTCCCCAGTTTATTTGGTTGGAATCTAAGTATCCCGTTGATGAGCTACTGATGTTCTTAGTATCTCTAGGGCCCCTTCTTGACAGGATTATCTCTGCCATAAACTTTTCAGTAACCCAGGTTCCTTGAAGCTCATCCTTAAGGTGAGGGCAGCCTTCTCAAGAATCAGAATGGTAGCTTTCACATTCCAGACAGCAAGCAGCATAGAATAGAGAATCAAACAGAAGGGTGAAGGTGTGTGCCAGTTGCCTTCCCAGGAAAGGTACCAGAAGTTGCCTTATGATACTTCTGTATATATCCCAGTAGCAAGAACTTAGTATCCCTTCTGGGCAAACATAGCCCAACGAAATAAACTATTACATGGATTAAGGGAGGGATAAATATTGGGAGAAAGTTTACAACCACACCTTCCTTCTCCATTGCAATGGCACCATGGTATCAGCAGGGAGAGTTTTAAAACTGCCTAAGGTTGTACCTGAAGCAGAGGGGTAGATGCAGAGCAGGGTAGCAGTGAAGAGCCTCGGCTCTGGAGTCACATTGCCTAGGTTTGAATCTAGGTTGTTCTCAAATCCGAAGAAGAAATAGCATGGGTACCTTCCCCTGTGAGTTGTGATAATTAAATGAATATAAAACATTGAGCATGGCATCTAACACTTCCAAACCATTTGATCATTTTAGCTCTGATTATTAAAACGTTGAGACGTTTTTGAGCATCCAAATGCATAGAAACTTTCTTTACATTCCTACAAGTTGGGGATAGATTTACTTTCTTTTCCAGATATAATTCAAAGGGGTTTACATTTTATTTTTGGAAGTAACCCAGCATGTGCATGCTTGTTTGGAGGGTGAGTGTGGATCCTAACAAACTGTCTGAGTGATTTTCTTGAATTTTCAATGGGCTCTGCATGTTTCATTGACACCACCCTATAGGCTCTTACTTCTTGTATCAGTTTTGATGTGAAGCATATTTTACGTTGAGAATTTACAGGATCCCCCTCTCCACTGATGTGACAAAGTGGGAATTGTGTACCACATCAAGAGGAGAAGGCCGTCCTTGGATAGAGTGGGTATGCTCTGTTCCCCTATAAAGGGATAGATCGCTCTGAACTGCAGAACTAATGTCAGTCGAAATGTAATAATCTGGCTTGTTCTTCATTTAGAAATGGTGATAGGAGACAAGTGCGTGAAAGCAAAGCTTGATATTTCAACTTTGATATGACAGTTTTCTTAAGGTTATAGACAACGAAATAGCTGTGTCGAAATATGTTTTGCCAACACCTAAATGGTCTTTGCTTCTCTCTTTTTCTTTCCTTCTCTAAGCCCCTTCTTTGTTCTGTGGGTTTTCTTTTGTAACTCCTCCAGACTACAGCTTTGTTCCCCCTTCTTCCACTCCTTTCTGGTCAGGTACTGCTTTACTGCTTTTATATGTCTTTTCAACTTGCTTTTGTTTGCAAATAAAATATTTTGACTTCTGTGTATGGCTTCTCATGTAGATACATCTCCTCACAAACAGCCCCTCGAGTCACATTCCCACCATGCACTTTCCTTTTCTGTCATCAAGTCATCATTTGTCTTGACATACCACTCCTCTGGTTTTGTGTGTGTGCTCATGTTATGTATTTCAGCAAGACATTTTCTCTCTCATCAGCTGGAAAGAGTTGAGAGCTGAAAGTATAAAGGGGGAATGAAGCACTCCATAAAACTAGTTTTCCTGAGGATCAGAAATTTTAGTTGAGAAAAGCCAGTGTTCATGTATTTCCATTAAGAAAATAAATAGGACCCAAATCCCAACTTTATCTCCAAATATAAGAGTACAATTCGGTCCACATTGCTTTAAAGGATGACTGTGCCCATCGGTTTGTGCAGGGCATTCTGGTCTTGATTCCTGTCATTAGCCAGAGAATGTAAGAGCTGTTTATGTGACACATAGGGGAGTACATGATGGCTGGATAAAGTATGTTTTCTTACAGATTTTTAAAAATTAACCTCTAAGTCCCAATGGAATAATTGAGTACCAGAAGGCCCTTACAAGTCATCTAGTATAGACCTTTCATTTTATAGGTGAAGAGAATGTGACCCAGAAGGGTTTAGAGACCTGTACAAGGTCACACAGTTAAGTTGAGGATGGGTTTTTCCATCACTGGGATGTTTTTATGTGCACGGCTCTAAGAGTAGTGCCCCAGTAATGGGATGGTTTTCAGTAAGAAAACTCTTAAAGTGGTTTGTGTCTGAACAGTAAAATAAAATGACCTATTTTTGCTCCTTTACAGTTCTGAAATCTACAGCATTGCTATTCGTTTATCTTATGACGGACACCTGGAGACTAAAAAAAATTTCTGTCATTGCAGAGCCCTGAAAAATAGGCCAGAGATCCCGGTCTCCAAGTGGGCAGGCTCTTCCAGGGTAACAGGTCATAACTGCAGCTGCCTAGGCACTGGGAACTGTTAAAAATATGGATGTGTGGCATTTCCCATGTTTTTTTTTCTTATACTTCAGTTTCTCTACCGTTTAAGGTTTATAAAGTCCCACCAATCTCAAGTGAGTGATTCTCAGAATCACTGAACATATAATTGAAAACACTTTATAACCCCAAGGAACAATAGGTAGAGATGTTAATATAAAATGTGTCATGAAACTCTAGAGGCAAACAAATGTACAGCTTGAACAGAATTTTCCTTTCAGGACAGGCAGGTGAGGGCAGGGAGGAAGTTAGCTCTGCTCCTACCATTTAAAAAAAAAAAAAACAAAACTGAATATAGGAGGCAGATGCCCTGAATCTTCTTTTTGATTAAGTATTTCAGTAAAGGTTTTCTATAAGGCAGTATTTGTTTGAAACAAGATAAATGGATGGTGTTTATCTGTTTATTCTGTGAAACATGATTTAAGCTTCTTCACGAGTACAATTATATATAAAAGAGTAACTGTCCCTAAATAGTTTTAACTGAAAACAAAGGCTGTTCGTGGGGAGGGGGGAGGATAGGAGTGATGACATGGATTCAACAAGAGACTTTCAGAGCAAAAAAAGTTGGTTGCTTTGAGTCTTAAGTTGAAAAGTTTACAAGATAAAAATGTGAAGCTTTTACCATAGAGGTTCAAGTTAAAAATGGATTACTATGCCATCAATAGGAAATTTATGCAGGTTATTTGAGATTCTATCTCCTTAGGTAGTAACTTAGATATTAGCCTTTGTTTTTTTTAAACTACAAAAACTAGTCCCCGTTTTGAAGTTCCCATGAAGAATATGAAAACAGAACAAGTTTTTTAAACTTTGTGAAATGAACTTGACTACACCTGGTTGAATTGAAACAGCAGTTCTGCTGCTTTCAAGCCCCTCTGCCATCATCACTAGTCTGTGACAAAATCACGGCCGCGCATTTTGACAGCATCTGTAACATCCATCTGATTAGGTGCTCATGGTTGGTAAACTGCACAGCAACTCTGACGCCCCATCATTTCTTTACAGTGTTAAGTCCAAAGGTGCTGGGCATTGCCATCGCTCGGTATGACTTCTGTGCAAGAGATATGCGAGAATTGTCCTTGTTGAAAGGAGACGTGGTGAAGATTTACACGAAGATGAGTGCGAATGGCTGGTGGAGAGGAGAAGTAAATGGCAGGGTGAGCTGTCCCTCTCAGTGTGCTCGTCACATGAATGAAGGGGGCTGGGCAGCCGCTGGCGCCCATTGTGGTGGGGGGAACCCTACACCGTGTGGCCGGCTTCACCCCCCAGAGCCCTGGCTCCACACGGTGGTGCTCCTTCCTGAAAATAGGCACTCAAGAAAAACGTGTTGAGTGAATATGATAGCGGCATCAATAAAGTTTTCTTGGGCAAGTTTGATGGCTTCCTGTTGGGAAAAGGGTTGAGCACATCAGTTCTCTTGAGTCTCTAAGCCTCTTTTTAAGTCTAGAGCATAAACTTTATGTGGAATACAAAATTTCTATAAGAGCTGATGATCTAAATTGGAAAGAGTGGGGCATAGGACCTCTGTCTTTATATCTTGTTCTACAGCAGAAGTAGGAAGCATTAACTAGTAGAGCCCCTTAATTTACATATTTGTGTGCTAGCAGATTAGAACACTGTTTAAGGGTATTGTATTCCACCCTTCCTGTCACTCACTCTATTGGGCTTTTAGGAGCAGTTTAAACCGATCCTCTTCACCTGCGGTGGACATAAAAGGCCAGATTAATTCGGGGTGTTATGAAAATGAAATGCTCTGTAGAGTCCTTTGAAGTGCCAGATGCAGAGTCACATTGCTGTGTTGGTTGCTTTTCCTTTTTAGGTGGGCTGGTTTCCATCCACGTATGTGGAAGAAGATGAATAAATTCCAATCCAGCGTTGCGCCCCGCACCAGGAATTTCAGAGAAGGGATAAATAGAAGCCTGCACAGCATTATGAACTCACTGAAGTGTTTAAAAAGCTGGCTATTCAACATCCTCCCTCTTTTTCCCCTCCTAAGTCTTAATGCTGGGGTTTCTAAAGATGCTGGTACTGCCAGATTAATGGCTCGCCTAGAGCTGTGCAAGAAACAGCCTGCCCGCCTGTCATCGTCAGGGACCAGGGCAAAGCCAAAAGCTTTTCTTCCTCCTGCAAACACATTGGTTCATGTTTCTTTTTCCTTCGTCCAGTCAGACGCCATGAATGCCAGCCAGCCATTAGTAAATGCTTAACACGTAGTTACTTTCTTCTCACGTGCCATTCACCAGAATTTTTGATGGTACAGAGAAGCAGAAGTTTAATTTTACCTTTCGCAGCATGAAGAAAAATGGGAGTTCTGCCACTGGGGCAGCTTATTGGAAAGATCCAGCATTGCTCGTCTTAAATTGCTTCACAAGGTGACTCATTGCCTGGCAAACACTTTTACCCCCCGATGTTATTCATGTTAAAATATAAGAGACAAATGCTCAGGTTTGCTTCATAAGTGATATTATATGGGAGGGGGGGTCCATTATTCATTTGGTGTCCTGATGAGATTTGCAAACTTTTTCATAAAAAGAAGACATACAGAAGAGTACATAAAAGAGTATCTTCATATTAAATCTTCACAACCTTCATGATTTCATAGGGTTATTTTAGAAATGTAGTACTTCACTAATGAGATAATCTTGGTTGGGTGTGTTTTAGGTAGTCACAAATAACCTGAATTAAGGTGGCATTGTTTACAGAAACAGACCAAGGGCTATGATTTATAGTAAGTCATTTTAGAGAAGCAACATCTATTAACACGCCTTTTTCTCCCCTGACACCTCCCCCCCAGCCCCACCCCACCCCAGGAGAAAAAAGACCTGCGATATATTGCTGATTCCCACATTTTCCTGGAGGATTTACAGTAGCACAAACAACCTTGTCGAGGATTTTTGAAGGAAAGCACAGCAAGGTCCTTTATGCATTTCAGGGACAGAAGGAGGGTCACTAGACTTTTCTGGTCTTATTCACTGGGGGATCCCAGCTCTCACTGAGGCTCTTCCCATCTGAGGCCATTTCTGGGTGTGTATTAACCAGTGGGAAGATCAGTCTGCAGTGCACTTATTTGACCAAGTCTTCACCCTTTACGTGAGGAGTCTAAGTACATTTTTCCTGGGATGTACAGAGTGCCCAGTCAAGACAGTCAAGTTAAGACACTAACTTGGCCCTTTCCTGATGAAATATTTTCTCCATAGCGGAAGTCATGTTCTGACAAGACTCGGAGAGTGTTTGCAGAAAACATTAAAAGCATTAACTTAATAGAGCCAAAGTAGGAACATTTAGTTCTGAAATTTTGGACCATCTCTAAAATGAGGTGGGCGTGGCTGGCCTTCTCCCCAACCCACCTGAGGGCCAGAACTTGATGTTCATTGGACACGTCTCCCTTTAGAGACCCTCGTGGGCTAGGACTTCTGAAATAGAATAGATTCAGGACCTTTACCTCAGAATTATGTAAACTGTGATTGTGTTTTAGAAAAGTTATTATTTGCAAAAATCAGTTAAGTTTTTGTATATGTGTAAATGATCATGAAATTGAGTTTTATAAGATGTTCTGTACAGTAAAGTTATACCCTCAAGGTGTATCTTGGAGTGGATTCTTTCCCATAAAGTCTTATCTGCAACACTGTGTCTGGGGAATGTTTTGTCTGTTACTGTCTGCCAAATGTTATGGAGAGGGCAGCTTCATAAACACTCCTGTGTACACTATTGTAACTTGTGCTGTTTCTTTTATTGTTGTTTTAGCCGATAGACTCCCTCTCTTTCTTGTTGCATTTCATGGACCTGGGGGTTTCCCAGCAGAGGATATTAGAGTCCCTTTTCATGACGTTGCCAATTACATCTTTGTCTATGTTTAATACTTCATATTGGAAACTTTAATGCTGCGAATCTGTGTAGATTTCTAATACCAAAGACAGAAGTAAATGTTTTTCCATACTTTGTCTTGCCTGTATGCAGCCCTGTGTAATATGGTGAATTAGCGTGGTATTTCACTTTGTAATATTTTGTAAATATGTCAATATAATAAATAGTTACTACTTGCATTATATCGAGAGTTGAAGTCTTTCCATAGAACAATTCCATACATAATTCAACATGTACCAACCTCATCAGAAACACGGGACTAGAAGCCCTAACTTTGATCTGGTTTAGCTCAGGCTTGCTGCCTGAACAGTTATGAACAGTGGCCTGTAAGACATACTCAGTAGTTGCAAATAATATATTGTTGACATGCTTCCCATGTGCCTCGCACTGTTCTAAATGCTTTATGTGCTCTAACTTGCAGTAACCCCAGGAGGTATAATCCCATATTATCTCCACTTTTCAGATGAAGAAACAGGCATTTCAAAAGGCTGTAGCTTGACTCAGCTCTCAGAGCTGACAAGCGTCAGAGATGATGGAGTTCCAAGTTGGACAGTCTGGCTCCAGAGCCTGTACCATGACACTTAGATTAGGGTCAAGAGGGAGATTAGGGATGTTTCTAAGACTGCACAGCTGAGAAGCTGTGATACAAGATATCGTAACGATAGAAGATGAACACAGAATTCAGAAATGTTCTCCTATTCCTGCCTCTTAAAAGAAAGCCCCAAACAGATATTGCCTAGAGAGAGAGGTGTCGGAGGAGATTGAGCTTTTTTTCTATTTTGATTGAACTTTTCCACAGAAAATGATGAACTGCTAAGCCAGAGAGACACAGAGGCAAGTCTCCCTTGGCAGAGCAGGCCTGCGGGTTGTCCACAGTGGTGGAGACCGGCTAGCTCAGGAGAGGGTGGAAGCCCGTTCCTTCTAAGGAAAAGTCAGTTCCATGGTAGTAGCTTCTGGTTGATGTCACCAGTGCCACTATGCTCAGAAATATAAGATCTCCCCTATTTCATTATAGTACAGTGGGTTATCCCAACCCTTACTCCCTTTACTTGAAGGGCTGATTCCTTTGGAATTCTCTTCGACATGTTAACATTTATGTGACTTTAGACCTTGTATCTTATTATCACCACTCTCACCACCACTGCCAATCATGGTAAGAACTCCCTCGATTTATTAGTTAACATGGGATATATCCTTTATAAAACATTCAAATATTTTGTCTTCCATCAAGAAATTGAAGTAAAATATGTTGATAATTAGTCTTTAGGTGCCTTCCTTTGTTCTATTTAATTTGACAGCTGTATAGAAGTGTGATGAAAGCATATCCCCAGACCTCAGACTGCGTATCTGGGTTCACATCCCATCCTTGCCACACAGGGCCTCAGCCAATCAGTATGATAACAGCAGGTACTTCACAGGACGGTTGTGAGACTCAACTGAGACCATACGTAGGATATAAAGTGGAATGGTGCCTTGCTTACATTGAGCCATTTTTATCATCATCATCATCATGGCTACCATTGTCAGATGGATTTGCTGGCAAAATGTGGGTAGTTGCTATATTAATCTTTGAATTCCTTCAGTATAATTCAGACTCACTTACTGGATTAAGGGGCAAAAGTATAGATTCTCAATTAGACAGTGTCTCCAGGAAGGAAGTTAAATCGTTTGGTATTATAGAAAGTGGAAGTTTTAGCAGTCACACCTGGGTTCAAACCCCAGCCCTGTCAGTGACTTTCTGAGCACCAATTTCATCTTCTGTAATAAAGGGATAATCATAAGTGTCTGAGAGAGCTGTTATGAAGAATAAACCATAACATATGAAAAAAGATGCCAGTAAAGAGCCTGGCACATGGTAGGTCCTCAGGAAATGTTGGTCCCCTTCCCCTGAAGAACTGCTAAATACTTCAGAACCAAATTATGGACTGGCAGTTTTTATTTTGAATACTAGAGCTCATGCTTTGTGTCTTGCACATGATTACATTTTAAGCATTCAAATTACAGATGGAATAAAAAGGTGTGTGTTCAGGAAGATTAATATTCAAACCCACGATCTCAGAAGTTGAATTTAACAGCGCCACACTATTTTGACTAGAAAAATGAGATTTTCACCCAGCTCATAATCATGTAAACTTAGTCCATTAGTCACTTCATTTTTCACTGAAACTAGTTTTCTGGGATTGGTTGGACTCTGATTAGAAATGTTATGCACTCGCATCTGGCAGACTTTGGAAGGTACCTTATTGTAAGTAATGAACAAGTCCTGAAAAATAGGTCCAAAAGGAATCCTTTCTCTAGTTAGGTGTCATCAATTAGGATTCAGGGACATAGTGACAGAAGAGCAAACAATTCCTCCTGAAGCACTCTAGACTGGCCGTTAGAAGGTTCCAAAATTTCTAGGCACAATACAATCACAGTGACCCAGATATCGAGAGACTTCAGAGCAGAAACAGAATGAACACAAAAGTCACTCCATGCCCTGTCCGCTAATGGACACTGGCGTCCGTGTTGAGTCCTGAGGGGGAAAGTGAACTCCAGAATGGCCGACCTGCCCTCTGCAGGTACAGCCATTGCCCCTCACCAGCCGAGTGACCCTGGGCAAAGCACACAGAGCCCCTGTGTCTTTGGAGAATGAAGGGGTTAACTGGTTGAAAACTGTGATTCCATCCTAACTCCAGTGGTTTTGCGAAATTATTCTGAACCATGGAGGAAACACAAAGAAATTCAAAGACTTCATTGAAACACAGAGGTTTTAAGATATGCTAGCACTTAACTGTGAAAGTCAAATATCTGTCCAGTTGTACTCACAATTCTTTGCACAGTCATTTCATGGCTGTTAGTGGCACAGGGGCAGCTCCAAGGGTCTGCTGTACTCACACTGGTACCCTTAGCACCTGTCCACGACCACATGCCAGAAGTCAGGGGATGTTTGTACAGTGAGCGAGTCCCCAGCACTCCTGTGTGGGGACCTGTGGGCACTAGCTCTAGATTCTATGGCTGCACAGCTAAATGTGCTTTGGCTTTGACTCCAGCAGTTGAATTCTGTGTGGATGGTTACAATCGAACCCCTGAAACCACCGCTACTCATGGTCACACTGGAGACTGGCCAGTTCTTGGCCAGTGTCATGACACCGGCCACCTCTCTCTCTTTCTGAATTAACTGCTTGGCACGTGTGCTCTGGACAGCACACCAGCCCTGCCACCACAGCAGTACATTTCAGTTGTACTGCTCTCTGCCCATTGAAGGCACAATACAAATGATCTCATTTAGTCACCTTTTCCTTCTCAATGATAAAAAATAAAAAGTCTCCCTTCATCTGAGACCTGCAGATCACGGAGCCTTTTCACATACTTCATCTCATTGAATTTGGAGCAGCACAGCCCTGAAAGGCAGGTAGGGCAACCCTCATCTGTGATACGACAATGCACAGGAGCTTCCAAGATTTCAGAAATCCTAAGGCCTTTCTTCAGAGAGTCGTTCTGGGGAGCTGCTGTCTACACTGTGTGCATTTGCTGAGGTCCTAGGTCAGGTGGCAGTGCAGCTGGGTCAAAAATCTTCGTGCCTCTTGCTGTCAGCACATACTGAGGACTTGGACGTGTGTCAGTAAATCTCATAATGACTCAAAGTCTGATCAGCGAATGCTTTTGGATTTTCTAGTGATTTGAATGACTTTGCCTCAGAGGGAAATGTTTCTGTTTTTTTTCCAATGATAATTTAGGTTTTGTCTCTTCCCATTTGGATATTTTTAAAAAATCTCACCTCATTTAATTTTTCTAAGAATTCAAAGGTTGGTAACGTCCCATCTTTGAATCATGAAAACTCTAGTCCTGGAGAGTAACTCTTCTACACTAGAGCTAGAGCTAGTTTTTAAGGCAGTTTGGCCTGTTTTAATATTACAATCGAATTTTTCATCTAAGCAGCAGCACAGATTAGTGGTCAAGTTGTCAGCCTTAGAACTGGACTGTTAGGCTCCACCACTCACTAGCTGGATGGCCTTGGGCAAGCTGCTTACACTGCTTGTTCCTCAGTTTCTCTATAGTTAAGATGGGGTGATGAGACCCAAAACCTATGGGATGCAGAAAAAGCAGTTCTAAGAGGGAAGTCTACAGTAATACAATCCTACCTTAAGAAATAGGAAACACCTAAAATAAACAACCTAACCTTGCACCTAAAGCAATTAGAGAAAGAAGAACAAAAAAAAAAAACACCCAGAGTTAGCAGAAGGAAAGAAATCATAAAAATCAGATCAGAAAGATATGAAAAAGAAATGAAGGAAACAATAGCAAAGATCAATAAAACTAAAAGCTGGTTCTTTGAGAAGATAAACAAAATAGATAAACCACTAGCCAGACTCATCAAGAAAAAAAGGAGAAGACGCAAATCAATAGAATTAGAAATGAAAAAGGAGAAGGAACAACCGATACTGCAGAAATAAAAAGGATCATGAGAGATTACTACAAGCAACTCTATGCCAATAAAATGGACAACCTGGAAGAAACGGACAAATTCTTAGAAATGCACAACCTGCCAAGACCGAATCAGGAAGAAATAGAAAATATGAACAGACCAATCACAAGCACTGAAATTGAAACTGTGATTAAAAATCTTACAACAAACAAAAGCCCAGGACCAGATGGCTTCACAGGCCAATTCTATCAAACATTTAGAGAAGAGCTAACACCTATCCTTCTCAAACTCTTCCAAAATATAGCAGAGGGAGGAACACGCCCAAACTCATTCTACGAGGCCACCATCACCTTGATACCAAAACCAGACATGGATGTCAAAAAGAAAGAAAACTACAGGCCAATATCACTGATGAACATAGATGCACACATCCTCAACAAAATACTAGCAAACAGAATCCAACAGCACATTAAAAGGATCATACACCATGATCAAGTGGGGTTTATTCCAGGAATGCAAGGATTCTTCAATATAATAGACCTAGAGTCTGTCATACAGAGTGAAGTAAGTCAGAAAGAGAAAGACAAATACCGTATGCTAACACATATATATGGAATTTAAGAAAAAAAATGTCATGAAGAACCTAGGGGTAAGACAGGAATAAAGACACAGACCTACTAGAGAATGGACTTGAGGATATGGGGAGGGGGAAGGGTAAGCTGTGACAAAGCGAGAGAGAGGCATGGACATATATACACTACCAAACGTAAGGTAGATAGCTAGTGGGAAGCAGCCGCATAGCACAGGGAGATCAGCATGGTGCTTTGTGACTGCCTGGAGGGGTGGGATAGGGAGGGTGGGAGGGAGGGAGACGCAAGAGGGAAGAGATATGGGAACATATGTATTTGTATAACTGGTTCACTTTGTTATAAAGCAGAAACTAACACAGCATTGTAAAGCAATTCAACTCCAATAAAGATGTAAAAAAAAAAAAAAGACGGGGTGATGATAGCACCTTATTTCAGACAGTTTTCATGAGGATTAAGTGGGATAACATGTATAAACAGAGGTTTTATATTTGCATTTTGGCCATTTTACAAAAATAAATGTTACAAACTAAACTCAGACATGGAAAAAATCCCTCTTGTATGTATATTAGCCTTTTGAAGAAACATCTTAAGATAACTTTTCACATCAGTAGTGCTTTAGAAGTGATGAGCACAAATTAAACATGGTTTATTACTTATCTACTCTCATATAACAAATTAGTCCAGCCCTTTCAGCTGAGGACAACAAATGTCTATTATCCCACAGTTTCTGTAGGTCAGGAATCGGGGAATAGATTAGTGGGGGCTTCTGGTTCAGGGTCTCCCATGAGCCCTCAATCAAGTCATCAGCGCTGCAGTCATCTCATGGCTCAAGTGGGGAATAATCAGCTTTCAAGCTAGGTCATGTGGGCCTCCCTGCGTGGCTGCCTCACAGCATGGCAGCTGGCCTCTCCCCCAACCGCGCCATCCAAGAGGGAGAGAGCAAGTGGACTCAAGGTGAAAGCTAGCCTCTTTATAACTTAACCTCAGAAGTGACAGCCCATCACTCTGCTCTAGTCTATTCCTTAGAAGTGAGCTACTAAACCAGCTTACACTCAAGGGGAGGGGATTACCCAAGGCGTGAATACCAAGACCAAGGGATCACTGTGAGCCATGGCGACAGCTGCTTACCACGGATGGGTAAATTGAAAGATCATTTAAGCCAAGTATGAGGTTCACCTGGAAAGCATGGGTTACTTTGAGAAATTTAGTTGATTAAAATTTGGTTCTTTGTTTAAAAAAAAAAATTCCTGTTGATTCCTTAAATCAACATTTACTGTGTGCAAGGCTTTGCAGAGGATACAGGAAAGAATAAGAGAGGAATGACTTCTCAGAGGAGCTAATTTTCTGTCTTTTCTCATTTAGAAAATGCCCTTCCTGAGGCTCAAAGTGTTGGGAGAGAATGAGAAAGGAGAATTTTCAGACACATAGAAAGTGGAATCAATCTCACAGTAACAGAAAAGTGAAAGCAGCAGCCAGGCATGCCTTGGAAGTATAGCTGTTGAAATTTTAAAATTACAAAATCCAAATATCTGGCAAATCATTCATTGATTCAAGAAAGATACATTGAGATCCTCTGATGTACTCTACCATTCAAAGGCTTGGAGGACCCGACAACAAACCTGACAACTCCTACACTTGAGGAGCTTACATGCATGCAGATGGTGACAAGTAATAAAGAGATATATCAAGTTAGGTACTGATAGGTGTTATTGAAGGGGGGAAAAGCAAAATAAGAGTGTTATTTTTCATAGGGTGGTCGAGGAAATTATTTTTGAACAAAAACCAAATTTAAGTGAGAGGAAAACTGTGTAAATACCTGAGTGCTTAGAGTTTGTATAGAACCGCAGGGGGCAGTGGGGTTGGAGAGAGTGAACAAGAAGAGAGTAACAGGCGGTTATGTCAGAGAGCTTCTTGGGGCAGATTGGGTAGGTCTTGTAGGCCTGGTAATGAGGGAGGTGAGAGCCATTGGAGGGTTTTAAGCTGGGCAGTGACATGATCCCATGTACATTTCAGAAGCTACAGGGGATGGTTGGCCTGACACAGAGCTAAACCTGTGAAATTAACACTCTGCCACTCCTCCATTAGCAGCTCCCATATTAGTTTACCAGGGCTGCTGTAACAATGTATCAATACCACATATCCTGTGGATTACACAAGAACTTACTGTCTTACAGATCTAGAGGCAGAAGTCCAAGATCAAGGTGTGATCAGAGCCATGCTCCCTCAGAAGGCACTAGAGAAGGATCTGTTCCAGGGCTCTCTCTGAGTTTCTGGTAGTTCCTTGGTTTACGACACTAATCTTCACATGCTATTCTCCCTGTGTATGTCCAAATTTCCCCATTTTGTAAAGATAGCAGTCATACTGGGTTAGGGTCCCACCCTTCTTCAGTATGACCTCAACTTAATTACATCTGCAAGGACTCTATTTCCAAATAAGGTCACATTGAGGTATTGGGGAGTTAGAACTTCAATATATGAATTCTGGGAGGAGACAATTCAACCCATAACAGCTCTCTTCCTCATATTCTCAAAATATGAGAGCTTCCTAGAAAATAAACAGTTTCAGGGACTTCCCTGGTGGTCCAGTGGTGAATAATCCACCTTCCAATGCAGGGGACCTGGTTTGATCTCTAGTCAGGGGACCAGGGTCTCACATGCTGCAGGGCAACTAAACCCACACGCCAAAACTACTGAGACTGCATGCCGCAAACTACAGAGCCCACGTGTTCTGGAGCCCGCGTGCCACAACTAGAGAGAAGCCCACGCATCACAACGAAGAGCCTGCATGCCACAACGAAGTCCAGACGCATTAATTAATTAATTAATAAAAATAAACAGCTTCAGCAGAGATTAGTAGGGAGAGGGTGCAGCATGGGTAGATAAAATGTGCCAAAGGGAAGCCAAAGCCACACCTCTCAAACATATCCAGGGTCTGTATTGCTCAGGTTCGAGGGGTGTAAACCAAAGACAAACTTCAGTAGATATTAAGTAGTTGCCAATGGAAACAATATTACTTCTACCCATTTATTTTTCAGCTTCTCAGGCCATCAGGCCCAACTGAATGACCCCTTTTTTTCTCACCCTATATGTCAGGGTCACACATCATCTCGCTAAGGAGAGGGAAGCTCTTAAGTGCTCTTGTGTGATGAGCTCATTAGGAACAAGCAACCTATTTAAATGAACTAGTGAAATGCTCCTGAATCCTGTTCAAATTAGACCTGCATTATATGAAGGAGGAAGGAAAAGTGTGCTGTGGTTTTATCGAGAGGCGGGAAAATGCCCTCAGCATTTATTACACTTAACATTGACAGTATTGTTGCCTGGGTGCTTTGAAGGTGAAAATTTACATTAATGGTACGTGATGAAATGAATCTACATTAGTGTGAAAAAATTTATTACCTTTACCTTTATTCAGACTGTCTGGTCTACTGATACCACTCAAATTATTTTTCATTTTCCTTAAAACATTGGACATAATCCCACTTTTTAAGATCCTGCCTCAAAGATGACACTGAGTAGATATCCAGGAGGATCATAAAGGAAAGGGGGGATAAACAACCCTGGAATGATGCGTTGGTTGCTGCACCACTAGTCTGAAGCCATTGAACAGAAAGATTCCAACAAAAATCTGATATACTCTCTTGGGACTTCTGAGCACAGTCCAAAATACAATTAAAATTGTGCAAAAAGCCAAACCTGAACTTGTAATCACATAGCAAGTTATTTTGAAAACAATTAGCAGTTTCAAAGTCCTTAAGATGTTACAAGTACATGTAATTTTTAAAAAATTCTGTAATACAACAAGTGGGGAGGTGAAAGCATAGGAGTGAGAATAAGGCAAAGCAGGTTTAGTCTTGGCTCCTTCCACTAACAAGTCAAGAGACTCTGAGTGGAATCTCTAATCTCTCTGGGGCTCAGTTTCCTCATCTGTAGGAGGAAGGCATCAAATTTGATAATTTATGTGCCTACTTCCAGTTTTAGCATTCTATTATTCTGTGCCAAGACATTTGATAGATATTTGTCCAGGGAATCAAATTTGTAAATGGGTCAGAGAAAGGCTCAAACAAAATTGGGGTGTACAACTCTGAAAGGCAGAAGACCTAACTCAGTCTCTTTTTAATAGCTCCACTCCCTCTAGCTTACTCCAAGTCAACCTCATCTCACCTAGACAATTGCAAGAGCCCCTAACAGGCATCCATTCTTTTGATTATATCACTTCATTTCTGTTTTCAAAATTTTCAACAGCTCCCATTCATTCAATGCATGTACTGAGTACTGACCTATGGGCATGGGGTTGGAGATATGTGGTGGACAAAACAGACAACTCTCAGCCCTGGTAGAGCCTACTTTTTATTGGCAAGAACAGGGAGACAGACAAATACACACAACAATTTTAGGAAGTGATAAATACAATGAAGAAAATCAAAGCAGAGGAAGGAGATAGAGGAAAGTGCTACTTTAGACATGGTAGCCATGGAAGGCCTCTCTGGGGAATATCTGAACACAGACCTGAAGAAGTGAGGGAGGGAGCTCTGCGAATATCAGAGTAAAATGCACTGCAGGCAGAGGGAAGAGCCAGTGCAGAATCCTGGGGTGGGGTGTGCTTGGTTTGGTATCTCCAAGTAACAGCAGGTGGACCTGTGCTTCTGGAGCAGAGTGAACAAGGGAAAGGTGGGCAGATGATGAGTTAGAAACCTAACCTTGAACCAGATCACTGAGGGCCTTGCAGAAAGAAATTTAGATTTAATTTTGAAAAACTCATTGGAGAGTTTTGAGCAGGGAAGTGGCATGATCCGCTTTCCTTTCTAAAGAGTCATTTTGGCTTATTGGTGGAAGTTTTACTAAAGGGAGACAAGAGTGGAAGCAGAGACCATAAAATCATGATCGTGAAATCCAGGTGAGAAATGATGGTGGCTCATACTGGGATGATATCATAGGATTGTGAGAAGTATTGGCATCTCAGATATATACTGAAATCACTGCTGGCCTTGCTTACAGTGTGAATGTGGAATGATGTGAAAAACAGAATCATTAAGGCTGATGTCAACATCTTGGCTTAAATGATGTTTAAGCATGTGCATGCATGGTGAAGGGTGAGCAGCTGATTTGGGAAGGGAGATGAGAAGTCAACTGCTCAGGTGTAGATTCATTAAGCCTAGAATGCCTGTTAGCCATCTAAGCACATACACTAGGTAGACAGTTGGGTGTGAGTTGGTGGTTTGAGAGGTTGAGGAGGGATACAAACATTTGGAAATGAGATGCATATTTGAAGTCATGGGACTAAATGAGATCATCTTAGCAAACTAACGTAGGAGAAGCAAGTCAGTGACTGAGCCCTGGGGCATTCCAGCGTTTACAGTTGAGGTGGAGAAGACACCAGAATTGGAGATAAGGCACAGAAGTCCATCCAGAGACTTTCCCTACCACAACCGCTCAACTATTCCCATCTGCACCAACATCCTTCCCTCTTGTTGTTACATGAACTGTCCATGTTCCTGTCCAAAGCCCACCAGTTCACTTACACATGGAATCCCATTCCTCTCCTGTCCTCAAGGGCATCACTCCAGTGATTATCCCTCTCCATTCTGAAAATTCAAGCTTCATGTCTTTAACAGACCCTTTTCATCAGGATATAAATTTCTTTTAAAAATTAAGGAAAAGCTCCATTACATGCCATATCTCACTCCAGCTACTGTCCATTTTACAATCTCCTCTAAAGCAACACTCCTCAAAAGAGCTAAAGTAGCTACCATTATTTCTTCCTCTAGTCTCTTGAAACTACTCCAATCTGACCTTTGACCTAAAGACTCCAACAAAATGTCCTCTAAAAACCTCCACATTACTAGCAAACCAAATCCAACGGTACATTATAAGGATCATACACCATGATCAAGGGGGATTTACCCCAGGGATGCAAGGATTTTTCAATATCCACAAGTCAATCAGTATGATATACCACATTAACAAATTGAAGAATAAAAACAAGTGATCATTTCAATGATGATCATTGATCATTTCAGCATTTCTAGATGCAGAAAAAGCTTTTGATAAAATTCAGCATCCATTTATGATAAAAACTCTCCAGAAAGTGGACATAGAGGGAACCTACCTCAACATAATAAAGGTCATATATGAAAAACCCACAGCAAACATCATTCTCAACAGTGAAAAACTGAAAGCATTTCCTCCAACATCAGGAACAAGACAAGGATGTACACCTTAGCCAATTTATTCAAGATAGTTTTGGCAATCAGAGAAGAAAAATAAAAGGAATCCAAATTGGAAAAGAAGTAAAACTGTCACTGTTTGCAGATGACATGATACTATACATAGAAAATCCTAAAGATGCTAACAGAAAACGACTAGAGCTCATCAATGAATTCGGTAAAGTTGCAGGATACAAAATTAATACACAGAAACCTGTTGCATTCCTATACACTAACAATGAAAGGTCAGAAAGAAATTAAGGAAACACTCCTGTTTACCATTGCAACAAAAAAAATAAAATACCTAGGAATAAACCTACCTAAGGAGGCAAAAGACCTGTACTCCAAAAACCATAAGATGCTGATGAAAGAAATTGAAAATGACACAAATGAATGGAAAGACATACTGTGTTCTTGGATTGGAAGAATCCATATTGTCAAAATGACTATGCTACCCAAGGCAATCTACAAATTTAATGCAATCCCTATGAAACTACCAATGGCATTTTTCACAGAATTAGAACAAAAAATTTCACAATTTGTGGGGGAACACAAAAGGCCCTGAATAGCCAAAGCAATCCTGAGAAAGAAAAATGGAGCTGGAGGAATCAGACTCCCCAACTTCAGACTATACTACAAATCTACAGTAATCAAGACAGTATGGTACTGGCACAAAAACAGAAATATAGATCAATGGTACAGGGTAGAAAGCCCAGAGACAAACCCACGAACCTATGGTCACCTAATCTATGACAAAGGAGGCAAGAATATACAGTGGAGAAAAGACAGTCTCTCCAGTAAGTGGTGCTGGGAAAACTGGACAGTTACATGTAAAAGAATGAAATCAGGACATTCTCTAACACCATACACAAAAATAAACTCAAAATTGATCAATGACCTAAATGTAAGGCCAGACACTATAAAACTCTTAGAGGAAAACATAGGCAGAACACTCTGACATAAATCTCAGCAATATCTTTTTGGATTCACCTCCTAGAGTAATGAAAATAAAAGCAAAAATAAACAAATGGGACCTAATTAAACTTAAAAGCTTTTGCACAGCAACGCAAACCATGAATAAGATGAGAAGACAACCCTCAGAATGGGAGAAAATATTTGCAAACGAAGCAACCAACAAAGGATTAATCTCCAAAGTATACAAACAGCTCATGTAGCTCAATATCAAAAAAACAAACAACCCAATGAAAAAATGGGTGGAAGACATAAATAGACATTTCTCCAAAGATGATATACAGATGGTCAAGAGGCAAATGAAAAGATGCTCAACGTCACTAATTATTAGAGAAATGTAAATCAAAACTACAATGAGGTATCACCTCACACCAGTCAGCATGGCCATCATCAAAAAGTCTACAAACAATAAATGCTGGAGAGGGTGTGGAGAAAAGAGAACCCTCTTGCACTGTTGGTGGGAATGTAAATTGATACAGCCACTGTGGAGAATGGTATGGAGGTTCCTTAAAAAACTAAAAATAGGACTACCATATGACCCAGCAATCCCACTACTGGGCATGTACCCTGAGAAAACCATAGTTCAAAAAGACACATGTACCCCAGTGTTCACTGCAGCACTATTTACAATAGTCAGGACATGGAAACAACCTAAATGTCCATCAACAGATGAATTTTTAAAGAAGGTGTGGTCCATATATACAACGGAATATTACTCAGCCATAAAAAGGAATGAAATTGGGTCATTTGTAGAGTTGTGGATGGACCTAGAGTCTGTCATACAGAGTGAATTAAGTCAGAAAAAGAAAAACAAATATCTTATATTAACACATATATGTGGCACCTAGAAAAATGGTACAGATGAACCTATTTGCAGGGCAGGAATAGAGACACAGACGTAAGAACGGATGTGTGGACACAGGGTGGGAAGGGGGGGATGGGATGAACTGAGAGATTAGGTTTGACATAAATATGCTACCATGTGTAAAATAGATAGCTAGTGGGAACCTGTGGTATATAGCATAGGGAACTCAGCTTGGTGCTCTGTGATGACCTAGATGGGTGGGATGGAGGGGGAGGGAGGGAGGTCCAAGAGGGAGGAGATATAGGTATACCTATAGTTGATTCACTTCGTTGTACAGCAGAAACTAACACAACATTGTAAAGCAATTATACGCCAATAAAAAGAAGGAAGAATCTAGCATGAGAAAAAAAAAGTAGCTGTTTTCCGATGTTATGAAAGGATGCAGCTTCATTTCATTTATAAGCACTCTCCAAATTGTGATGTAGCCTGAGTTACAGTGGATTCTAGCCATTATTTTTATGATCATCAGTTTCAGAGGGCTCTCTTTTCTGATTTTGTTTGCCTGATCCCAAGTCCATCTCATCCAGTGATCTTAACTTTATGTAACTCTCCATCCATTTATTGTAAGACACGTTGTGAGCACAGGAGGGAACACATCTTCCTGATCATAATTTCCCATCTCTATCATTTTTCTGGATATAAAGGTACAAACTTTTCAACTGTATAGCACAGGGAACTATGTTCAATATCCTGGGATAAACCATAAAGTAAAAGAATATTAAAAAGAATGTATATATGTATATAACTGAGTCACTTTGCTGTAGAGCAGAAATTAACACAACATTGTAAATCAACTATACTTAAAAAAAAAAAAAAAAAAAAAACCACCTTTCAGGGCTTCCCTGGTGGTGCAGTGTTAAGAATCTGCCTGCCAACGAAGGGGGCATGGGTTCACACCCTGGTTCAGAAAGGTCCCACATGCTGTGGAGCAACTAAGCCCATGCACCATAACTACTGAGCCTGCACTCTAGAGCCCGCGAGCCACAACTACTGAAGCCCACGAGCCACCACTACTGAAGCCCGCAAGCCACAACTACTGAAGCCTGCAAGCCGCAACTACTGAAGCCCGTGCACCTAGAGCCCATGCTCTGCAAAAAGAGAAGCCACCGCAATGAGAAGTCCATGCACAGCAACAAAGACCCAACACAGCCATAAATAAATACATTTATTTTAAAAAAATAATAAAACACCTTTCAAACCTTTGAAACTGAATTCAAACTTACCAATGGAAATAAAGAGAATTAGTGATCATTTTCCTTCATTAGGACTTGTGGTCCCTAATAGGAATACTACTGTGCTACTTGGTCTTGAATGAACGGCCTAGGCAGTAAAGAAAATATATTAAGACATCATTTAAAACAAAAATACATGGGGCTTCCCTGGTGTCACAATGGTTGAGAGTCCGCCTGCCGATGCAAGGGACACAGGTTAATGCCCCGGTCTGGGAAGATCCCACATGCCGCGGAGCGGCTGGGCCCGTGAGCCATGGCCGCTGAGCCTGCACGTCCGGAGCCTGTGCTCCGCAACAGGAGAGGCCACAACAGTGAGAGGCCCACATACCACAAAAAAACAAAAACAAAAACAAAAACAAAACCAAACAAAAAAAAAACATGCACCCCAGTGTTCATAGCAGCACTATTTACAATAGTCAAGACATGGAAGCAACCTAAGTGTCCATCAACAGACGAATGGATAAAGAAGATGCGGTACACATATACAATGGAGTATTAGCCATAAAAAAATGAATGAAATAATGCCATTTGCAGCAACATGGATGGACATACAGGTTATCATACAAAGTGAAATAAGCCAGACAAAGAAAGACAAATATCATATGATATTGCTTATATGCAGAATCTAAAAAATGATACAAATGAACTTATTTACAAAACAGAAAGAGACCCACAGACATAGAAAAAAAACTTATGGTTACCAAAGGGGAGGAGGAGAGAGGGATAAATTAGGAGTTTGGGATTAAAATATATGCACTACTATATATGAAATAGAGAACCCACGAGGATCTACTAGATAGCACAGGGAACTATACTATCTTTTTTTTTTTTTTTTTTTTTTTTTTCCCTAATATCTTGTTATAACCTATAATGGAAGAGAATGTAAAACAAAAAAATATATATATATATATAAAACAATCACTTTGCTGTATACCTGAAACTAATACAACATTGTAAATCAACTATATTTCAATGAAAATTTTAAAAATAAATAAATAAAACCTCCACAGTGCCAAATCCAAAAGTCAGCTCTCAGCAGCACTTAAATGGCTGATTACATTTTCCTTCTTGAAATAACTGTTTCACTTAGCTTCTAGAACACCATTTTTTTTGTTGTTCCCTTTCCTATATCCCTAGCTGTTTCTTCCTAGACTCCTTTAATTCATTAAGTATTGATGCTTAGTGCCTATTCTGGGCCTACACTGTCCTTGCCGCTGGAGATACAGCAGCGAACAAGCCAAAGCCCTTGCTGTCATTCTAGTAGGTAGAGACAAACACTGGCATTCTGGAAGCCAGGTGAAGACAATGTTTCAAATGGAGGTGATCAGCTGCACAAGTAATGCTGAGCGATCAAGGGAGATGAGGACTGTGAATTAACCACTGGATTTGGCGATTAGGGGCTTGATGGTAACCCTGACATCATGAGTTTTAGTGAAGGGATAAAAAAACTCTGGAGTGGATTCCAAATAAAATGGCAGGTGAGGAAGAGTCTATAGCAAGTGTCCTCAACTCCTTTCAAGACATTGTGCAATGTCTTTGTCTTACTTTTTTCTCTGAAACATTGTCTTGAATTTTTTCTAGGTCTCAGGTTAGATGTCATTCCTCAGCAAAATATTCTCTGACCAATCTAAGGTTTCTTCCTGTCATGCTCTCTCATGGTCTCATCTTATTTTCCATCACTACACTATCATGTTTATAATTATGGATTTCAGTGTTTGAAAGTCACGTATAATATCTGTCCCACTATTATTCAAGTTCATTAAGGCTGTTTTTAAGGTCTGCAAAATGAGTACCTAGAGTCTTATTGGCACAATATAGTTCTTGCTTGAATTAATGAACGAATGATTAACCAGTCTTTTCCTCTGGGGCTGTGCTGGATTGTGCCAGATCAACTTGGTTAAAATGGAACTACATTTCCCAGAATCTCACTCCCTTCGTGTCCCTGGAGTAAAGTTGGCAAAACATGAACTAGTGCAAGATTTGGAAAATAAAAGTAAAGCAATAGGCATTACTCGAAGAAGGTCTTTCAGTCAAATATGTAGAGAACAGATTCAGAAGTGCCCAGGGGATGCCAATTGTCATTTCTCTTCTCCATTGTTTATCTAGCTCTTCTTTCCAACTACTAGACCTGACTCTCACGTTCAAAACCAGATGTTTGGCTGAGGATGCAGAGAGTCAGGAGTAGAGAGGCCACAGCTTCCCACAGAACTATCAAAAACTTCCCCTTTGCATCTCCTGTAGGGTCACCTAGATTTCCGTGCAAGCCTGGACTCGTCCACCCTGCACCAGTGCTTCAGAAGGACTGACTGGCAACTCTGTCTTGGTTCCTCCAACATTCCCTTCTGGCTGAAACTTCAAGTATTTCCCACAGTTGTATAAGGTCTAATTCTGTAATAAATCTCTTATCCAATAACAGTCATAATGGCTCTAGTTTCCTGATTAAACCTTGGTTATTGGCATCGATATTCATGGGCTCGGCCACAAGGGATTCCACTCTTCAAGGCTGATCCGACTATAGCCTGTGCTGAGCTCCCAACCTACCAACAACAGGGACCAGCCCTGAGTGCCAAATATGGTACCATTCCCCAGGGGAACCAGCCAGCCACCTGATTTGGACCACTTCCATCATAGAAGAGCAGTGCTTTGTTCTCCTTGGAATAAATGCTTACTCTGAATATGGATTTCTTCTTTGCCCAGAGTGTTTCTGCCAAAATCACCATCTATGGACTTGTAGAGTGTCTTATTACTCTATAGAGCATTGCTTCCGACCAAGGAATTCATTTTGTATCAAAGTAAGTTCAACAGTGGTCTGTATTCACAGAATTTACTGGTATTACCATATTTCCCCATCTTGCTGAAGCAGCTGACCTGATGGAACTAAAGATTCAGTTATGGGTCCAGCTGGCTGGCAATATTATAAAGTTGGGGTAATACTCTCCAGTATAGTATAGGAATCAATATATGTTGTTTTTCCCATAGCCAAGATTTTCAGGTCTGGTAATCAAGGGATAGTTATGGGAGTGGGTCCTTTCACAATTACCCTTAGTGACCCTTATTGAAATTTTGCTTCCTATCCCGTTAGTTTTGGGCTAAACCCATTGACTCCTTAGTTTCTAGAGGCAGAATTCTTCCACCCGGGGATTCAACAAATCCATTAAGCTGGAAGTTGAAGCTGCCACCTGGCCATTTGGCTTCAAGTCACTGAGCCAATAAGCAAAAAGGAGATTACTATACTGAGACCTGATTATCCAGGGGAAATTAAGTCGCTACTGCACAATGGGTCAGAGAAGAGTATGTCTAGAATCAGAGTTCCTCTGGGCTGTGTATTAGTATTACCATAACCTGTGATAAAAGTTAATGGAAAGCTACAACAGAACAGTAAACTATTAATGTTCAAACCCTTCATGCACAAAGTTTGGCGACTCATCTAAGAAGGAACTATGACCAACTTAGGAAAAAATAGGGATATGGAATAAACAGTGGAACAAAGAAGTTAGAAGTACCAGTAATCACACGGTCAGCTGCAGAAATGAGGAATGTAGTAGTGATAAATCCGTTCTTGCTTTTATATAAATGATATAGATGATATAGACATATTTAACCAGTTTTTCTACTATCTAACATAAGATGTATTCATAGTGATTAACCTCACATCTCAATATTTAGGTTTTAGGCTATCAGAGTGGGAGTGTGACTCAGAAGAGGAATGAATATCACCAAAAGGTGGATAAAGCAACATAGGAGATTTTTCATATGTCCTTTCTGGAGGAGTGGTTGTACACTTTCAAACAGTTGTTCTGTGTTAGGTAGAAGCATGATTTTGTTATTGACTTTATTCAAAGTTAAATATGCTTGAAGAGGAATGTATAGTTGAAAAGGAATGCACTGTGCTGGATTATGCTGTATTGACTTGGTTAATCTGGGAAATACATTTCCCAGAATTCCCGTTTCTGTGTGGTTCCCAGTGAGAGCCAACCAAGGAACTTGCCTGAGATCTGGAAGATAGAAAGGAAACAGTGTCCATTACTCCCAGAAGGAGTCATGTTGGATAAATGGTGATGAACAAGCATGGGAGAGCCTGGGAGGTTACAGCTTTTCCCAACTCTCCTCTACTCTGCCTCCTGCTCTTCTTCCTATTGGTTGGCCTTGTTGACCAACAGCAGTGCTAGGCCTCTTACCAGATGCTTGATGGCGGAGCCACAGAGGTGGTAGCTCCACAAAGGCAACAGGTTCCTAGACCTTTCCACAAGCTTCCTTTCTGTGGTCCAGTGGCTTCTTAGATATTCCTGCTCTGACCTGCCTACCATTCCAATGCTTCAGAAGGTATAGTTTGTGACTTATTTTCTATTCCTCCAACTCCCCTCCAACCTTTACTTCTGCTGTTGTGAGGTCTAATTCCTATAATAAAGCCCTTATCTCATAATATTCATAGTGACTCCACTTCCCTCACTGGCAGATTCATTGACTACCTAAAATTCTCCACAAATAACTTTCATTATGTCTAACATCTAATGCCCTGACCATCTCTGTTCTCATAGTAGCCCTATAAGTTCTCATATGAGAAGGATCTGAGAGCATTTTACTTTTTCTCGAGACTGGTTACAAGGAGAAGGGCAAGGAATGCATTTTCTGTTATCAAAATTTCACGCAACTTTGGATTTTTCATGTTAAGTTACTAGGCACTGGAAGGATAGACAAGACATTTAATGTTTTACTGCAGACCAGAGTTAGGAGTGCCAAAGACCTCCCTTCATCCATTTAACAATTACTACAAGTCAAAAATAAGGTCGTGGGTTTCCCTGGTGGTGCAGTGGTTGAGAGTCCACCTGCCGATGCAGGGGACACGGGTTCGTGCCCCGGTCCAGGAAGATCCTACATGCCGCGGATCGGCTGGGCCCGTGAGCCATGGCCACTGAGCCTGTGCTCCGCAATGGGAGAAGCCACAGCGGTGAGAGGCCCACGTACCGCAAAAACAAAAACAAACAAAAATAAGGTCGCATTAATGACACTAACTGTTCTTTATGGAATGTGTGTTGTTATAACATATTCTTTAATGTCAGATTTTTTTGAGTATTAGGCACTCCCCCCCACCCCCTCCAATAATACCAATACCCTTGGCCTTAGAGGAGAGTTTGTGTATCAGTGCTACTTAATCTCTTGGGGGTACAACTGGAAAGGGCACCAAGTCATGAACAGGATGACTAGTGTCATCTCTGACAGACAGTAAAAACCCTTTCAAAAACCCAAATAAATTCTTGGTTGGTCAAGTGCTCATTTCTACTCAGAGTGTGGGTTAGGGGAAATCGAGTACTTTCCCCAAGCACTTCTTGGAATTACATTTCATGCTGTTTGATAGAATCTACAAGAGCTTCATTTGTCATGGTCCCAGCAAGAAACATATGGCACGTGAGTAATGGAGAGTTTAATGAAGAGACTGTTTACAGAGTCCAGGACAGGGTTAAAGGAAACCAGTGAGGCTTGGTGAAGCATCCCTGGGCTGGCAACAGTGGAGAACAAGGGACCAAAGGAGCAAGAGGAATGAGTGGTTTCAGGAACTTGAATTGGTGGAGGAAGCTGGGGAGAGGGCCTGAGATGAGTCACTGCCAACCCACAGCCCTACAGAGAGGTCTGGGGAATAAATACCTTTGCTTCAATGTCTTCCACCCTCCCATCTCTGCCAGGACCTCCCACTTCCAAACACAATCGTAAGCAAGAGGTCAAGGGCCTCCGGTTGATGCTGTCCATAAAGATCGGCTGCCTATAGCCTACAGGGTAGAGCATGGATCTAGGGGCAAATAGGATGTCCACACAGGCTATTGCATCCAGATTTATAGGGGAGAAAACTAGTCTTATCCCAGACGTAGTCACCATGCTATTACATGTTATTAGAGACATCCTGCATGAATGTGCCTGAAAGGGCACTTTTCACTCAGTAGGATGCAGTTAAGCTTTATCTGTTACTATCTTGCTAACCTTGATGTGCAAATATTCATTCAGGTGGAAACCACTTGGCTTGAGTGCTATGAAGTCTTTTTTTTTTTTTTGTCTTTAAGAGCTATGATGACATAGATTTTTAATTTAGCTGCAGTGCATGAAAAAAACCTTTTGAACTGTTCTGGGACCCCTATAATTTGGGACAGTCCAGAGAACAGGAATTTTATCATTAGGAAAATTGAGGAGCACAAAACCCATCAATGATGCCTTCACAATGACACCTGCTATTCATAAGTGAATTGAATTGGATATTACCTCTTCCTCATTCACCATTGGAGTTTTCATTGAATGTCACTGCATTCCAAATAGTAAGTGATTCTTATAAGCAAAGCAATTCAAACCATTTTAACCAGATAAATGGCATACGATCACAAAGAGTCTGTGGACTGACTTGTGCTGAGAATTAACAAGGGTTTCCCTATGATGGTGGGACACACAGCTGCCAGGCTTCATCCCCCTGCCAATCTGCTGGTGACTGCAGGCTGGGATTTCCCGAGGCAAAAAGCAAGAGCCTTGGATTCTGTCACTAGAAACGGTAGGCCATGGCTCTATCATTAAACCTCTGGAGTAATTTCTTTACCCTTGATGAAACTACTTGCCCTCTGATGTCAGGTTTTAGCATCTTCTATCCATTTCCTCTTTCTCCTACTTCTTGCCTCTGAATATGATTTTTACGCTCAGGGCCAGCACTATCTCTTTGCATCTTCACAGCTTTATTTAATCAATGATTATAATCAGAGAATCCTGGTGAAGAGCAATTATTTCAAGATTTCTACCAACGTCTCTTAATACAGAGGAAAGTGAATTTCTGGAATTAGGGAGAATCTTGGGAAGGAGATGATAGGTGCACCCCATTGTAAACAGGAAATTCATTTGAAGATTCATGTTTTGTCAATAAAATTTGTATGGATTTTTCATTCTGTGTTATGATATCATGAAATATAAAATAGTTTCTGTAAGTCTGAAAGAATTGCAGTTGCATGAAGATGTGACAATTTTTCTGTGGCCTCACACACCCCAGCACACCACTGTGGAACATAATCTGAGAAGCACAGGTTTTTACCTATCAAATTTGCAAAATTTAAAACACACCCACACGTGTGTGTACACGTGCAGCTCCCAGGGTTATGAGGTATTGACTGGTGGGAAACAAACTTTCTGGGAGAAAGTTTATCAAGACCAAATCAAACATTCATCTACTTTGTAACTAATAAGGATCTATTGTATAGTACAGGGAACTCTACTCAATACTCTGTAATGGGCTATATGGAAAAAAAAAATCTAAAAAAGAGTGGATATATGTATAACAGATTCACTTTGCTGTATACCTGAAACTAACATTGTAAATCAACTATACTCCAATAAAAATTAAAACATTCATCTACTTTAACCCAGCAATTCAACATTAAGAATTTGTTCTAGGAAAATAATCACAGATGTGTACAAATGTAGAGCTACCAACAAAGTGTTTGCAGAGACAACTTAGAAGACTGAAAAATCAGAAAGAACATGAACAATGTGGGGATTACTTTGCCGACACCCCTAGGTCAGTAAAACTGAACTACTAGTAGTCTGTTAACCAGAAGCCTTACTGATAAGTCAATTAACACGTATTTTGTATGTTACATGTACTATATACTGTATTCTTACAATAAAGCAAACTAAAGAATGTTTTTAAGAAAATCATAAGGAAGAGAAAATACATTTACAAGAACTGTACTGTATTTATCAATACTGTAAGCTTTTGTCATCTCTTTACAAGATGGAGAGTCGGTACCTACATCAATGTTGTCTCATACAAAAGACAGTCAATATCACACATATTACTAACACTAGGTATCAAAAATGAAAAAATGTGAAAAACTTGTATTTACAGATATAACGATTCATGCATTGATAACGAAGAAACAGCAACATGATTGCTTTACGGTAGCTTAGTGTAATCGATAAAACTGGCTTCACGGTGGCCTAGCCTATACACCAATGAATGCATAATTATAACATTTTTTATGGCATACAGTATTATAGCCATATTCATAATATCATATTGGAAACATGTTACATTAAAACAAACAAACGAACAGATATGCAGTTGCGTCAATTGTTACTGAATCAGGTTTACCTTGCCCAATGCACCGCAAGCCAGAACGCTGAGACGCCAAGGTTTGCAGCAAAGAGGGCGGTGTGTGGAGGTTACTCGCAAGGCAGCAAGCGACAAAGCAGAAGAACAAATCAACTTCTCCAAAGGCAAGGGAGCTCGGGGTATTTATGGGGTAACGAACAAAGCAGCAAGGCTGGCTGAGGCGTGGGGCCCTTGGAGGGTGCGCGGACAGTGATTGGAAAAAGGTGCGGTAGTCATGGTTCTGCGCAGGCGTAACCAGGCTACAGGCCTCTGCAGGCTGCAAAGGTCACTCGCGCACGCCCAGTTGAAGGGTCGGTGGTCTTAAACCAGCTGAGCTCCAACTAGACGCAGCTGACTTCAAGTGCCTAGAAAACAACTGGGGCAAACATCTTATTGTTTAGGCGATGTGCTGCTACGAGGACATGCAAGTGTTAAAACTACTTTGATTAGTGAAGGCAGATGAAGTGGATTTAACCCTCAGTTTCACAATGACAAGAGAGGCATACTGTATGATAATGTAATTCTTCGAAAGCAAAGTTATAAAACAGTAAGAAAAGTAACACATTATTAATTTTATGTTAAGTATCACTCATGCCTGTGTTAGGATAGACTAGTATCTACATATGTTGTATGCATTCATGACATACATACCTTTTTCTTAATTTTCTGTATATTTCCAGGCTACAGGGCTCGTCTGCAAGTTTTGTCAAATTGTCACAAACCTCCAAAAAATTTACCCATATATTTTTTGAAAAAAAATACGCATATAAGTGGACTTGTGCAATTCAAACCTGTGTTGTTCGAGGCTCAGCTGTACTTCAAGAAATGAACACACCCTCAGCTTAAGAAATAAACCGTGATTGCTTTAAGGCCATGAGACTATGCCTCTGTTATTGGGTCAGGGAAAGAGACCCAAACCAATCAGTACCAGGCATTCCATACAGGGCCTCCTCCTCGGATTGCCTTTATCTCTATTTTATGTTTTTTTCAGTTTGGGAGGTTAGAAGGCTAACCACTGCATGTTCAAGGCTCTTTGAGACCAGGTTTCTCCCATGAAGTTCTCCCAACTGACTATGCTCCTGTGAGATTTGGAAGCTGGAAGGAAGGTGGCCCCTTCTTTCTATGCTAATATGGACAGACATGGGTGCTGGAAGCTTCTCTGAACTTGTTTCCTCATCTGTAAAGCAGGGGTAACATCAGGTACCTTGCATGAAAGCACGGTAGATGCCCTTAGACCTTCTTTTTCAATATTTCTTTCCTGGACGTTGTAACAGCAGCATCACTTGATTGAAGGGGTTTGAGAATTCTTGGATACAGATAGCTTTTCTTTTTTCAAGCTCTATTATGCCCAGAATCAGGAGCCTGGCTAAGAAGAAGGTGGGTCTTGGCATTCAGGTCAGAGTAGATCTGCTCAGACCCGTGTTACCCACACCATGAATATAGCTTCTTTATGAACACAGCCTGCACCTGCCTGACAAATTTCCTGACAATAGAGATTTGATTTTCCCACAAGAGAAACTGAATAGGGACTCGGGGGACCTGAGATTTGTTCTTGGCTATGAAACTTTCTGTAACCTTGACCAAATACACTTACCTCTCCAGGACCCCTCAGTTTCCTCATCAGAAGAAAGGTTTAGAAAAGGTGTTCCCTAAAGCCCCTTCCAATTTTAGAAGTTCCATGTATCAGCGAGACAAAATGGAAGTTTTTATGCAAACTCAATGTTTATGTAGCCATAGGTCAGCCTTGAAATGTTTTTATTTCATATACATCTTTTTAAACATGCCTTTTAATAAATTTTCCCTCAGGTACAAAGCATAAAAAATAACAATTAAAGTGTACTGCACAGAATAGCAATATCCAGGGCATATTATAAATTGACCCCTATGAAAATTGTTGATAGTTCATCTTATCTGATCCACAGATCAGCAATTTTATATGGCCCAATCTACTAAAATCATTAAAATGAAAAATTTTTAAATGTGCTGTGTTTGTCTGGAACATCAGCAGATTAGGAAAAAGCTGAGAATTTCATGTTTTCCTGACTTTACACACTGATGCCACGATCTTTAGGGTTATTTTCTTTTTTGATGGGGGATGGTGGAAGAGAGAACGATACTACCATATTTCAATTTCTGTAAAAGACCAAAAGCTCTCTGAACTCCCTCTTTGTCCTCTAGCCACAAAGCTCTGCCAGTTCATTCTCCCTGCACAGCAGGGTCTAAAAGTGCTCAACCTGCACTCTGTGATTTCCCATCCTGCCTTGGTTCCTGGGCATTTTCGGGTGGCAGTCACTTCAGGATATGGGACACCATCGGTGACTTGTTTGCTTGCATCCTTTTAATCCATTTCTTGGGCAGATTCGGTATAGAATCTGTGTCTATGCCAACAATGATGGGGACATTAAAATAGCAAAAACTATACAGCACTTGTTATGGGCCGGGAACCGGAAGAAAAGCTTTGTACATACTAAGTCATTTCATCAACTTCCTATGAGAGCTGTACTATTACTACCCACTTTACAGATGAAGAGATCAAGCACATAAAGCTTTCTTCACTTGCTTAAGATCACACAGCTAGCAAGTGGCCCACATAGGACCCCTGCCTCCCTGGTTAAACCCCCAAACACGTGATTAGTGTGTCAGTGTTGTGGGCATGATTCCAGAGTACTTTTCAGGACAGGATCACTGCCACCTACCATCACAAATTTACAAATGTACATTATGATGAATACACATCAATTCATTCCCAAAATTTATCTGCCCCAGTGCAGCTGGAGAATACCCGCGCTCCCCTGCGGGTATTTTGTGGGGATTGAGTTATGGGTCTTGTACCTGCAGCAGATCACAGTTTCCAGGTTGGGAGAGACAAGTGTGGAATCTGAGATTCTCGTGCATCCCTCTAGGGGTCTCCCCATTTGAACCCCTACCCTAGATACTGATGAAAACAGAATCTACTTGAACTATTTACATTGTTTTTTAAAGTTTACGTAGATGAGTATCATGTTATTTAACACATTTATTAATAAAATTACTCCATCTATTCTTATTTACCCAGTGCATTACTTACCTATCTATTCTAGATGAATTTTTAAACAGTAAACCTATAGTGATTCTACATTCAACTGCATGTTATTATCTTCAAAGGCTCCCTTTGAAGAGCTTTATTCCCATTTCATTGTGGTTGCCTTTTTCCCTGAAGGGTTTGGAAATCTTGTTGCTAATCATCTTGTGAGCTAATTCTCAGAGAAACCAGGCTGGGTATTTGATGGATACTCCTGTCCCCGGCACCAGGAAATATTGTTCCTCTATTCGATATGAGAATAGCAAGAGAGGTACTGTCCAGGACTACCCTAGGAATTCAGCTGGACCCCTTGCTTCATAAGTTCTTCAAGAGGGGACCACTCATTCCAAACAGAGACGCTAAAATTTTAATCACCCGCAGGTCTTTCACAAGAACCTGCAGGCGGACTATGCACTGTCTGTAGAACTTGGCTCTTTTCCTTGGATGCACTTTTGAGCCTGAGAACTGTGCACATCTTTTTCCTTAGCAAGCAAGTTATTTTAAGAAAAGAAAGTGCACTCACTCGTTTAGCATTGTAGATTTGAGATAAAACGTTTGTCTTTCAGCAGGTTGGAGTTTTCTGATATTTTTCACTTTACTCATGGGGGCAACATCTGCCCCCAATTTACCCACAGAGGTTCTTTCAGGGACTTGCTGAGCTTAAATATCCCATCCTTGGGCCAGCAATGATTTTACCAGTCTAAGAAGGCCTGAAAGGGCATTAGCTGACGATGTCCTTGCTGACCCGGGTGCAATGATTTGAAAACATGCCCATGGTTATCCCTTTGCCTTCGTTATCCAGACTGGAGTCCTTTCCCAGCCCCATCTGGAGAGCTTGGCTCAGTGCTGGGGAAGGACAGATTCCTAGCAGATGGTTTATCAGAGGACCTGGCACATGGTTCGGCCAAGAAAACCTCATCTAATACCCCTGAGTTTGGGAAGCTTTAGAGTGAAGAGTAGTTCCAATCCTTCTGCACAACCAGGAATGTTTTGCTTATTAAATTTTTAAAACGATGCTCAGAGTAAATCTAGACAACAGCAGTTCTGAAGATCTGGCACCACAGACGGTAGCAAACTAATGTATCCCCTTAGACAAGTTTTACAACATCTATAAAGTTTGGGATAGGGCCAGAGCCTTGGACCTGAAAGGAATGAGACTCATGCAAAAAGATATCAGGCATTTTGACAAGTGATATTTTAATTAAAAAAATGCAACTCTGATCAGCATGAAATGTCTCGAATGTCTAATAGGCTGCTTGAAATTAATATGTTCAAACCTACTCCTTCCACAGTCTTTCCCATCTCAGTGGCAACTCCATCTATCCATTTGCTCAGGCCCAAAACCATTAGAATCATTCTTGCTTCCTCTTCCTCTCATATGCAATATCCAGTTCATCAGTAAACTTTGTCAATTCTACCTTCAAAATATGTATGGTATTCAACCTCTCTGCTACCACCCTGGTTGGAGCTGCCATCCAGATGGTGGCAGAAGCCACCTACCTGGCACTCTTGCTCCCATATTTACTCCCATTCAGTCGATTCCCAACCTAGCATGCTGAGTGAGACTGCTGGAATCCCTGACACACCATGGCACTCCTCTACTGAAGGCACTCCAGTGGCTCCACATTGCACAGCATGAAAGCTCCCTCAGCTCCTGTGTCAGGGAGCCCCTTGTGTCTCTGCACTGATCTTTCGTGGCTCTCCCCGGGCTCTTTCTGCTCCAGTCACACTGACCTTTCTGGCCCATGAACTCTGAAGCCATATGCTCATCTAGGACATTTGAAGTTGTCCACTCCCTTTGCTGGAGCATTCTTCCTCCAAATATCCACTTGGTTTTTTGTCTCTCTTTCCCTCTCCCTCCTTTTCTTTCTCTTTCCATCCTCCTCCTCCTTCCCCACTTAATTTTTTTCTGTGGAATTTATCACCATCAGATATATTGTATATTTTTCTCATTGTGTTTATTCTGTCTCTCTCTACTAGAATATACACTCCTTTAAGGGCAAGGAGTTTTGTCTCTCTTTTAAAAAATTATTATTTCCATATCATGAAGAATCAAGAATAGAGCTTGATACACATTAGGCACCTAAAAGTTATTTTCTATTTTTTTTTTTTTTTTTTTTTTTTTTTTTCCGGTCCGCGGGCCTCTCACTGCTGTGGCCTCTCCCGTCGCGGAGCATAGGCTCTGGACGTGCAGGCTTAGTAGTTGTGGCTCACGGGCCCAGCCTCTCCGCGGCATGTGGGATCTTCCCGGACCAGGGCATGAACCCGTGTCCTCTGCATAGGCAGGCGGACTCTCAACTACTGTGCCACCAGGGAAGCCCAAAAGCTATTTTCTGAATAAATAAATGATATATTTCCCAAATATGTGTTAGGCACTGTGCTTATTGCTGTATATACTGTGGTGAACAAAACAAAGATTCATGACCTCATGGATCTTCAAGTCTAATGGGTGGGAATAGTAATTAATTAATTAGACATGAGAAAGAATTGAAGCGTTTGAAGAAGTGAAAATGTTGAATTAAGCTGGAGAGTTGGGTTTGAGAAATGGCATTGTGAGACAGAAATTAAGCCATGTTGATTTGGTTGTTGGTTTGGGGTGTTACCCTAACCATGGGGACCATCGAAGGCTTTTAAGCAGTCAAGTGACATAGTCCTGTGTACATTTTATAAAGTCCTCGCTGGATGCAGTGTGAGAATGGGTTGGGAAAGGTCAAGAGTGGACACAGGGAGATGTGATGACAGGTGATTGCTGTAGTGCAGTTGAGAGATGATGGTCACAGGCTGGGGCAGTCTGCATTAGAGAGAAGGACATGAACTTAGAGCCTGTTTGAATAGGATTTGGGTGGATTTGGAAGTGAGAGGGGTTAAAGATGAACCTCACGGTCGGCCTTGAACAGCAGGTGTGTGTCATTTTCTGGGAGGCTTCCTGAAGTAAGTGGGGTTTGGGATGCAGAGTGATATGGTGGTGAGTGTGAGAAGGTGGAGAAGGTTCTGAGTCATGACAGGAAGGTTCTGAGTGTGACGTATACATAGGCAACGTCCCTGTGGTGATATTCCTGCTTAGGAGCAAGCCTGAGCAGGTGCAACAGATATTAAGAGCCATTAGTTTACAGACAGATGGTGAGCCACGTCATTGGGGTGGATGGGGCCACAAGGAAAGGGTTAGGATGAATAAGGAAGAAGGGCTGGGGCAGAATGCCACCTGACTCCAACATTTCAAAGCCTGGGTCATGTAGGCAGAAGAGGCTACCATGAAGTTAGGAGAAAAAGATGTCAAGGAAGCCAAGGGTACAGAGGAAGGTACAGTCAGCTGTGCCAAATATTATGAAGAGATCAAGCAAGGCAGGGGCTAAAAGTAAACACTGGAGTTAGGAACATGGAGGCCACTGGTGAGAGCAGTTTCATGGGAGCATTGGGGCATAAGGCAGATAAGGCAGTGAGAGAAGAAGGGAAGGTGGGGAAATGGAAGCAGAGAGGAGATAAGAAATGTAGCTGTGAGAGACACAATCAGTGGAGCAAAGCTGCCCAAATGAGCACATTATTTTTAAGGTGAGTAGGCTTAAGTGGCTGAAATGTTTCGAGGAGGCAGTGGTCAAGGAGGGGCTGCACAGACTTTGGCAGCCTGAGATATTGTGATGTATAAGAATATTTATTTGCTCATTCAGATGACCAAAATATATCTCTCATAGATATTGGTTCCATCGTTCCTAGCTCACAGCTCCCAAAACCTTTGGAATTTCCTGAGCGATAAGAGGAATGGGGGCATCTTTTGTTGTAATATTTGATTCCTTGTCCTCAGTTCCTGAAGTCTCTTCAGAGCCATACAGGTGAAATGGATGTCTTACCATTCATAACAAGCCCGTTTCCCCCATAGCTGGGTTTAGGTTAATAAGGTAAATTTTGGAAAGCATCTAAGGATGGGGCTTTGTTACCAGGGGAACCAATCACATGATTAGAGGGTTGGAACTTTCAGTCCTGAGCCCCTCTCCAGCCCCAGTCTTCTGGCAGGGGAGAGAGGCTGGAGATGATTGAGTCCAATCATCAGTGGCTAATGATTTAATCAAGCATGTCTTATGTAATGAGGCCTCCATAAAAAACCCAAAAGGAGAGGGTTTGGAGAGCTCCTAGGTCTGTGAACACGTGGAGACATGGGGAAGGTGATGCCCTCAAAGAGAGCATGGAAGCTGCACACCCTTTCCCCAGACCTTGCCCTGTGCAATGGTAGGAGGTAATGCAAACCTGGTTTGTCTGCTGACCTTAACAGAAGAGTCTGAGAATCTGTTCCTTGTCACAGTCTTGACATCCCTCAAGGTTGGGAAGCAAGTCCACTTTCCTCAATCTTGTTGCAATCGTTTGCTGTACTCCTTCCATCATTTCTTCATGGTGGGCACAAATTGGAAGTAGGAGTTGAGGGAAATAGAGAAGTCTAGAATAGCCTCTGGGTTTGAGTGTTATGACAGTTAGAGGCAGGTATCGGGGAGGTAGGGGATGCAGGAGTGGAACAAGGTTGGGGGGAGTGGATAATGAATTCCATTTTTTAACATATTGAGTGAAGATGCTTATGAGACACTGAGAAGGAAACAGTAAGTAGTAGGATCTATGGCTCTGAAGTACAACCACTAGCTGGGGAGAGAGCTGTGGGTTGAAGACAGATATGGATAAATTATCCATATATAGGCAGTGATTGTAACCAAGAGAAAGAATATTTGGAGTGAGTAGCAAGGTGGGGCCAGAGCATGCTGTAGGGAATACCTGCATTTATGGGGCAGGTAGAAAAACATCCAGCCGAGAAGATTGGAAAGAAGGTGAGTGGAAACCAGGAACGGTGATGCAAAGCCCAAGGAAGGAGGATTTTGACAACAAGGGAAGAGTCAACAGTGCCAGTGCTGCAGTGGATCAGGTAATGGGAAACTGAAGGGAGGGCACTGAACACCTTTATGAGGGTTCCAGAGCTACAGGAGCTGCAACCTCAGAGGACACTGGGTGGAAACAGCGGGGATGTTGTCTGAATTCCACCCCAAGGCTCATGGCTCCCTTCAGTTTTCATAAGTCAAATGAGGAGGTTGGACTAGATGACTAAGCTTCTTCTGGTTCTGAAATCATGATTCCCGGAGCTTTCATAAGAATAAAAGCCAATAACAACAAAAGATTGGCCTCCCCTGGGGAACATTTTAAGACTGGTTCACTAAAGCAGCCACATAAGCAGGCCAAAGTAAAGAAATCTTGATCTCACCAAGGGTCTTTGCTGGAAATCAGGGGAGTATAAACACACCAGCCTGATGGAGGAATGTGCTGGATCTAGGTCCCTGTGTGCTGCCCTCTGCCCACTGTGAGCTGCCCCTGGAAGTGCTAGACCCGCAGGGGGTTTTAAAACCTTGTCCCCCAACAGGAGGGGCTGCCACATGGTGCACTGAGCTGCTGTGTGAGGCTGGATAACTGCTTGTCCAAAAATTTGTTGGAAAAATTCAGGCAACTGGTGGCAGCTGGACTAGACCTTGCGGTTATTTTCAAGCCAGTGATTCTTACATCCTCTGAGGGAGATCTCATTCCCATTACTAATTTTGTCATGTTTCCCATGGGGATCCTGTTGCAAAAGACTTCTGCCCTGATTTCCACTCAGAGGTCACTCTGCTGGCTTCCCTTCTCTGCTTACAGAACCTCCTCTTTAATAGCAGGAGAGGTGAGGCCCCTGACCTTGATGTGCCAGTTAAGCTGAGTTTCTGTCTCCTCCCAGCTCCTCCTTGGACCTTCTCCTTC
This sequence comes from Neophocaena asiaeorientalis asiaeorientalis, assembly GCF_003031525.2. Lineage (NCBI taxonomy): Eukaryota > Metazoa > Chordata > Mammalia > Artiodactyla > Phocoenidae > Neophocaena > Neophocaena asiaeorientalis. The sequence goes on from NW_020174558.1 coordinate 109,482, forward strand.
CCCTGGGAGGAGCTCCACGCTGTGGGGCTTGAAGTCAGGGACATGATGGATGTCTAAGAGTCAGGGGCAGAGGGTGGTCCAGGGTCTGGTTTGAGACGAGGCCGTGCTGCACAGCCCACAGAGGAGGGCTGTGTCTCGCACCACACTCCGTCTTCACCCTTGCTTTAGCACCCATGACAGGGAACGTGGTAAGAACTGAGGTGGTGGGGCACAGTCAATCCTCTACCCTTTCCACCCAGCCTACTTCCCCAGGTGTAGGGTCTAGCTCTTGGTCTCCACCGCGATGATGCAGCAGGTTCTAGAAACGGAAGTAACATAGAAGAGGAGCCTCCCTCTGGGGACCCTAAAGCCCTGGATGATCACTCAGTTAGGTAGCAGGTACAAAGCACAGGAGAGGATTGGAGGCCACGTGGCAGGGAGCAGTGAGGCCATGTGACAGGGGAAAGGTAGGGGTACATGAGAGCTGCAGGAGGGCTGGACCCCTAGGAGAAGCGAGAGTTTCACACATTGCCTTCTGCTGGATTTTCACCGAGAGCCCCGAGGCTGGAAGGAGACCCTCCCCGCCTGGCATGCGGGCGCCTTTGTTGTTGGTCTGCTCTCTTCCTTCCAGCCCTGCCTCCATCTCAGCTGCCCCTCCCCCTTCTCCCTGCGCTGCTGCCTGGGAACTTCTCACCTTTCAGTCCAGAGGCCAGGTGTAGGCTAAAGGGCCAGCCCTGAGCAGCGGTCACGGTGCCCTTCCCCAGGGTTTCAGTCTGGTCTTGCATGTCTCAAATCCACGTGAGAAGTTGTGTCTCACTCTCCGGTCGCTTCTGGTTCGGAGTAGGGTGGTGGCGAGAGGGCGGTGCATACAAATCACTGGGGGTCATTGTGATCTCCACGTAACTGGTAACTCAGGTACCCCTTGCAGGTGGAGGATGGGCCCTTCAGACGGCTGAAGTTGTTGTGTGTTCAGTGTGCGTCACCTGCGGGGCTCGGGCCGGGCCTTTGGGAACTATCTTTTAGTAAGTGGACAGCCGCGGAGGAGCCGGGATATAAGAGCAGCGGCAGCAGAAGGGGCAGCACCTGGTTCTCCCTGGAGGAGGGACAGGAAAGGGAGGGCAGCTGCAGCTCTGCTTCCTCAGTCCTGTGCTTACCTCAGGCTCCTGGGAAAAGGGTGCCCCCCTCCACCCATCCTGAACCAGAGGATGTACAGGTCTCATCCCCACGTGAAGTCTCCCCATATACCTGCTAGACCCAGGCACACTGGGGGCATTGTCTTGCCCGGGAGGAAGAGGTGAAAGTGGGGCGCGGGAGCATAACCAACCTTCCTCCTTGGGGGAGGATAGGGATACAGTTGCCCTCATCGTTGTTGTTACAGAAATGCGGAGCAAGCTCGTAATGTACACGGCTTCTCCTGCCACCACCCACCTGAGCCGTCAGCATCCATTTCCCCATGGAGCTCAGCAGCCAGCGCGAGCCATGACACCACCTCTTCCACTGCGCCCTCCATCTGCTTCCTCACCATACTGTTCCAGCTTCTCAGTCAACTAGGCACGGGGTCAATTGATGGGAAGGGTGGCCAAGGGGCACTCCTGCCATTCTACCTTGCTCATAGCAACTCACCTGCCTCCTTGCATGGTTGGCCATGGCTCATAAAACCTGACCGCGGCTAGGTCAGTGTGAAGGCAACAGTGAATATAGAGGGTGGGCTAGAAGGTGCAAAGTCTCCCCTAACTCTGCCCCTGCCATCATCTATCTGCAAATCATTTAGCCCACAAATATTTATTGACTACTTACTCTATGGTAATGGTGGTAAAAGAATGATGTGACATTGTAATATTAGTAATGTATATATGGTTTTCATCCCTGGTTCCTGGCACAGAACGCATAAAACTCTTGGAATTTCTTGAGTGAAGTGGTAAATAAATACATTTATTCCTTTACTTGTTTATGGTCTGGCTCTGCCAACTGGAAAGCAGGCTCCTGAAAGGGTCTTTACCTACTTTGATCACTTTGCATTTCCAGTGCCTGAAACAGTGCCTGGGACACTGGATAAATATCTGTTTGTTAAACAAAATAAATAATGAATGAACCTCACAAATGGTTTCTAAATTACAGCTGTGAAAAGTGCCCCAAAGGAAAAATCACAGACTGCTGTGAGAGCACATCATCAAGGATGTGTGCAGGTCTCATGAAATAAACAGGGGTTCCTGAAGAGTCTCTTTTGTTGGGCCAGATGGCTTGACAAGTGGATTGGTGGCTGTGGGACTTCACCTCTGTGGCAGAGATGCTGTACCTACTTTCATTTGTGTCCCTGACACATTTAGCCTCTTGAGCTGCACTGCCTAAAACATTGGCTACCAGCCATGTGTGCCTATTTCACTTTAATTAAAAGTAAATGAAATTTAGAATTTACTTTCTTAGTCACACATTTCAAGTGCCTAGTAGCCACATGAGCCTAGTGGCTACCATCTTGGGCAGCACCAATGGGTACAGACTATTTCCATCACTGCAAACAGCACTGGTCTAGAGCATGTTTCTCACCAGCAGGCCAGTAGGTATGGCATAAGATAACTGCCACATTTGGCATCTGTATACATTCCCGTTAGCAGTTCCAAAGATAGGTAGATAGATAGATAGATGATAGAGAGATAGATAGATAGATAGATAGATAATAGATAGATAGATAGGGAGAAAGAGAGACAGAGAAGGTGAGGGAAAAGGAGAGGGAGAGAGAAACAAGAGACCTGGTTACCAATGACCCCCATGGACTCATGTTCCATTTCTTGTGAACTTGCGCTTTCCTGTGAATCACAAAACAAGTTCTCCCCTGTTGCCTCTCACCCTACCCCTGCCCCTAACCCTAAGAAACTTCTCTTATTGCGATGCTGGGCCCAGAACCAGAATCCAACAGATGGTTGCTCTTATTCATATATTCACATTTCCTGCTGGAAGGAGGGGGGGTGAGATACTCTTATACTGTCTGCATAGGAGGAACAAGGGGAGAACTCACTTGGACTTCGGATGGAGGCTCGTCAGGAACTAGTGACACCACTGCTGAGAAGCCAGGAAGTCAGGTGCACTGCTCCCTTTTCAGGTTAAAGCATAACATCATCCTCAGGAGAAAATTACAGAAATAGAAGGGCCTTTAAGCCTCCAGAGCAAGGTGGCTAAGGCAGGCTCAGAAATCTGCACTTTCTAAGCAGGGCATTTTATCATTCTTGCTTTCTTTGTGTTTATCCCTCCTGTGTGCTCCTTTTGTACTTTAATTTTTTTTGACAGGCCCAGCCAGGCTTAGCTGTGCTAAGGACAGCCAGAGGCAGAAGATTTTGTCCCCACTTGTGCTGGGGCATTCAAGAGGGTGCAGCCATTTCCGGTGGCAGGCTGGTGGCAGAGGAATTTTCTGTGAGCAAGCCCCAGGGGGAAAATAAACCCTGGTAGACAATATTGGATCCACTTGGTGAATTCTTTCTGCCTGGAGCTTCACCTTCTAGGGCAAAACCCGTGGATGTTTTAATAAGGGAAGTGATAACAGCAATAGGCTCTAAGGCTGAAGTTTGGTAGCATACAGCACCAAACATACATACAAGCAGAGTTGTATACTGCTCTAGCATACAACTAGAGCAGTGCATGGAAATCACATATTTGCCTATCTTACAGGACCTGGTGTGACGAGAAATGAAGAAAACTCAAAGGTGAAATTATTAATATACATATGAATTATTTGTCATCTCCCATTTGTTAGAGAAATACAATTACAAATATTCCTTGTGAGATTACATGCTAATGTTAATTTCTTATAGCCCTTGAATAAGTGCAGGATGGATTTTCCCAAGCAGTTCAACATGCAGGTGACTACGTGTGAATATGCTCATTTCCAGGGATCGGTTATAAGCAATGAATTCTGTGTGTGTAACAGCCTTCGTCAGAGCCATTGTCTCGCACACTTCTAACTAGACAGCCCTCCCTGTGTCACTCCAGTGGCCAAGGAGCAAACAGGAAAAATGAACCATCAATCAATTTAATGCTAGCCTTTCCTTTCACACAGAAAACCTCCACTCAGCGGATGATGACTGACATAAAAACTAAATCCATCCGCTTTATCACTCCTCTCCAAAAGGACAAGTCTGAGAAGCAGGGAAGAGGAGAAAATATGTAGGATTAGCCTTGCCTTTAGTCACTGGTCTGCTGTTGGACTAATAATCTATCCACTTGGGGGGAGAAAAATCAACTGTTAAGATATTCCTATTGCAGTTCAGTGCACATTCAGTATAAAATGTGGAGGTGAGACTCATAAGCAATATTTGGGAGTCGGATTCTGGGAATATCCTGTTTAATGTGACGGGAAACATCTTAAAAATAGGGTCTGAGAATAGGGTTAGGCCCTTCATTCATTTGTTCATTCATTGAACAAATATAGATTGAGTACACATTATGTCTCAAATGCATGCTGGTCACTGAGGATGCAGTGATGACCAAGGCAAAAACCAGTTCTTCCCTTCGTGGAGCTAACGATCTGGGGGTGGAGACAGATGTTTAATAACAGAGTGAGATAAACGTTACTGGAGGAGAGGCATAGAGTGTTACGAGAGCGAGAGCGTAGCACTCCACTACGACAGTCCAGGTGGTGGGAGTGATTGATGCCGGGGCCCTCTCTGAGGAAGACACATTTAAGATGTGATACAAAGGGTGGGCAGGGTTTAGGAGGATTAGGAGGTGGGGGTCAGGGGGCGGTAAAAGAGAGAAAGGCACATGTGTAAGCCCCAGGGCAAGATGGAGCAAGGGACATTTCAGGAACAAAGATAAGACAAGAATGGCTAGTGCAGAGGAAACAAGGAGGAGAATGACTCATAATGAAACTGGAGAGATGGGAAAGGGTCAGATCCCACCTAGCCCTGTGAATCTGGTTGAGGAGTTTAGAATCATGCAAAGGGAAATGGGAAAACAAAGAATTCTAAGCACAGGAATGAAATGCTTTAGAAAGATCTGCCTGTGTGCAACAAGAATGATTAGAAGGGTGTAAGACCAGAGTCATGGGGTCCAGTTACTTGGCTGGTGCAGTAGTTCAGGTGAGAGACAACGGGGTTTGGACTAGAATAGGATCTGTGGATATTTAAAGAAATGGTCAGGTTCAAGGGATTCCCAGGAGACAGAACCCACAGCACATAATGATTGATTAGATGGAGGGAGAGGTGAGGGCAAAGAAGGAATCAGGGATGACTCCTAGGCTTCTGGCTTGAGCAATGGGGTGGACGGTGATGCTTTTCTCTGAGCCAGGGTGCACCGGAGGAGGGCAGGTTTGAGGAGGTGGGAAGGATACGACAACTGTAGTTGTGGAAATGTTGAATTTAAAATACTTACAAAACATCCCAATAGAGATGTTCAGTAGACACTTTGATATATGGCTCCGGTGCTCAACAGAAACAAGTCTGCATGTCTATTCCACTTTTATCGCCAGTCTTCTCGACCCATTTAAACAAGGAAACATATTATAGATAATGCCTCTGGAAAATTACTGATGAGCTATAAAAATGAAAATTAAAAAGTATTCCTTAGCCTCTAAATTCAACCTCTGGGAAGTTATCCTAAATAAATTATCCAGAAAAAGAGAAAATCCACACATATTGAATTCTGATTTATAATAGCAAAAAACTGGAAAGCAGTTCATACCCAGTAAGAAGGGCTAGTTAAATAAGTTACAGTATACCAACAAAATAGAATATTGTACAGTTACTAAAAAACAGTAATTAGGTATATTTTATAGGAGCTTAGAAAAATGCTGTGTCATTTAAAGCTAAACAACAAAATTTAAAAATCTGTTTATGCTATGATTACAATTTTGTAAAACATGGCCATACGTGAACAACTCCTAGAAGGGCACTTGAATAAACAAAGAGTTGACTTGCTAAATGTTGGAATTATGGTGTTTTTTTAAAAAAAAATATTGTGAAAATGTCACTTGTAAACTAAGCATGCAAACAAGTAAGATAAATATGGTTTTGTTCTTGTTTTTGAAGCAAATGAGTTTCCGTCTTATATAATCATAGGCACTAATTTGCTGAGTTGCAGAGCTGGAGTTCAATGCTTGTGCATGGCTCAATGGACGTTGTCAGCAAGGATCTCATCTCCCAGATCAACCCACAATGACTCAGGAGTCTCATTTCTGAGCATGTCCTAATATTTTCCTCCT
>NW_020174558.1:115669-129545 GCF_003031525.2 Neophocaena asiaeorientalis asiaeorientalis
AGCACATGTGAGTCTCCACTGAGACTAGGTGGAGACTAGGGAACCAAATATTTACATGATTAATCTCTTCCCATTCTTTTCCTCTGGTCCTGACTTGCCTCAGGAACCTAGTAAGAATTCATGGCCAGAACCTTTGAGACAGGTTCTCCTTTGTCTGGTTCAATGTTTTCATTATCTCCTCATCAAAGTCTCCTCAGTGTATATTTGCAAATGATCATAAAGATGAAGTGCCAGTGGTCTCCAAAGGTGAAGTGCCCTGTAGATACCGGATGCCCGTTGTTACCATTCTTGTCTATTCAATTACGCCCTTTACGATCCACAGGGGCGTAGGAGGGTTTTTGCTCATGGGAGAATCTTGTGTGATGACAGTACCAGCAACAGCTGAGCTAAAATGCAAACCTCCTGGGTCAGATGTCATCCTGAAATAGGTTGTGAGCAAGGTTGCTGTACTGGCAGGATCCTTTGTTTTTCAAAAAAGAGAAGCTATCCCTGGGAACTAGTATAGAAAATGAAATCCAGTGGCAAAGTATGGTGAGGAGAGATTTCAGGCGTTTGAAATACTGGGCTATGTGGCAAAGAGATCAATGCCCATGAAATGACGGAACATAAACCCTCAGAGGTAAAAGAGCTCTTTTCATGCTGGGAGAAAAAAACAAAACCAAGCAAAAAGTGCATTTAAAATGTCCTAGTCTCGTGTTTATGGCAAATGGAGAATTAAGCAGATTGGCTGGTTGGGCTTCGCTTGGAAGAGATGAAATGGTTGAATATTCAGATGCACCCTTTCTTTTCCAGGGCAGCCACAAGAAAGGTGCAGGGCGTGCCACAGTGGAGCCATGCAGGGCATGCTGTGAGCAGAATTCCTGCCCCAACTCCTCTCTTCCCCAAGCAGAGGGTGATTTCACATCTTCTTAGGATGTGCTGTTCCTGTGGGAGATGGTCAAAAGGATGCTCAAAGTTATGAGAGCTCTTGTGTCTGTAAGGACTGACTGCAATGCCCTCAGATAATAGCTGCCTAGGTACATAAGCTATGGTTGGCAGAGGGATGGCTTAGTGTTTTTATAAATGCCCCCAGCCTTATTATATTTTTAACTTTTTATTTTGAAATCATTTGAGAAGTAAAGACAGTACAGAGAGTTCCCATATACTTTCCCCCTAATGTTAACACCTTACACAGCCACAGTACATTTTTCAAAACACAGAAATTCACACTGAGACAGATTTTGTTCACATTTTACTACTGTTTCCACCAATGTCCTTTACCTGTTCCAGGATCCTGTTCAGGATGCCGTACTGCATTCAGTTGGCTGGTTTCTTCCAATCTGTGATATTTTCTCAGTCTCTCTTTGTTTTCTACAACCTTGATACTTCGGAAGAGTACTGGTCAGGTATTCTGAGGAACGTCCCTCAATTTGTGTGTGTCTGATGCTTTATCATGGTTGGACTGGGGTTTTGGATTTCAGGGTAGAATGCCACTGAGTTGACCTTCCCATCACATGATATCAACATGACATCACCATGGCTTATTATTGGTGATATTCTCCTTGGATTGGTTAAGGTGGTACTTTCCAGGACCTTCCACTGTAAAGTTACTGTTCTTCCCTTTCCCTACTTTATCCCTTTGAAGAGAAACTTTAACTCCAGCCCACACTTGGGGGAGGAGGAAGGTGAACATACGCTAAAACCACCACAGAAATTAATAAATACTTGGACGGAGTTCCTGTGAAGCCAAATAGTTTTATTATTTTAAAATGAAATCGACTTTTTTTTTTCCTGATCACAAAAGTAAATGTAAAGCAGAAAGCCTAAGTTTCACCAATCTCACAGACAAAACCCAAAAATCTCACTAATCACTGTGTGTGTGTTTAATATTTGATAAACACACTGAAGTTTAGGACCTTGTGAGCATACTTTTAATGCAACGTTATATTTGGGAAGGCCATAGGGTATGATATGACTCATTCACTGTCAGGCCCCTACCAAGAATCGTTGTTTAAGATCAGTACAGTTACCCAAGGTTCAAAAATGTATGGGCTTCTAATTAAGAGCCATATAACAGGGCAAAAATAATCTAGATGGAGGTTGTATGTGCTGAGATGGGGCTTGAGTCAGGGGCAATGGGCCATCTACCAGATCTCAAGCACAGCAACCTCACTCTCCCCTCTTGACCTCTGAGACAGAGACCAAAGCCACAAGTCTTCCACTGTGAAAATGGAGACATTTAGACATTCTAGAATGCCAGCTTAATTCTCATTCGAAAGTGTTTGATTTTCACTGACTGCAAAAGAAAATTCGGATGCTTTCCTCATCATTTTAGGAGCCCTCACCTTGTGGGAAAGGGGCCGCCCAGCTGGCAACAATTACGGGTCATTTCATGAATATCATGTCTGAAAAAAATTATAATTAGAATCTCTTTTCTAATGTAAAGAGTGTCTCAGAAATATTATAGTGAAGTATGTAGGGGAAAAGTAGATGGCGTAGAAGTTGTAAGCACTTTATCGAATTTACGTTAAATATCAATCAGCCTCAAGAGAAACCTAGAGTTATTTTGCCATCACAGTGGGAAATTGGCTTCAAAACTTGTGAGTGGCACAGGTGCCCTTTCACTGTCTCCCTTTTGCTTTTCTTTTTTTCAAATATTTATTTATTATTTATTTATCTAGGCTGTACCGGGTCTTAGTTGTGGCATGCAAACTCTTAAGTTGCGGCATGCACGTGGGATCTAGTTCCCCGACCAAGGATGCACCTGGGCCCCCTGCACTGGGAGCGCGGAGTCTTACCCACTGGACCACCAGGGAAGTCCCCCTTTTGCTTTTCTTAAGTAAACTGACTGGTACGTCAGTTGTATTCAGGGTCAGGGAAAATAGGTAAAGGCAGTTTTGCAACCCCTAAGAGACCTGTTTTCATTTACTGTTGCTCCATATTGACAGACAGGAATTTGGACCCTTCTCTCTCTCTCTCTACCTCTGGTTCCCCCTCTTCAGAACTCCAGACAAGGGTAAGGAGTAAGAAAACAATGCTTTTGTTATTTGTGGGTAACTAAATAAATAACTCTTTGTGTCCAGAATTAACACCACATGGACTTTGATATTGATGCAAAGCAAGGTAGGGACCAAGTTAGACTCCTGCCATATTTAAAACAAAAACAAAATAAAAAACAGCAAAGAAACCACTAGCCGTTTCTTTTGTCCCAAAGCCTTACAGAGTGTGAGTTTCCAGGCAATCACCATGAACCATGGAGGTGATGTCTGAGTGGTTGCTCTAGGACATCAGGGTCACCTGGAGGGCTCGCAACAGGGTTTGCTGGGCTCCACTGCCTGAGTTCAGCAGGCCTGACGGGGGACCCAAGAAACTGCATTTCTAACACGTTCCTCTGCTGTGCTGATGCCTGTGGCCCAGGACCACATTCTGATCATGGCTTCTATAGCCCAGACTATTTGCATAGATTCTTTTCTGCACAGGCTGGAGTGCTAAGTGGATGTGATGAACTAATAAGGCAACACCAGGACAAAACAAAATTCAGCCTGCCTTGCTACAATTTCGTTCTCATTAACACCTGCTCTCTCTTGGGCACGCTGAAAAACATCTTTTGATGTTTGTATTTATAACCCTTACCAAAATGAGCTGTTGCGTAAGTTCGTTCAGTTGCCAAACATTTCGTGTGCGATGACAAAAGATTTTCCTTCTTTCTCTAGTTTGAGCACTGCTTTGTTTTGTCTTCAATGTGGCTGGAGCAGGTGTTTCTTTCTCTCTGATATCTGGCAGGCTGCACTGGTTCAGATTCTCTGATTTTTTCTCACTCTTTCCCTTCAGAATCATAGGGCCTGGGGCTTGCTTTGTGTTTTGGGGATCTCTGACAATTTAAACTGTAGCTCTTCTAGTCTCAGATGAAAATCTGTGGCTTCTGGGAATCATAAAGTCAAATGAAAGAATTCTGGATACTACCAGACCTTGGCATTCTTCCGGTCCGAGATCCAAGACTTATCAACTCTCAAACTTGAGAATTCCAAATACAGTCTGCCCCTCCTTAATTTTACCTCAGGGAAGCACTCTGGAGTGTAGCTTCATGCAAACAAGCCAAAACAAAAACAAAAAGACCTTAAGAAAGCAGTACAAAGAGCTCAGCAGAGACTGAAAGTGAGGGCCAGAGACGTTTTCTGGAATATATCACTGATGCCTAGAAAAGAGGGGGAAAACGAAATAGTGCAGGACCTTGAATGATTCCTTGCTTGCTGGGTAATCACTATTTTAGAGGGAGATGCAAACAGGGACTTGAAATGGAAAGGATTAAGTTATTCTTCTTACATTTTAGTGCTTAAGGAAAAACGGTACCCATTCTGGCTACAGAAACAGCTGGTATTGGGCCAAGGGCGTGGTTTGTTATGGGCCTGAGCCAGGCTAGTGCCCAGTGTAAATGATCAGACATGTAAAAGTGAGGCTAGCAGCTGGATAAACAAGTAAGAACAGGACTGTTGTTAGAGACTCCTGACTGAGGCAGACAGGCAAGGATGGGGAGAGGATTCACTTTATTGAGCTCTCTCCATGGATCTGCTTGGGTTAAGAGTGTGTGTGTGTGTGTGTCTGTCTGTCTGTGTGTGAGACAGAGACAGAGAGAGAGACAGAGAGAGACCCGGGGTGGCGGGGTGGAGAGGCGGGGTAGGAAGTATTTAGGAAGCCACATAAGAGAATGAAACCAGCAAAGTCACATACTGCCAGAAAAAATACAGGGCACCCAGTTAAATGCAAATTTCAGGTAAACAATGAATATTTGGGACATACATGAAATAAGTATTTGTTGTTTATCTGAAATTTAAATAGATACTCTGTATTTCTATATTTTTCTTTGCTAAATTTGTCTACCCTAAATTAAGAGGTCAAGGTCAGATAAAGCAGGTGGGCAGCAGCCTAGAGGAGGTGGGCTGCACAGGACACATAGGCTCTGCTCAGGAAGTAGGCTTGCTGTGCAGAGCTGCAGAGACCCCTCAGTCAGTGGGGAAATCAGGAAACTGGCTTTCACCAGGGTCCGGGGGGAAGCTGTAGGCAGCACCTCTGTGTCCAGCCCGACTTTGGCCTGATGTGAGTATAGACTGGATGATAATTTTAAAACCAGTCACACTTTTTCCAGGGCTTTTAAATTTTCCCTTAAAGCAAGAGAAGGGTAGGAAGTCCTAGGGGCCAAAGACGTGAGCTCAGGCAGAGACTAAGTGTGAAATCTCTTTAGCTAGCTGGTAAGTGTGACCCAACAGGGGGCAGAGGGAGAGCGGATACTAATGAGCATCTACTCTGGGCCAGGCATTCTCTATTTGCTCCTGTATTTATTTTCACAACAGCCACTGTGAAACCGTTGTTATTATTAACTCTTCTTCACAACACGTCACATCACGCAAAATGATAGAACCTGATATTAACCTCAATTCATTCAACAGGAGCAGTCCCTGCTCTTTCTGAAGCATCTCCCTGAGTCCCCTTCTCTTGTCATGGCAGATAATGGGTGTCAGGTGTCTCATTCTCCTCTCTTGGGTAGACCCAGAAGTGGCAAAGATTTACCTGACAGGTGAAGGAAACAGTTGCTCAGGTCAAATAATTGGAAGCAGAAGGCTAGGCTGGGCTTGTCCAGCAGGTGAGACCAGGCTCTTCCAGTCACGTGGCCATCAGAAGAGCCAGGATTGCTAGAGAAGGCATGGATGACTGGGGTCTGATCCTCAGTCTGCTGAAGACAGAAGGTTTAAGTGAGCAACGGCAGAGTCGGTATAGGAAGCTGAAGATAGGATCGTTTCAAATTGGTGTCATCGACTGGCCAGGCACCCGGGATACATTGATGACGCCGGACTGAATTTGTTCTTGCACCCAAGGACTTGCAGTTTAGTGGGGAAGGATATAGTAAGCAAGTAGCTATAACTAAAAATTAATGAATGCAGCTGACTGATGTGCTGTGAAGAAGTAACAGCTATAATGAGGGTATAGGTAACGCAATCACCCTGCCCAGTCCAAGAGGGAGCCATGGCCCTCTCAAAGCAACAGGACAGATCCTACAGAACAGGCTTAGAATTTATCTTGGAGGATGGGGAGACATACTACCGAGGTAAATGAACTAGACTACTGAACAGGAAGGGTAAATGAGTAAATAAAAGCTGGGTTATGTAGGTTCCTCTTGGATTTCCAGCCTATCCTAATGGTAAGTTGTTTGGGATCATGGTCAAGTCATTGGAAAGAAAGTATTCACACTTCACCTGAAGACTAACTTGTGAATGATCAGATTACTAAAATTGGTCAGATGCCATCTTTAACTGGATCTCAAACACTTCGTCACAACTGTTTTGTGGGCATGGATACGGATGAGGTACAAGGCAGCAGCAGTAGAAGGTGAAGAAAAGAAACAGGCAGAAATAGGGGTATAAGGTCTTAACTTAGAAAGTTGGCAAACTGTATTTAAGGGAAACATTTCACTTGCATATAAAACTTCTACTCTTCGAAACATCCTGGGCATTCAAGATATGAAATCCATGAGAAACTGACATTCAGACTTAGAAGAGTCTGAATGACATCAAAGCTAAAAGTTAGTGACAGCCTCAGAGAGGCCACTGCTAAGCCAAAGTCTGGGGAAGTCCTCAGTTTTGTGACTAGGTCTCCCAGTAAATACTGATAGATTATTTGAGGAACTGATTTTTGGCAAATTGGTTAATCAGAGAGTTGGCTTTCAAAAATGTGGTGTTTCAGGTACTGTCCTGTTTTTCCATTTGATGTGATCAATTTACTGGTCAGGACTCTTTCAGATTCAAGGGCAGAGACTCAAAATGGCTTTGGCAAAGATAGTAATTTACTAGAAGGATATGGGACTATCCTGTGTGATTGAAAGACGGATCGGACAGCTAAACGGGAAGGGCAGAGCTGCAGCGGGGCCTCAGGAGTCGCTGGCTGGGAATGGGCCGGCCCACTGCTGGTGTCTACCCAGCCTTGTTCACGGCACTCTGCCTTCTGCCATGAGACTCACATCCTACAGTTCCCATTCCTGGAGCAGGACTGACTCTCGGCCCAGTTTAGTTTTGAAAACTGCCGAGAAATTCTTCGATTTCCAGCATGAGATAGGTGCCCAAGAACAGGGGGAGGCAGATATTCCAGAAGGGGATGAGGTGAGCAGACAAAAGCGATGTCCCTTACAGGCCTTGTGAGAAGCTGGGAAAGGTGCATTTGCCTTTTACACCACAATGCCGTTCTTGATACAAAGGACAAACCCAGCCTACTCCCCAAATGAACAAGCCCTCAAGTCTCTTGTCTCTACCTGCCGGTTTAAAATGGTAATGCCCCCTCCCCCCTTCACTCGGAGGATGGCAGAGCACCCCCCATCCTCAGCTCAGTGAACAGCAAATGGATATTGCTAGTGGGAACAGAAAACCTGCTGGCCAGATTAGGTCCCACTTTGAACGTGGCAGTTACTGTTTATTAAATTCCACAGGGGCTTCTTGTGAAGGAGATGAAAAGAGGGAGCGGTCCAGGGACACAGCTGAGGGGCTCCGTGACGCTCACTAGAGCTCAGTGGGAATCAAGGCTGCCTAGCTGCCCTGAGCCTGGCCCCGGGAGTGGGCAGGTGTGCTGTCTACATAACGCCCTTGATCTCTAAGAGAAACGCTTGAAGAACCAATCAGACGGTAACCTCCTGCCAAGGACTCCATTAGCCCGCTCTGGTGGCTGCTTCTGAAGTGGTGGCCGCTGGCTCTGCTTGCTCTCTTGTTCACAGAGGACATATGGGCCAGGCAGGGATCAACGAGAAAACATCTGGCACAGAAACAAATCAAACAGCCCCAGTGACTAATTTCGGAGTGGCGCCTTTCCATTGTTCTTGCTGCGGCCCTGTGCAAAGGTCACTCAGTGTGGCAGCCTCAGAGAAGCGGCTGCTCCACCTTCAGCAGTGCCCAGGATCCAAATTGTTCTCCTTAAAAGTGAATCAATAGCTCCTTCTTCAAGGGTACAAACAGCATCTCCCTATCACTGAATCATGAATTCTCTAATGTGCACTTAGCCCCTCCTCGCCAGCCCCCAGGCACCCCTGTTTCTTATTAGCCATTTATCATTTTGCCTCGGAAGAGTCTTTAAAAAAAAAGACTCTACTGAATTCAGGTGTGACATGTTCTATTTCTGCGACTGAGATTTTTCTCCTTTTGCTTCAAATAAAGGAAATAGCAAATATTAAAGAGCATGAGAGAAAAGGCACTAGTGCGTGGACCATTAATAGACAGGATTGCCGTAGTTCTGATTTTGCTGGTTTATATAATAGCTTCAAATGCTGGTGAAGATAGGGGTCAGCCTTGCCAGAAATGATCTTTAAATTAAATATCCATTTTCTTTAAAATTATCTTTAATGGCACAATACAACCATATAATTTTCAGCTTAAAAGGAAGGTGTTAAGCTGATTCTGCCTATGTCTTCTTTTTGGGGTCAGGATCACACATCAGACAGCTTATTTGTAAAGTTCTCCACTGGAAATTATATACCTTTCCTTTCCTTGGGAATTTATTCTAAAGTGTTCAAGGTGTGCTGGGGGATAAGCCAGGTCCTATGTGTTTGACCACATCCTAGCTCACCGGTAACACCCAGCTGGCTGTCATGATAGTGACACCTCCTTTCATCTCTTCACCTGGTATCACACACTCATGGTGCTGTGTGCCCAGAGTCATGGGCTCCAAGGGCTGGCATCCTACCGCTGATCAGTGAAGAGTGTTCCTCCCTTGGAAACACTTAGAAATATCTCCTGGTCCTTTTCCCAGCAGAGAGAACAGATTCCATCCCCCATTCATTAAATTCGCAAGGGAAGCAAATGCTATGTTTCAATGCTGTTTTATCTGCTGTCCTCAGCCAGCTCCCAGCTCCTAGAAGTGATTCTGGAATTGACTTAGTGGTTATCATCACTGGGTTTTTCCAGGGCAGGACTAGTTCGCCTCCCTTCCTTCACTGACATAGACACGTACTCTTTATAAAACAGGCTGTCCTAGGCAAGTGAGTGATCACTGGAGTGACAAGAGAAATGCAACCTAGTCCCAATTCAGTCATAAGCTTGCTGTATGCTCAGAGACAAGTTACATCCTCTCTGTGACTCTGTATCTGTACCTTCTTCTAAGACATATAAGTATAGATCTTCTGATTTGATTATCACATAAGGTGGGAGTGGGTAACAGATTCAGGGAAAGCTATCCTTCACAAACAACGTGATGACAATGAACCAACATGTGTTTGGAGACCCTATATACTAGTGTTCAGAGCATTCTGCTGTGTCTTAGCTATTTTAAGCTATTCAGACACATATTCATCAATCAAGACTTCCAATAGATTCCTCCGGATTTCCATGGAGCTTGGCAAGAGGACAAGGCCAGGCACTGTCTGGCGCCCGCTCCTCTTGGTTGTGTGACTGCCTATTATGATTGCCTAATGATGACAACATGATCATTTGTCTAGTAATTACAAAGCACTTTCATTTTACTGCCTCTTTTTCATGTTCCCAATAACCCTGTGGAATAAATATTATTTCCCCTGTTTTATAGATGAAGAACCTGAGGTTCAGAAAGGTTAATGACTTATTAAATGACGCTCCAGCTACTAAGGAATAGATTTGGGATACAAAGCTAGGAGTCCCAATTTCAAACCTAAACTCTTTCCATCTTTCCATTGGTTATCAAGCTGTTCCCTTAAAGGTATGGATTTTGGGAGGTCTTTCAGGGGGGTGAGGAAAGTTAAGCCAGTGGAGCTCAGAACCCCTGATTCAATCAAAGCACCATTCCCCCCCCCCGGCTTTATATTATAAGACTCCACACTAAACTTGGTTTTAAACAAAATGCTTCTAGTGCTAAAAAGAAAAGTTTGTGAGCCACGAAATTATACCATATATGTTGAAAATAAATCCTTTTATCAGTCTCCTCTTTCAGAGGATTCTTCACTCTTTGTTCCAACAATCCCAGCTTGAAATCCTCTTTCCCAGAGGAGCTGACTGCAGGTATTTTTTCTTTCCTCAGCCCAGTGAGCCACATTCTGTTTTGGTGGATCTTTCACAGGAGAAATGTTCTGTGGCCAAGGCAGCTGACATCAAGCCAGATGTATAGCCTGGGTAGAGGCCCCATTCCTTCCTATAGAAGAATTGAACCACATGTTCTAACTTGACTCATACATATAAAACAAAAAGGCTAGTTTCCATTTTAATTAGATGAAACAATTACATGTCACACATCTTCTAAGCAGTTTCGTATTTGCTCTAACTGTAATTCTGACATTAGCATTCAAAGATGCTGCTCGCACTGGGTACAGATGTTGGGTTTAGAGACTGTCATGTTCCTTGTGGCCACAAGATGTCAGGAAGATATGGCCATGGGATGGAAGTGCAGGAAGGTGCACTGGTTCCTGAAAATGCCATTGATGAGTTCATTAGCTGATTAAAATCCTCCCAATAAGCTTGTTAGAAGAGTCCAGGGAAAGTCTATGAGATGTGTCATACTGTTATCCTTTTGATGGAGGTACTGAACACCACTAGCTGGTAATCAGATTAAGGGGAACAAAAATTGATTGTACATGCTTGCATGATTAAATCCTGAATAATTAAAGGCCACTGAGTTTCCCAGCTCTTTCACTAGCATGTGTTAATACAACCAACATGTGCTGTATTTACAGAGTATCATGAGTGGACATGACTATATGAAAGAAATAGGATCAGTTAGAGAAGAAATCTCCTTTGAAAGTTTCTGTCTGAAAATCTGATGATATTGTATAAAGACACAAGTTTTAATAACTTTCATGTAATTGTGAAACATGTTATAAACTGAAATATATTGAATTAAATAAAGCCATATGTCCAAACACATGCATACATCTAAGGTAGATGTGCTTACTCAATGATTTGAGTGATGGGTGTTGTTAATTAACAGCCAATCTGACACCCTGCCCCCACTATTCTTTTAGTCTCCTGAGTGACTTCCTATAACAGCTTCCTTGGGATCCGACAGAAGGAAGCAATAATGACAAGCAAAGATTGGGTCCAATCAATAAGCGGTTATTGTGTCCTACAGAGGGCCGGGTGCTGGTGAGGATGCAGAAGACCTGGAGGGAAGGGTCTATGCCTCACCCTTCCCTCCTTCCTTCTAATTTACCCTCTTTCTCTAGTTGCTGTCTTCTGCTTCTTGGCCCTTCAAATGCTCCTTCCTGCTGAGCTAGAAGATGAGGAGATGAGCTTTTATTCATTTACTTTTTAAAACATATTGACTTCCTACCACATGCTAAACTTTGGCTTAAAGATTCAAAGATGAACTAAAAATGGTTCTCACCTTGCTGATGGGAGAGTATGGCTATGGAGCAGACAAGCCAAAAATCAAATTACAGGGAATTCCCTGGGTCCAGTGGTTGGGTCTCGGCGCTCTCACTGCCAGGGCCTGGGTTCGATCCCTTGTCAGGGAACTAAGATCCTGCAAGTTGCACGGCGCAGCCATAAAAAATATATATGTATATCTGAACTGTCAAAAATCAAATTACAGCAGGCTGGTGTTGGTGATATAATCAAGTAAATGAGCTGTGGAGTGCATAGGCAAGGAAGGATTAATTCTGCTTCGTCCTGAGGGCATCGTGGTTCTTTGCAAAAATGGTGAACTGGAGCCTACCAAGTGATGATGGGGAGGCAGGGAAATGTATTTTTAATAAGATGAGAAAAGGAAGAATGAGCTGTGGGGAACAACCAGCAGCCTGTCATAGTAAAGGAGTTAATGGGAATACTGAGTTGGAGAATTTGTACATGGTGGAGGGTAGCTGGATCATGGTTGGTGTGGCTGGTGATGTCTGGCGGGGTGGGACCTGGATATGGAGGAGTCTGAAAGTACATTACTGAAAAAAGTTGAATGGGGCCAACATACTGAGCTTCATGTTTGGGTAGAGCAGTCTATTACCTGGTGGTTGAGAGATCACTTGGTGTGGCTGGACTCGAGGCAGGCAGATGTTGCAGGCCCAGGTCAGAAATGACGAGGGCTTCACTGAGGGTTGGGAGGGGGCTATGGGGGAGGGCAGGATAGATTGACAAGCCATTTAAATAAGAACTTGAACTGAAACTGGCATATAAGTTTCTACCAGTCACCTCAATAAAAAAGTGTTAACAAACTGTATGACATTATTTCCACTATTAGCAAAGCCTCTTCCACAGAGGATAGTCCTACCCCCCTCCCCCAGCTTTTACTAAATATGCACACTGGAATCAAAGCAGCACAGTGGGTCTTTATAGCTTACCAGGTTGGGTCCATGTTCATTATTTATATAATTCTCATGACCACATTGTGGGTTCAGAACCTTGAATGTATTGGTACATTGAGAGGGCGTCTCCCATTCAGGGACTGAGGCACGAAAACCAAGTTCACAGAGACTGACAAAGATATGCCAGAACAGCAATTCAGCCATGTGTAAAGAGCAGTACAACAGGCAAGCAGAAAGATGTCAACTGGACCAGCTCTCTAGGGCAAGTCAAATTATTAGAAGATTGCTTTAGGGGTGTGGAATAGACCTGGGAATTATATATTTGAATACTAAACAGTGTTAAGCTCTGATAGCTTGATGCATTCATCTCTAAGATGGGAATGTGGCTATTAGGTGCTCTAACTTCTTGTGTTGGACTCATCAGGCATCTCACCATAAACATTTCCAAACTTGGAAACTCTGGAGTTTCTATCACTATATCCACACTAGGGGACATTTATAATTACACCCCACACAAAGGGATACTGATAAGAACCAGGACCGCTCAGTCCCATTTTGGGAACCAATGGGAGTATATTTTATTCTGGAGATGAGCCAGAAGAGATCAAAGACTGATCTCCTACATTACGGACTAGCAAACTTTTTCTGTGAAAGGTCAGATGTAAATACTTTAGGTATTGTGCGTCATATGATTTCTGCCGTAACTAGTCAACTCTGTAATTATAACACAAAAACAGCTATAGACAATATGTAAACAAATGTTCCAGTCAAACTCTATTTACAAAAACAAGCAACAAGCTGTATTTGGTCCATGAGCCATACTGGATGACTGACCCTCCCCAACCCCCGGCCTGTCCTAGATTATCTCCTTGTTCACAAAATCTTTCTACAAAAAGGGCTCAATATGATTGATTTTTTTCCTACTACTAAATCTTAATTAGGTTCAAGTTAACCCTCCCTGAGAGCAACCTGGTCGGAATTTGGGATCTTTCTAAAGCTACAAGTCACAGAGAATCTCTTGGTTTGCTACCGTAGATGCTTGTCACATCCATTGTGTGGAATTCTACTAGTTGAGTTCCCAGATGCCAATCTTATGTCTCTCCAAGTTCCAGAGCAGCGACTCGCTCTGTATCTATTATAAAACCCATTTTATTTATTTTTATGAATTTAATTTAATTTATTATTTTATACAGCAGGTTCTTACAATTCATCCCACCACCACCACCACCACCCCACCACTTTCCCCCCTTGGTGTCCATACGTTTGTTCTCTACATCTATGTCTCTATTTCTGCCCTGCAAACCGGTTCGTCTGTACCATTTTTCTAGGTTCCACATAGATGTGTTAATACACATGTTTTTCTCTTTCTGACTTACTTCACCCTGCATGACAGTCTCTAGATCCATCCACATCTCTATAAATGACCCAATTTCATTCCTTTTTATGGCTAAGCAATATTCCATTGTATATATGTACCACATCTTCTTTATTCATTCATCTGTTGATGGGTATTTAGGTTGCTTCCATGACATGGCTATTGTAAATAGTGCTGCAATGAACATCGGGGTACATATGTCTTTTTGAATTATAGTTTTCTCTGGGTATATGCCCAGTAGTGGGATTGCTGGGTCATATGGTAATTCTATTTTTAGTTTTTTTTTTTTTTTT
>NW_020174558.1:129577-282740 GCF_003031525.2 Neophocaena asiaeorientalis asiaeorientalis
CTGTAATGGTAAATGGGAGTGTTTCCTTAACTTCTCTTTCAGATTTTTCATCATTAGTGTATAGGAATGCAAGAGATTTCTGTGTATTAAGGTTGTATCCTGCAACTTCACCAAATTCATTGGTTAACTCTAGTAGTTTTCTGGTGGCATCTTTAGGATCCTCTATGTCAACTGCAAACAATGAAAGTTTTACTTCTTCTTTTCCAATTTGTATTCCTTTTATTTCTTTTTGTTCTCTGATTGCCGTGGCTAGGACTTCCAAAACTATGTTGAATAATAGTGGCAAGAGTGAACATCCTTGTCTTGTTCCTGAATGGTCTGTTCATATTTTCTATTTCTTCCTGGTTCAGTTTGGAAGGTTATACCTTTCTAAGAACTTGTCCATTTCTTCCAGGTTGTCCATTTTATTGGCATAGAGTTGCTTGCAGTCGTCTCTTAAGATGCTTTGTATTTCTGCGGTGTCTGTTGTAACTTCTCCTTTTTCATTTTTAATTTTATTGATTTGAGTCCTCTCCCTCTTTTTCTTGATGAGTCTGGCTAATATATCATCAATTTTGTTTACCTTGTCAAAGAACCAGCTTTTAGTTTTATTGATCTTTGCTGTTGTTTTCTTTGTTTCTATTTCATTTATTTCTGCTCTGATATTTATGATTTATTTCCTTCTGCTAACTTTGGGTTTTGTATGTTCTTCCTCTAGTTCCTTTAGGTGTAAGGTTAGATTGTTTACTTGAGATGTTTGTTGTTTCTTGAGGTAGGCTTGTATTATAAACTTCTCTCTTAGAACTGCTTTTGCTGCATCCCATAGGTGTTGGATCATCATGTTTTCATCATCATATTTCTCTAGGTATTTTTTGATTTACTCTTTGATTTCTTCAGTGATATCTTGGTTATTTAGTAATGTCTTGTTTAGCCTCTGTGTGTTTGTTTTTCTTATGTTTTTTTCCCTGTAATTGATTTCTTATCTCATAGCGTTGTGGTCAGAAAAGATGCTTGATATGATTTCAATTTTCTTAAATTTACTGAGGCTTGATTTGTGACCCAAGATGTGATCTATCCTGGAGAATGTTCCATGCGCACTTGAGAAGAAAGTGTAATCTGCTGTTTTTGGATGGAATGTCCTAAAAATATCCATTAAATCTATCTGGTCAATTTTGTCATTTAAAGCTTCTGTTTCCTTATTAACTTTCTGGTTGGATGTCTGTCCATTGATGTAAGTGAGGTGTTAACGTCCACCACTATTATTGTGTTGCTGTCAATTTCCTCTATTATAGCTGTTAGCAGTTACCTTATGTATTGATGTGCTCCTATGTTGGGTGCATATATATTTATAATTGTTATATCTTCTTCTTGGATTGATCCTTTGATCATTACGTAGTGTCCTTCCTTGTCTCTTGTAACATTCTTTATTTTAAAGTCTATTTTATCTGATATGAGTATTTCTACTGCAGCTTTCTTTTGATTTCCATTTGCAAGGAATATCTTTTTCCAACTCCTGACTTTCAGTCTGTATGTGTCCCTATGTCTGTAGTGGGTCTCTTGTAGACAACACATATATGTCTTGTTTTTGTATCCATTTAGCGAGTCTGTGTCTTTTGGTTAGAGCATTTAATCCATTCATGTTTATGGTAATTATCAGTATGTATGTTCCTATTACCATTTTCTTTATTGTAATGGATTTGTTTTTGTAGGTCCTTTTCTTCTCTTGTTGTTCCCACTTAGAGAAGTTCCTTTAGCATTTGTTGTAGAGCTGGTTTTGTGGAGCTGAATTCTCTTAGCTTTTGCTTGTCTGTAAAGATTTTGATTTCTCTGTGAAATCTGAATGAGATCCTTGCTGGGTAGAGTAATCTTGGTTGTAGGTTCTTCCCTTTCATCACTTTAAATATATCATGCCACTCCTTTCTGGCCTGTAGAGTTTCTGCTGAGAAATCAGCTGTTAACCTTATGGGAGTTCCCTTGTATGTTATTTGTTGTTTTTCCCTTGTTGCTTTCAATAATTTTTCTTTGTCTTTAATTTTTGTCAGTGTGATTAGTATGTGTCTTGGCATGTTTCTCCTTTGATTTATCCTGCCTGGGACTCTCTGTGATTCCTGGACTTGGGTGGCTATTTCCTTTCCCCTGTTAGGGAAGTTTTTGACCATAATCTCTTCAAATATTTTCTCGGGTCCTTTCTCTCTCTCTTCTCCTTCTGGGACCCCTCTAATGCGAATGTTGTTGTGTTTAATGTTGTCCCAGAAGTGTCTTAGGCTATCTTCATTTCTTTTCATTCTTTTTTCTTTATTCTGTTCCATGGCAGAGAATTCCACCATTCTGTCTTCCAGGTCACTTATCCGTTTTTCTGCCTCGGTTATTCTGCTATTGATTCCTTCTAGTGTAGTTTCCATTTTAGTTATTGTGTTGTTCATCTCTGTTTGTTTGTTCTTTAATTCTTCTAGGGGTTTGTTCTTTAATTCTTCTAGGTGTTTTTTCTTCAATTCTTCTAGGTGTTTGTTCTTTAATTCTTCTAGGTCTTTGTAAAACATTTCCTGCATCTTCTCGATCTTTGCCTCCATTCTTTTCCCGAGGTCCTGTATCATCTTCAATTTCATTATTCTGAATTCTTTTTCTGGAAGGTTTCCTATCTCCAATTCAGTTAGTTGTTTTTCTGTGGTTTTATCTTGTTCCTTCATCTGGTCCATAGCCCTTTGCCTTTTCATCTTGTCTATCTTCCTGTGGATGTGGTTTTTGTTCCACCAGGTGCAGGACTGTAGTTCTTCTTGCTTCTGCTGTCTGCCCTCTGGTGGATGAGGCTATCTAAGAGGCTTGTGCAAATTTCCTGATGGGAGGGACTGGTGGTGGGGAGACCTGGTTGTTGCTATGGTGGCCAGAGCTCAGTAAAACTTTAATCCACTTGTCCGATGATTGGTGGGGCTGGGTTCCCTCCCTGTTGGTTGTTTGGCCTGAGGTGACTCAACCCTGGCACCTACCTGGCTCTTTTGTGGAGCTAATGGTGGACTCTGGGAGGGCTCACAACAAGGAGTACTTCCCAGAACTTCTGCTGCCAGTGTCCTTGTCCCCACAGTGAGCCACAGCCACCCCCATCTCTGCAGAAGACCCTCCAACAGTAGTAGGTAGGTCTGGTTCAGTCTCCTATGGGGTCACTGATCCTTCCCCTGGGTCCAGATTTGCACACTACTTTGTGTGTGCCCTGCAAGCGTGGAGTCTCTGCTTCCCGCAGTCCTGTCAAAGTCCTGCAATCAAATCTTGCTACCCTTCAAAGTCTGATTCTCTAGGAATTCCTCCTCCCATTGCTGGACCCCCAGGTTGGGAACCTGACGTGGGGCTCAGAACCTTCACTCCAATGGGTGGACTTCTGTGGTGTAAGTGTTCTCTAGTCTGTGAGTCGCCCACCCAGCAGTTATGGGATTTGATTTTATTGTGATTGTGCCCCTCCTACCATCTCAGTGTGGCTTCTCCATTGTCTTTGGATGTGGGGTATCTTTTTTTGGTGAGTTCCAGTGTCTTCCTGTCGATGACTGTTCAGCAGTTAGTTGTGATCCGGTGCTCTCAAAAGAGAGAATCTATAAAACCCATTTTATAGATGAGCAATCCAAGTTAAAGTGATGCTGGTAAATGGAAAAGCAGAGATTGGATGCCAAACCATCCAACTCCAGGTCCAGTATCCTTTCCACTGTGTCACATTTTGTTGAGTTTATTCCAACTAAGTATAAAATTTAGACAGGGAAATAAGTCAGTTTAACTTAGTATATCAACAACAGGAAAACGTGATAATATGGGTATAATAGAAAATTATTAGAATTTGGGGGCTATGTACACAAAACAACACTGAAATGTAAACCCAAGTTCATTGCCTAACACCCTCTTTATATCTACAGTGAACATGACCTTTCTAGAACAAAAGAAAGAGATGATTTAGTCATCGAAGCTGAAGCAGGTTTATGTGACTGCCTGTTTGGATTTAATCTCTACCCTTCATTAAGCACATGGTAGCGAATGTCTGCTTCCCACTGTACTGATGAGGGGGAATGTGACCAGGAATACCCTTCAGACTTCTGTGAGTGGCTTCTGGGTGCTTCCAGTCTTGGCAGATGGAATTGAGGAAAATGTTGATTTCCATACCCCTATTGTTATGGCAGTTGTATTACAAATTGGAGGTCTTTATTCTGGCCAGTGGCACTCCTATGATGTCTTTCCTTACCTGAGTCCTGCCCCTGGAGGAATCAACCCCTCCTTCTCTATAAATCTTGTTCTAATAAGGCCTATCTCACTTCATGGGCTTATCCATTTATCAGTCTCTTCCTCTGTCTCTTTTGGGGTGAAAATTAGGCTGAATCTTTCCACTTAGCACAGGGCCTTGTCCTTAGTATGAGAGCTACTCTATATATATTTGATAAGGGAAAGAAATCTTCCCAATGCAACTTTTTTTCCACCTTCATTCTTTACATACACTCTCCAAATAATGAGTGTGTGGGAACATTCACTTCCATTCCACGTTTGTCCCTGATGGGAAGAATGTCTTTGCATTGAGTCTCACGATTTCCAGGCAATGTTTTAAGTTCTTTGCATGTCTCAGCTCCTTTAATCTCCTCTGCACTGCTCTAGACCCTACTGCATGCCAGCTCTAGAATTAGACGGCTTGGGTTTGGATTCTGAATTCTTTACTAATACTTAGCTGTATGATCTCCACATCTCACCTTTTAAGTTTAGGAAATCATCAGAAAAATGATAGTATTCAACCCATAGGTTTCATGAACTTTAAAGGAGATAGTACATTTCAGGGGCTTAGCACAATGCCTGGCATATAGTCTGAACTCCATTGATTTGTAGCTTTTAATATTATGCTTGAGAGATGATAGATATTAGCAAATGAAAGTCCATCTTTTGGATGTTTTATGCTGAAGAGTGTGATTATCTACCTAGTTTTCACTTCTATAAATGAAGCCAGAAATGCATCCCATAGATTTGTGCTGTGGGAGCCACAACTAGATGAAGCCAGGACCTTGGGGAACAGAGAGACCTAAAGGAAAAAGGAGGGAGGAAGAATGGAAGGCTTCCCTCTGTTTCCAAGGAGAGCAATAAAGATACTGTTTGCACCCTTCTCTGGCTCCCAATCATGTCTGTGATTGGCTAAGTGTAAGATTGGATTCTCTCCAATAATGGATCGTGTGGCCTTCCGGATGTGCAACATAATGGCAAGATTACAAACATCTTATGTGGTTAAGCATTTGGTCAATAATTATTTATTGTGTGCCAAGCAAAGCACCATCCTGAAAGCACATGTCCCCCTCCCTTAAAAATGTTCACACAGGAGCTTCGTTATAACATTAACAAATGTGAATTAGGAAGTGATCTCCAGGCAGTTCAGGCAGGATGGGTTCCTGCCAGAAGTGACTCCAGGGTGTAGTTCATGGGCATGAGGCTGACTGTGGAGAGGATGTGATGACAAGCGGAAGACACAGAGGTCTTCTGACACCTACCATTCAAATGGAAATGAAAACCATGGAAAATTAAAGAAAATTAAATGCTTTTTTTGCTCCTTTCCCGGCAAGATATATTCTGTAGGGTATGGCTCAAACAGATCAGAGGTCAGCGTTGTCCACTTCCAAATGTTCATCAGAGTCACGTGAAGGAAGAAGCACTCTGAGTGCTTTGGGAGGCTGAGGCACGCAGAGCTGGCTCTGTGAGGAGATGGCTTAGAAAACCTACCCTGATGCAGGGGCTTCCTCGGATCTCCATCTCTTCTCCTTCCAGCTCCAGTTCCTGTCAAACCTATGTTACTTTACTAGCCTATATCTTGCGAGTGGAAATATCACCCTTAGTATCTTATGTGGGGATTGTTAGGGAGAAGTACACTTTCCTCTTGGCTGTAGAGATGTCTGTTACAAATGTTATAAGTAAATAATGTTTCTATAAGAGAAAAGAAGCCAGAAGCCAGAAGGGGGAGGATGAGGTTTATCAGACAGAATACGTGCCAGTTAGGACAGATTGCACTGAATGTTAACATGGATTGAATGGGAAAACATGCTGCTGGCAAGGCAAGCCCAGGTGTACCAGCTTTGACTGGGCGCTGAAGTGTGTCTGCAAGTAGACTGCGTGCAGATTGAAGGCGTTTGCTGTCTCAGGTGGGGGCAGGAACGAGCGCCAATTAGTGCAACGCCCATGCTGCTTCGACAGCACTGGCAGCCCTGGGGGAAATGGCTCCTACAGGGAGACAATGCAGGATTAAGGGAACTCCGGATCCCTTTGGGAATTATTTTCATGAGGGGAAAAAAACAGAACCAAAGATATTTAAGTAACTGTAATAGTTATAAAAAGTAAGGTTTGAAAGGCTTGAGTCCTCCTATGAATCTCAGTATATTAACAATATCTCCCATGCATCCATCTTAATCAAATCCTTGACTTCTTCAGGGATGTGTTTAGGGATGTGTTCATTCATCCATTCAACAAAAACTTAATAAACACTTCCTCTGTGCCACTTTAGATGTATCTTTGTATAAGATTGGCAAAGGACGTGGGGACAGATGATAAATAATAAATATATTAAGTAAGTAAATATATACTTCAGAAGATGATAAGCGCTATGGAAAAAAAGTAGAGGAAGGTTAATGGCAGGGGCGGGGTAATTGACATTTGCAGTATAATGGACAGGGTGAGGCTTATGGAAAAGGTGACTTTAAGCAAAGACTTGAAGGCAGTATGGAAGGATTCCATGATGATATTTCGGAAAAGAGTGTTCCAGGCAGAGAAAAGAGGAGAGCAAAAGCTTGAATGCAGGAGTAGGCCTAGCTTGTTCTGAGGAACAGCAAGGGGGCCTGTGTGGCTGGAGCAGAGAGAAGGGGGGTGTTGCAGAAGATTGAGGGCCTCACGGCATCTCACCTTAAGCTCATTATGAAAACTTTGGTTTTTATGCTGATGGCATAAGAAGGGAATGGCAGTGGTTGTCACTGAGAAAGTGCTCTCTTTCTATCTGACATGGGATTTCTGAGATGACAGCAAACCAAAGTTCTTGCTGCTGTCGCAGTAGAGGACTTCATGTGCTGGAGAGATCAACGTGAGAGTGAGCTGATAGTGGTCGGTTATGTAGAAGGAGCCTCAGAAAAATCACTGTGATGTAACAGCTCTAACTATTCAACTCCAAACCGGATTTTCTTTTGCACTGCAATTTCCCCCCCATAATTGTCCTAGCAATAGCTGTTTCATGTTGAGTGTAAAGAATACTGGATTAGGGGTCAGCAGTCATGGATTTCCCAATTCTGTCACTTTGGTTATTCTTAGATTTTTCTTTTCTGCATACGTTAATGAGAGTGATCAAACCCTATTCAGCTTAACTCACAGGGTGGGTGGATGTGAACATCCCATAAGACAGCTCTTACAGGGGGAAGAGAAAAGGGAATTAGAAGTCAGCTACTCACTGCATGCCAGGCAATGTAAGGCTGGGAGCTTGGCATGATTTATTTCTTCTAGTAAAAGAAAACCTGTTGAACTCTGAAAAATGTACAAATATAATTTTTTCCCTTAAGTTGATGAAAATTATTAGGTTATTGCTCTGAAGAGGGTCGTGTGTGTATGTGCGTGTGTGTGCACACGTGTGTGTGCACACGTGTGTGTGCAAATTATAATCTTAGGAACCTCAGGATTAAGACAGAAACAAGGAACTTGTGTGTTTTTACCAGAATAGAAATGTAATGATATCCTAGAGAGTAAACTCCTTAAGGTCTTCATCTTATTGATCTATTCATGCCTAATATCAGGGCCTTTAGGGAATAAAGAATGGATAAATAAGAGTTGATAAAGAATAATTGAACAGGTGATACATGAATAGAGAATGGCTGCATACGTGGATGGATGGATTCATGATTCTCCGTGGTCATAGTGTCGTCACTTAAGGAGGCCTCTCTGGCCTAGAAAATTGTTTCTTACTTAAAGAGTGAGAATTATTTAAAAAAAATAGACGCTGAATATATGGAAAAACATAAGAGGAGACATTACAGCATCTGCACTACAGATTTCATCGTAGGCCACATAGAAAATTATACTCCAAGTTGAACTGAAGACATGGCCACTGCTTTTCTCCCTCAATGAAGTTCCTTTTTCAAGGCCTTGGTAAGAATGTGAAAGGCAGCTTCGAGTCCATTTCTCACATGCGGAAGCATGCAGAATGCTTGGGAGTTTCCCCCCATCTACTTCCTTCTCACTTTCACTTCTTCCTCTTCAGCCTCTTCCTTCACTCTGCCTCTTCACCTTCTCTCTCGTCTTCTTTTAATTATTGACATATGGCATGCTCTGCTATAATATTTTCCCCCCAAGGTATATCAGCTTATTTTGTTTTTCCTGAAGACTCCCCTGTGTGTATCTGTTTGACCTGTTTGAATACCTCTAAATGTCTCTTGCTCTGCTCCCCTGCAATTCTTCTCCATTCTTTATTCTCCTGTACAGTTTTGCATGCTAATCTCTTCTACCCAACCCTGTACTGCAGCCATACTTGCCAGTATCTCTCATAAAGAAGTTTCTGTTGCCCATATTTGGTAAATCTTTATTTCAAATGTTTGTTTTCTGCTTCCTTTTGTTTTTAATCCTTAACATGACTAATTTATTTTAGTGGATGATTGAAGAGAAAATATCAGTCTTACCATCTCTGAGAAAAGAATAAGTATTATAAGTTTTTGAATTTACCTCATAAATTAGAAAGTAAGGTTTATGTGAGTCTAGATGTCAAGAAAGCTTGGGGCTGTATTTTGGGGATGACCTGAAATGAGAATGGGCCTACTCTTCTATATTCCTATTAAGTCAGGGGTGTATTATTGAGCTTTTCAGGCCCATCTAAAGATCCTCTGTGCAATCATACTCTAGGAGGGTTGGGGGGAGCTGGGGTAGTTAACCAGACACAGTATCTGGATAACATGCATACTTGTTTTTTAATGACCACTACCCTGAAGCATGATCAGTGATGATCACTTTGGTTTTATTTAACTCTTTAAGAGCTTGGGAGCTGGAGGTGAAGAAAAATAAATGAATCTATCTCTAGGCTAACCTGCTTTCAGCCAAAGTCACTTTTCAATCTTTTGTTATTTTTCTCCGTCATGTGGCTTTGCTTCCTCATTGAAGTTATCAATTCCAAAGTCAGAAGTGAAAATCAGGCCAGGAATGGTAGTGCATGGCCTCTGGGCATACTCCTTGCATGTGCCCAGGTGAGGGTAGAGTGGCTACACCAAGGAAGGATGTAATGGAGCCAGACCCATTTGTTGCTTTGGTGAAACCAGAAGTGTTGGAGAATATCCAGTGTAAGGGAGTTCTTATCCTCTGAGTGTCTTGCTCCTATTTGCCTCTATTGCGGAGTGAAAGAATTCAGTTTCACAGCCTCATCAAAAATATGCATAACAACCAACAGATGAGTGTGGGCAACAAAGCAGATAAGGCATTTTGACCACAAATGAGAAAGAAAAAAACCCACAAATAAAGGCCTAAGGGATGTAATAAAATATATGTATATTGATTGTGGCTGTTTCTGGGTAGGAGAAGCTTGGGAGACATTAACTCAACTTTTTATCTTTTAGTTCATCAGTATTTTCTCTGTTTTTCTCCACCGATTTTTGGGAAAACTTATGTAATTGTGTAATTTAAGATAGTAACATTTGCTCATTAGTCTTTGGAAAATTAGTGGCTCATAATTTCATAGATAAAATTTTATAACAAAAAAAATAATCTTTTTTAAGAAAAAGGAATTCAGTAAAAACTGTTGAAGTATCACTAACTTGTTATTAATGTCCAAGTGACCCTAGCAATCTTAATTGCTTGGGACAAAACCTTTGCAAGACCTAGGTGAGATCGAAGAATGCAGTTGTACGTTGCGATGCTAACCGTATTGGCTTTAGGGTAATCTGTGCGATTCCAAGACACCTTGATTTATGAACTAATTAATGGCACACAACAAAAATACTTATAGAAACTTGCTCTACCCCAAGCCAGAAAAACCTCCAAACAACAGAAAAATGGGTTTTGCATGTTAGAAAGTTAGATTCAATATATATTTATGAGGCTGTTCAAAATGTGGAGTCCTTTACTACTAAGTCCCGCGTAAGCAGAAATGCCCATGTATCAAAACCTAATTGTGCCAGAGTCTAAGGCTTGGGCAATAAATTAAGTCTTAAGCTATAAAAGACATCAGACATTAATTTTAAGGCTTATTATATCTCTGATGATATGGGCATTAATAAGTCCAACAGGAAGAAAGAATAGGCAAAACGACAAATACGATATACCTATTGGTCTTCCTTGGCACAATGTTGATTGTTGATAATTCATTTAAAGTTTCACAGATAATTCTGTACTCTAGGGTCATTGTTCCAGCAGCTTGTTAATAGGGACTGAATAGGGTGTTGAATATTTCATAGATTTTTGATGTCCATGTCTTGTTTCTGAGGTGGGGAGGAAATGGAAAGGATTTCATACTACTTAAAGCATTCAACATTCATCCCACAAACCATTATTGAGCACTTTGTATGATAAAGTGGTATTACAGGCTATGAGTAAAATTTGATGGGCGTTCAGAGGAGGGAGACATTATTTCAGGATGGAAAGAGAATTGTCTTTAGAGCTGGTCTTTGAAATATCTGTAGGACTTGAAAAAAAAAATGTGGTTAGGAAAGCTTCCAGGATAAGGAAGCAGTGTGAACAAAGATACAAGGATGGGAAAATGTGGGGCATGTAGTGGACATATTAAGTAACATAACTGTGTGATAAAATAAGGTTCATGAAGGCATGTAATGCAGATAACTCTGGAAAGGTGGTACGAGTCAGATTCTGGTTAAGCCAAAAATCTTGGACTTTATGTGATAGACGATGCTGTTATTGAGCCAATTTTTACTGAGCATCTATTAAATGGGTGGCCCTATGAATAAGATATGCTACTTACTTTCAAGGAAATTTCAGTTTTCTGAGGATAATATCACAATGCAAAAAGCAGTTATAGTACAAAAGGAAAACTTCATGGAAATACAATAAATGCAGGGTCTATGCAGACATGTTACTAGGGTACCTAACATATTCTTTAGGGGTCAGAAAAGGGTTATTGGATAGATGACCTTAACTCTGAGGCCTTAGAATTTAAAAAAGATATATGGAAGCCATCTCATATTTGGGAAAACTGAAATTATCTCAGGAATGCTGGAACTTAGATTGTCAAAGGGAGATGGAGTAGCCAAAGATGAGCTTAGCTCGATAAGCAGGGAACAGACCATGTAAATGTTTGTGAGGTGTGGACAGCCTTATTAGTGTTCACTGAAGTCTTGTTGCCCTCTTTTTCTGGGAATATGGGAGGACTGTCCCTCATTATTCCTGGAAGTTAGGCATGGCCACATGATCGCCTTTGGCTAATGGGAGGCGTGTGGGAAGAAACATTTAATTACTGGTGCCTAACTCTATATCTGGTTCGGTTGTTATGAGATTACAGAAACATGTGTTGACACGAAAATTCAACACTGGGCCATCACATGTAGGATGGTGTCCCTGGAGGGCCATTTGAACCCATATCAGACTTTGTGTGAATGAGAAATAAATGCATTATTTTAAAGGGCTCTGACACTGGGGATTGTTTGTTACTTCAGCAGACTGTATCCTGTCCTGATTGATACACAAGTCATGGTTAGGAGTCTCAATATTGTTATGAGGGCAATGAGGACTAATTGGAGTGTTATTTTTTAAATAGTAGGGGAGTGGCTTATGGGCTCAGAACTTACATTTTTGAAAGACTACTCTCACATCAGTTTATTGGAAAGCAGGAAAATATGTTCAATAATCCAGGCCAGAGATAGTGAGAGCAAGAATTAGGATGCTGACAGTTGAATAGAAGAGAGATGATAGGAGAAATATTGTCATGGCTGAATCTACAGGACTCATTGAATAGTTACCTGTGAGAGGTGAGCAGAGTGTCTAGGATGACTAGGTTTTCCAGCCTTGCGTACTAGAAGAATTAAGTTGCCTTTAGCAGAAATAAGAAATGCAGTAGGAACAATGAGTTGGAAAGGAAAGAAGAATTTGGTCCAGGGGCCAATTAAAATTGAAGAATTCAGGATAGAGTTCAGAGCATAGGCATCACCTATGTCTAGGTGGTAACTGAAGTGAAGAAAATGATGATCTAGAGAAGAGGACTGGGAACAGAAGCTCAATCACACATTTAGGGGCAGGAAAGGAAGAGTAGACAGTAAAGGAGCAAAGGAGAGGGTGTTGCTGTGTCACAGAAGCTAAAGGAGAAGGGGCTTTCTGGAAGGAAAGGGTATGAAACACTGTGGAGACACTGAGAAAAATGAGGACTAAAATAATCCCATTAGAGCTGAAGTTCAATAACCACACTAGAACTTTTTGAGGAAGGGGTTTCATGAAAGATTATTGAGAGCAGAGAACAGATTTTAAGAGACAGAGAGCAAGAGGTGGTGAGAATTGGGAGGCAATGGGTAGAGATAGCTATTTTAAGAAATTCATCAATGAAAGGATGTAAAAAAATGAGAAATTAGACTGGAAACAGAAATAAGATAAAATACAAATAAGACTGAAATTTCTATAGGCAATTGACTTATAACGGTAATAACTACAGTTAGGGATACATCATCATAGTTAAAAGTTTGGGCTGTGGGATCAGACTGACCTGGATATTTGTCCCAGCTTTGTCAATAACAAGTTTTGTGACCTAGTGCAAAAGGAGGTGTCCCAAATCCTCATGAACAGTTTCTTCTTGATCTGGCCCTTAACTACCTGTTTGCCCTCACCTGGTATGTTTCTGTCCTTTGCCTACTATGCATCAATGTCACCGGCAAATAGTAAAGGGCTCAATTAGTAAGAGTTGTCTATAGACCTTTAGATGCAAAGATCCTTTGACCAGAGTTTGGAGTGGGCTTAGAGAATTTCTGGTCTCAGACTTCAAAGAATTTACTGAATATTCAATTCCAGTTAATGTCTATGTTTTGAGGTGATGGTGGACAAGGCAGCATCTCAAGATGCAGGGAATTTATCTCGAGAAGAAGATAGGTCCTTGCCCAGTCATGAGAATAGGTGAGCGCAGGCAAGGCACAACTTGCTGTTTCCATCCTTATGACTGAATGTGGTACAGCCCCAGGAGCAGAGGGGACCTTATCTCCCCAGCCCTACCTCTGACCTCGTAAATCATACCTGACAACTGCAGGGCATGGAGGTGTTCCTGTACTGCTGTGGCATGATGGCAATCCTTCCCCAAAATTAAGGCTTTAAATCAATATCTATGCCTATGGAGTATAAATGCATTTTCCCACCATACTATGTGTCCAGGGTTGGGTCAAATGGCAAGAGATGAGGTTTTACCAGCAAAGATTTCAGGAGCATCCAGTATCTATAAAGTACATCATTGTTCTAAAAGGTAATGGTATTTTTTTAATAACACAAATTCTTGGTAGTCATGGCTATAGGGGATGAGGCTGAGGCCTCAACTGGGGAATGGAGCTGCAGTGATGCTTCTGTACACACTGGCTTGTCTGAACCCACTCTGTTCTTAGGCAATTTAGGAAAATGGAAGCAACTTACTAGTCACCAAAGCTGGACCACACCCTGCCACTTTCTAGGTCATTACTCCTCTGGTGAATTGTTGCATTTAAGGGTTTCATTGGAATGCATCCTTGTCATTAAATGCGTTATTACTAGGAGGCTATCATTATAGGGCCCAAGGAACAATAGTTTCAAAGCCAGCTTTTTTGCCAAGTAAATCCTTAGTCCCACTTCCACTAGGCATATATGACTAACTTTAGCCATTTTTCCATAGCACATGTCTACTTTATAACATGGCAGACAAAGTTGTTCTAAATATCACAAACAGCTTCCCAGAGAAACACAATAAGTATATCTTAAGAGTCAGACTTGTTGTCAAGTAGAGGTACGTGTGACTCATGGCAAAGAACTAAAGTCCATGTGAGGATCAAATGTGTTGCCAAGAATCTCAATTTTGGTCTTAAATCTGGCCCTCTCACAGGAAAAGAGTTTACCTGACCAAGAAAAAGAATGTTGTCTTGTAGAAGCAGGAGGCTTCTCTGGGACTCTTAACAACTCAGACTATAGATCCAGACCTTTAGTGGAAAGACAGGTCTATAGGCACTTGTATCTTTCTTTTGCTTTTGCTTTTCAGGGACAGACTATCTCATTGACCGTTCATGATATCAGGCCACACAGGAGGCACATCCATTTATTCACCAATATTCACCAGTCACCTACAATAGACTGGATGCTGTTCTGAGCACTGGAGACAGAGAGACAATAAAACAAAGCCTTGGGGCTTCCCTGGTGGCGCAGTGGTTAAGAATCCGCCTGCTAATGCAGGGGACACGAGTTCGAGCCCTGGTCCGGGAAGATCCCACATGCTGTGGAGCAACTAAGCCCGTGTGCCACAACTACTGAGCCTGCGCTCTAGAGCCTGTGCTCTGCAACAAGAGAAGCCACCGCAATGAGAAGTCTGTGCACCGCAACAAAGAGTAGCCCCCGCTCGCCGCAACAAGAGAAAGCCCGTGCACAGCAAGGAAGACCCAACACAGCCAAAAATAAATAAATAAAAATAAATTTATCAAAAAAAAAAAAAAAAAAAAAGCCCTGATCTCATGAAGTTCAAATGCTAGTGGGAAAGTCAATGCAGATAAATGAGTAAATGTATGTAAACTCATGCATACAGGTAATGCTAAGTGATATGAAGAAAAATAAAACAGAGGAAGAAGATAGTGAAAGGCAGGCAGTTTGGTCAAACTTCTCTTTAAGGAAATGACACCTGAGCAGAGACCTCAGCAAGGTAAGGAATAAATTATATGGAAACTAGGAGGAAATTGTTCTAAGACAAAGAAAACATCGAACACAAAAGCCCTGAGATGTGAATATTTGTGTATTTAAGGAACAAGTAAGGAGTCTAGAGTGATAGAGCAGAATGAATGAGGGGGGGCAGTGATAGCTGGGGATGAACAGAGCTTCTCACAGCCCTTATCACCCATGAGATACGACATGTCTGGGGTTTTGTTGTTGTTCCTTGTTAGTCTGTCCTCTGTGAGGACAGGGACTGTTATTTTCACCTGTTTATCTCCTGTGGCGGTAACTGTGCCTGACACATAGTAAGCCCAAAACAGGCTTTGGAGTCAGAAAGTCTTTATCGCAAATCCCATTTCACAACTTATTATCTATATATCCTGGGCAAAGCATTTAAACTTCCTGAAGCATCAGTTTCCGTATTTGGAAAGAGACTAAGAATCTCAAACATGAAGGTTTTCAAATGGATGAAATGTAGCACACCATGTATATAGCCCTTAGCCCAGAGCCTGTTGATGGTGAGTGGTCAATACAAAGCAGTTATAGGTGCGTTATAGATGGGTGCCAGGGTTCCAGGGCTATAGAAGTTGTCTAAGGGACAAGATGCTGATCTCTAACTTGTAATTCTTGGAAAATTTGCTTGGCAGATGATAAATAATTTGGGGGCTGCTCTATCTAGTTTATCACTTCTTGAAAATCTAACAAGACTCCTTTATCAATTAGCTTCACTGTGTCCTTCGTTAGTGGCCATCATGTGGATCATAAACTAAAACTCTGCTCATCATAAGCTCAAACGGCCTTTGGGGGATTTCCCTTGTGGTGCAGCGGTTAAGAATCCGCCTGCCAATGCAGGGGACACAGGTTTGAGCCCTGGTCCAGGAAGATCCCACATGTCTCGGAGTAACTAAGACCATGCGCCACAACTACTGAGTCTGCACTCTAGAGCCCGTGTGCCACAACTACTGAAGCCCACGAACCTACAGCCCGTGCTCCACAACAAGAGAAGCCACCGCAGTGAGAATCCCGCACATCCCAACCAAGTGTAGACCCTGCTCGCCGCAACTAGAGAAAGCCCACTTGTAGCAACAAAGACTCAATGCAGCCAAAAATAAATAAATAAATAAATAAATAAATAAATTTATATTAAAAAAAAGAATAGCATACAGCCTTTGGAAAATATCTTTTATCTGGCTCTAGGCACTGGTTAAAGTGAAATGGGACTGGGTTCTACTTTCAATTATAACCAGTTTCCCTTGTTCCCTGACAGGTCTGAGGAACAGATATGTTTTCTAGTGTTTTTATAAGTAGACCACATGCTTATTCTCCATGTCAGCAAATAACACATTGTGTGGTAATTGCCGATTTACTGGTTTAGACTGAGAGCCACTGGATGGTTTTCAAATGGCTTCCTGATGTTCATTATTGAATCACTACCACCTGAAGTGCGTTTACCATAAAGCTAGTGTGGTTTAGGCTTCAGGTTCCCAACTTGCATTGTCCCTTTACTTGTGGGGTCTTTAACAAAAGTTCACATGGCCATTTATTTTTGGTAAACTTTGCATAAGTAAAATATTTCAAACACAATCAGTTAAACTTACAGGTCTTTCCCCACTGACTTCCCCTCTGTCACACTTTCCTCATGTTGAGAAGTGTTTATGTGACGAGCCATGACGTTTTTTTTTAACATCTTCATTGGAGTATAATTGTTCTACAATGGTGTGTTAGTTTCTGCTTTATAACAAAGTGAATCAGCTATATGTATACATATATCCCCATATCTCTTCCCTCTTGCATCTCCCTCCTTCCCACCCTCCCTATCCTACCCCTCTAGGTGGTCACAAAGCACCGAGCTGATCTCCCTGTGCTATGTGGCTGCTTCCCACTAGCTATCGATTTTACATTTGGTAGTGTATATATGTCCATGCCACTCTCTCACTTTGTCCTAGCTTACCCTTTCCCCTCCCCGTGTCCTCAAGCCCATTCTCTAGTAGGTCCAGCAGTGATTTTTGAATTCAGCTAAGAAAGAGCTGAGTTGCCTATATATTTAATTTTGGTTTAATGAGAGATATTTACGTGGTTCATGTTCACTTTTTTGTATCATTAAGTTATTGCTTGCTGATCCAGTCTAAGAATGGCTTCCAGATAGGATCCTACTGCCTTCTGAGCTCACTCATCTGGGGTTGGGATATAACGATGAAGGACCAGAGGTTGTGGTTTGAAATGATTGTGTTCTTACAGCTTCAGGCAGAGGAGTAAGGGGGTAGTAGAAGAGACACAAGGTTTGAACTATATGGCGCCAGAAGTTAGTCTATGAAAAATTCTTCCAATCACTAGCTGTATAAAGTCATAGAGGGTTTTGTTCTCATTGCTGGAACCAAATCAAATGAGAAGTTCTCTCCTTGATGAATGTTTTCCCCAATTTGATGGCAATTCTGAAATTTTATATTATATAACCAATAATGAGTTGTAAAGCTGAAAAAAATCATTTCAAATTGCCAATTATCAGAAACAAATTTTGGTCAATGATGTCAAAGGAAAGACTAAAATATTTTTCCTTTCTGTCTATAGAAAATATTATAAAATTATTGTCATTGAAAAGGTGATCAATGAATATGCAGCCAAAATTGTCAGGAAAAGATATTATAAAAGTGTGATAGCTAACACAACATTGTTAATCAACTATACTCCAATATAAAATAAAAATTAAAAAAAGAAAAAAGTGTGTTAGGCAATTCATAAAAATATTTTTCTGTTTTTCTGGATTTTGTGATGCTTGATTGTTGGCTTTAACTTTTTTTTCATTTGTATTTTTCTATTATTCTACATGAGTACCTACTTTCTGACATAATTTTACATTCTTTTCCTTTTTAAAAAATTTTTATTGGAGTATAGTTGATTTACAATTTGTATTAGTTACATTATTTTCTTAAAACTATATAAGCTTCAGGATTCACAAAGCTGGATCTGTAACCAAGCAGGACCCCATGGGGCCTTCCTGGGACAGATCCCCCCATGTCCTCCACCTGCCTTTTGCATGAAGAAAACTTTAGCCTCCAAGGCTTTCCCTGAGTTCCAAAGAATAAATTTAATCAGAGAAGTGAAAAAATGCAGAAAGAGAGGAAAATAATCAAGCAAGACAAAATAATAATAGATTAGCAATTAAACAAAGTCAAGGACATTTAGTTCCTCCTCAAGGGCTATAGATAATATCTTGAGCCATGTCCTTTGAGCTGTTCTGCAGATACTGAAACACCCACTAGGTAGAAGAAGTTAACTATATGCTACCCACAAGCACACAGACCTCAGAAGTCTCATGATGTTGACTCCTGATTACATCACCACCAAACCATCAGAAGATGAGCTGATCACACACCCCACAACCCTCTTCTTCACCCTGTCTTTAAAAACCTTTCCTTGAAAGCCATCAAGGAGTTTGAGCCTTTTGAGCACTAGCTGTCTGTACTCCTTGCTTGGTGCCCTGCTCTAAATGCTGCACTTTCCTTCACCACAACCTGGTGTCAGTAGATTGGCTTTACTGTGTGTAGGCAGGTGGACCCAAGTTTTGTTCAGTAACAGATCTACTCCTGCCTACTATTTAGCATGGTTCCTGGCTCATCATAGATGTTCATTAAATACTTATTGAGTGAATGAATGAATACAAAAATATGACCAGAGGAATCACTTTTCTTCTTTGGACCTTGGTCTCGCTATCTGCAAAATAATGGATCTAGGGTAAGAGGGCTGGAGGTGATATATAACCAACATTCTTTCAGTTGCTGATGCTTCCAATTTAGGGTTTGGCATTTTCTTTGGCAAGTAGGAATCACATTCCATGTGCTGAGTTTGGTTGTGCAATCTTTGCCCCTTGACTGATCATCTGAGTTCTGGTCTCTATTTTAGTGTCTTAACCTGCTACCCAAATCAAACAATTTTTGTGCTGTGTGATTACATTATTCAATATTTCTATTACTATCACACTCAAACTAGAATGCTCTCATGCAATCACAGGATCAGATTTTGAGCTCTCTAATTCTCAAACACTTTTGTCAAATCCATATCTTTAGTCCACTGCCTCATTTCCCCAAAGAGAGTTTAAAATGGCATCTAAAAACCCCTTCTCTCCCACATAATTCTCTTAAAGATGACCCAGAGGGATATAACAGCTGAACGAGGACTAGCATTTATATCTTATCTCCAATTAGCAATTTCAAAACAAAGAATCACACCACACAGAAACCTGGATAATTTTTTTAAAGAACATAATATAATTCATCAAATAGTCCTTTTATGTTGAATTTTCCATCAGCTGAACATCCTACACACTTTTGCTGAGAACATCTTTGGCAGTTGGAATGTATTTTTCCCAGTGTTTGACTTAATGCTTCCTCTAAGTATCAGACACTTTCTCAGATCCTGTGATATATCTTAGTACAGTATTACTTAAGAGATGTCAGTTGTGCCAGTATCTTGAATAGTGTCAATCTGAATTGAAAATATGCCTGTTTTCTTACTAAAAGAGCTTTTAATTCACAGCTGATGGTATCAATAATGGTGTTCATTGATGGCTCAATAATCCTGTTCATTGATGGTATCAATAATGCTGTTCATTGATGGTTCAGCACCCACAGCTGAGTATGTCTTCTACTATTTACACTTATAGCTCCTTTAGAACCAAACAACTATTTTTCAAAGTAAATGAGAAATCCAGAAACAGCATGAAAGTAGTTGATTTAAGTTTGCCTTTCAATATGTAACTATCTGTCACCAATCAGCTCTAGTTACATTAGTTATTTGATGTAAAATTCCAGTATTTTTCATGGTCTGTGTTCATGTCATACTATTCATAAGAATTAATTTTAGCAGAAGAATGAGGATGGTACCTTTTTTATTTCATAGAGTTTTAAATATATTTGCACCTAAACAATTTAATATTCCTATTAGTCTGGCTCATTTACTGTATGTATTGCCATACATAGGCTGACATACAATAACTTGTCCCCCCAGTGTAAAACAAATCACTGTGCTTTCAGGCCAACACTCACTGAGAAGCAGTAGGATTTCTTTCATTAGTCTGGCCTTTTTCAGTAACTTGTTGACCTCCACTTGGTGCTCTGAGTAATAGACATACACCAGGGGTTGCAAGGGCAGAAGGGAAGATCTAGGTAGTGCCAGGTCTCAGCAGGAAAAGGTGGGAGAAGAGAAAGTCATTTTATAATTTATCAAAATAGGAATACTTAGACCACAGGTTTTATGAAGAATTAAATGTTGCCCTTTTAAAAAATAAAAAGATGAAATTCACATTTTACTTAGATTGAAATAAACTACAAAAGTTTTTTTTTGTTTTCACCAACAAATGAGAATAATACTTTATCAATTGCCTGTCAATAAACTACAATTTTTCTTTTTTGCATTCCCTTGGCTAGCTATGTCAAGGCAAGGCATGGCAAAACATGGCACAAACACAGACACAAGTGTCAGTGTCCAGGGAACTTGTTTCTGATTCTGTGATGACTATCAAACAAGTATCAAATACATACCTTCTAAGAAGTTTGCAAAACAGTTTGTAGGTAGGCTCAACAAAGGACTGGATGAAGTACCAACATCCAGATATGGATTCATCTCTGCTGGGTGCTTGGTGAATGCACAATAAATATTATTGAATGAATTCAGTGACCTAGAAGGTTATAGCTCTTTCTTGATGCTTGATCATAGACATTTCCAACCACTCATGTCAAAACACATTTACTAGAGTCTTTGGGCTCCCTAAACTCCACCATCCCCAAAAGTTTGTTTCTGCTGTGGGAAAGCTAAGAACTCCCTTATTTCAAGATTTTATGGTCAAATGATTCAAACTACTGTTTAAGTAAAAAGCAAAAACACTCTTCCATTTCTTTGTTGGCTGTATTCCATTCATCACAAAGAAGAATCAGACTACATGGAAGGCATATGTGCTTTTGCTTTTCACTTGGGAAGGAGGGTGGTGGTGAGACCTTATACTGCATAAACTATTTGCTATTCTCCTCTCCAGCTCTCTCCACCTCACTGCAAATGGGTTTATATAGTCCTGGATCTGCACTAGTGGTTGGGATGCTAAGACTAGTGTCTCACAGGCAGTTCCAAAGTTATCTTTTATGAGGGCACTAATGATAGCAGGTGCACCATAAGTACCCTGGGGTGGGAGGAAGGGAAAATAGAAAGGGAACTTATGCAAGATCATAAAAAGAGAGCTGCTGATTCACTTTGCCATATACCTGAAACTAAAACAACATTGTAAATCAACTATATTCCAATAAAAATTTTAAAAAACACAGTTGCAAGGATTTTTTTTTCTGGAGTTTTTGAAGGCCATGTGTGATAAATAAAGCACCAAATACCCAACCCCGTAAGTTAAGCATATGTTAGGAATAAATACCTAATTCATGTGTCATGGTTAAGCACCCATCCAGAGAGTCTCATTAGCAAAGGCATTAATTAGGATCCTGTTTACTTTTCTACTGTCAACAGTTGTTTGTTTGAGCTAACCTATTCCACTTTCATTAACGTAAAGCAGCACCAGTCAGCACATAAAACTGTGTCTCAATTTTATGAGAGATTTAGGACCCATACAAAGTTTTTATTCTCTACCTATCTTCTGACCATTCAATATTTTAATATATGAACGAGGCAGGAGGTTTAACTTAACAAGAACTGCAATGGAACTACAAATTATAGTAACCCTTTTGTGGATATCCATTCATTCATTCATTCATTCATTTGTGTCATTCTGGGTATTAAGGATGTTTTCATGAGGCTTACGACCTAATAGAAATCAGATATGTAAATACATAAAACAGATATGACTCCAGCCTTGCCATCTTGCAGGTACAAATGAGGTCAGGATTACATGAACCCCCTAAATCTCAATGTTCTAAGCCAGTAGTCTGCAAACTACTACTTGAAGGTCAGATCTAGCCTGTCACCTATTTTTGTAAAGTTTTATTGGAACACAGCCACGTTCATTTGTTTACTTGTCTGTAAAGTAGCTGTACTGTAGCTGTTTTTGTGCTACAATGAGAGAATTGAATAGTTACAACAGAAAACATATAGCTCACAAAGCCTAAAATATTACCATATGACTCTTTACGGAAAAGTTTGCTGAGCCCTATTCCCATGCCTCCAGAATCTTTGAGGTTCCCCTAGGGTGCTTACATGTCGGCTCTGGTCATTGCTCTACAGACGTCCATTTTGGGGAACTGGGAGTTTGCATGTGTCCTTTGAGGCCAGGCTCAGAAACTGCTGGCCTCCACTCATCCTGCAGAGGGGCCACTGTAGCAGGATCATCCACTCCTGCTGGCCATAGTTTTCACCACCCACCTCTGCACTGGTTACCGTGTTGCAAAGTGTCCTAGTTGCTATTGGTAGAACCATAAACTTGTCAACATTCTGGGGTGCTGCCAACCAAGACAGAACAGGCCTTGACAGCGTCTCAGAGATTAGCCTAATCAAGTCACTTGGCTTGACTTCCATGAAGAGTCTCAGATTTCCCCAATTGGCCAGGACCTTGGGGGGCGAGAAGAATGATGCTGCATGTTCTCCATGTGCACCTACAGACCTACCCACCACTCTTCTCTGCTTTCTTTCTGCCTTGGGTAATGCTTCATGGACCATATAGGCTCCTTTGCCCTCTTAATCCCCATTGAGTTTGGACACTGACAGAGCTTCTCACTGACAGAGACTCAAAGGCAGAGAAGAATTGGAGTTTTTCCCCAGGATCCCCTCTCATAGGATGCAGGTTGGCAGAGGCTGGTTCCTCTATGGAAGCCCACACCTCTCACTAAGCCACCTGTCTCTCCAGGTTCTGGGGATGGCTCACTACCTTTGCCCTTCTAGCCCAGGGGTGGTAGCTTCTTCCCCAAACCCAGATACTTCACCACTCCTTTTCTCTTAGCTCAAGTCTGTGAACATAGTCCCCTCATTAAATTCTCCTCAACTGCCCCCTCCTAGAGCATGACGTCTGTTTCCTGTTGGAACTCTGACTATACCCAGAGCCATTTCTCCAAGGCACCCCCCATGGCAGGAGGTTGACTGGACTGGACTCCAAACCTCTCCCCTGCATCTTAGGCTGTGATACTGACTCCAAAGTCATTTTCCTCCCATGGACCCTTATGTCCTTTCTTGGAATATGATTTTGGGTGTGATCCATTCCAAGTTAGCATTCTAATAAATTGGAGACTCAAATTGGTACGTGGGGGTGGGGAACGACAAGAATGGAGGACATTGCCTTACCCCACTCCTTGGTAGTATCTGAGCCCTAAACATTCTTGGCTGAGTGGGGGAAGGTGCCTCGTAACACCATTAATGAACAGCACCTGAGCTCCAGCTCGGCCATATGTAAATAAGGTCAGGGAGACGTCACCTATTCTTCTTCCCAGGTACATATGAAGCCCAGATCTGCTCAGCCCAAATGCCTTGTTTCAAAAGAAGTGTATCTGAGTATCACGAGGCTATGAGCCTGTTTTGTCTTTAATCCCAACACACACACATAACTGGGAGTTACCTTCTGGTACAGGTTCAGAGGATGGAAACAAGCTGTGATTACATTATGGTATTTGCAAGGCCATGACACAGAAGCAGAAGCATAGAACAGAAGTGGAATACTCAATTGAGAAGCAACAGTCTGTCAGCAAGACACGACTTGGCAAAACTTATAAACACCTACCATTTGGCTCTTTACTGCTCTCTCAGGGAAACTTCAATTCTGCTTGATTTCCCAGCCTGGCCCTCTGCCCTGACGCCGGAGGTCTCAATCAGGAGGCACCTCTCAGGTTCACCATTCTGACCGATTTAATTTGAGAATTTCCTTGCTCTTCACGTGCAGCAAAGGTCACGTGGCAGCAACGGTCACGTGGCTCAGCAATTATGTTGTTCCGGAAACAGCTTCTTTACTGCTGTGGTTCTGTAACATTGGTTGAAATTTCCCTTTTTGTGCTATTTTTTTTTTCTCTTGGCCCTGAGATGATATGGTCCTACCAGATAGTTTTATGGCCACATCTTCAAAAACACATTTTTTTTTCCCTTAAGGTTTTATTGCCAAAGGGGATGAGAATGTGTATATGTACTGTAAGCACATTTCTGTCTTCAGAGAACAATTTCCCATCTCATAGCAACAGGAGTAGGTCAGGGATGGAATATCATCTAGAGACTGTGAGTTGGTCTTATCTGTAGGCAGCTATACCAAGGAGAAAGAGGTCTTGAGAAAAAGAGGGGAAGGCTTGGAAAGCAAAGGGACCCAGGTGTCATTGATTATGACTGTATTTTACTTAGAATGTTGAACTCTGCCTATAATTGGGAAATTAAGGTAGTATTGGAAACCTTTCCATGGTCATTCCTTTGGTTCTCTTTCTCCTGATTGAATAGCACCTCCATAATGGAATCTGTAGTGATACATTCAATTCCTATGATAACAGTGTGAAGTAGAATTATTAAACCCATTTAGCAGTGAAGAAACTGAGGCACAGCAAGGTTTAGTCAGGGCCCAAATAATAATGTTCAAATGATAATGCTAGAACATTCGACCATGACCTAAAAAGATGAATCAGATTTCTTCATTATGGCGATGCTGGTGTTTTACCCCCAGTTAGAGTGGGAGTCAGGATCTAGAGGAGACTCCTCTTGTACGTGATATGTCCTAGGAAGTATTGTTTCCCTTTACTTGTTTCACATAATGTGCTGATAATT
Organism: Neophocaena asiaeorientalis asiaeorientalis; assembly: GCF_003031525.2. NCBI lineage: Eukaryota > Metazoa > Chordata > Mammalia > Artiodactyla > Phocoenidae > Neophocaena > Neophocaena asiaeorientalis. The sequence goes on from NW_020174558.1 coordinate 154,094, forward strand.
TCATTGCACAAGTTGGCATTTCCAACCAATGTAATTACATTTGGAAACTGTTATAAGAGGCTATTACTAAAGAAATCAAACATTTCTCCTCTTTCTGTCAAGTGGGGATAATAATTTCTCTTAATGTTTGTACCATGCTTGGGAAGCCTGGGTTGAAAGAAGTTTTACAAACACAAAGCAGCATCCCCGTCTCACTTTGTCCTTATTTAGCACCTATCGCAAGAGGGCCATTCTGGCAAAAAGCAATGCAGAAAGCACAGTGTCTTGGGACCTATTGAAAGATCACGCCACCTGAGTGACTGAATGTGAACATCCGAAGACAGGAAATGTCAAATGTAAATTAAGGGCTTTTGTCCAAACTCAAGCATTAATTTCCTTAAAAGTTATCCTATATATGTAAGCTCAGAATAAAGACAGCACTATTTCTTATCTCCCTGAAATTCAGGGAGAGATGCCAGCATGGAGTGACCAGCCACATCACTCTAGCCTGTGCTGGGAGAGAGGCCGTGCTAACGAAGGTAAGAGGATCCAGGTACACTTTTCTCTGGAACTAGCTGGTTAGCAGTGAGGCCCACCTCCTTTCTTCCAAACCCTCAAATGAGCCACGGAGCAGAGAGGGGAGAAACACGGTGCCGGAGGCTCTATGCTTGATACATACTTGGTGTCAGTGAAGTATGTGCAGAATTAAATTGGGGCTACCATTTCACCGGTTAATTTGTACACATGGTAAGTCATCGAGGCATCTTGTGTACTTCTAGCCTACTGAGCATGAGTTCAGCGAACACTTATCAAGTACTGTTAGTTCCAGACACTCTTAGGTACTGGGAATATAGAGACAAAACTGTTTTTGTTGTAAAGAAAGAAAACGACACAAAAACAAAAGCATCCCACAGTTTCATTCAGGGATGGCATATCCTTTTCATTTCTTGAACCAAAATACTTTTAGATTGTTAGTGGTCACTTGGAGCACAGATCAGAGGAGTCCTAAGGCCTTATCTGGGCTCAGCAGGCCAGAGCACTGTGATCCATGTCTTCCAGGAGCATTCATTAATTTCTTCATTAATTCCACAGATATTTATTTAGTGCCTTCTATAATGCCGGGCACTGTTCTGAATGCTTGGAATGCAGCAGTAAACACAGCATACATTCTCGTGGAAGGAGATAGACAGTAAACAAACAGATAGTAAATATAACATCAGTAGTGATAAGCGGTAAGAAGGCAAATAAAGCTGGATGAAGGAATAGAAGGTGACTGGTGGTACTTCCCTGGTGGTCCAGTGGTTAAGACTTCGGTTTCCAATGCAGGGGGTACAGGTTCGCTCCCTGGTCGGGGAGCTGGGATCCCACATGACTTGCGGCCAAGGAACCAAAACGTAGAGCAGAAGCAACTTTGTAACAAGTTCAATGGAGACTTTAAAATTGGTCCACATCAAAAAAAAAAAAAAAAGGTGACTGGTGAGGAAGAGGGGCCTCTCCAACAAGGAGACATTTGAGCCAAGTCCTGAATGAATTATGAAGAATATCTAGGGAAGAAGATTCCAGGAAGAGGGAGCAACAAGTGGAGAGGTTTGATTCGTAGTATGCTGGAGGGAAAGGTAGAGTGCGTGTGAAGTGGGAAGAGTGAGGCGTGGTGTGGTGGGAAGTTAGGGCAGAGATGTAGCTGAGGGCTATCCATGTAGGCCTTTTGAGTCTTAGTAATCCCTTTGGACTTTCCGTGTGAGGAGACGCTGTTGGTGGGTTTGAGCTGAGGAGGAACACGGCCATATTTCCTCATATAAAGGGTCGCTCTGCCTGCTGAGGGGAGATCTGAAGAGAGGTGAGCCTGGAAGAAAGGAAACCAGTAAGGACACTGTTGCAGTAGACCAGGTGGGATAGGTGCTGAGTTTGGAATGGAACTTGAAGGTGGAGCTGGAAGGGCTTGCTGACTGCAGGTATGATAGAATGAGAAGATCAGAAGCTTGGGGTCTGAGAAACTGGGGTGGGGAAGGAGGTACCACGACCTGAGATGGGAAAGCTTAGGAGGAGCAGATGGGGGTTGCAGGAGGTGGGCACATGAGAGTTTGGTATTTGAGACATGCTGGTAGAGCACATCTATTAGACATCCAGGTAGGTGTCCCATGGGCCATTGGACACATGAGGCTGGATTCCAGGGGAAGGTTGAGATGGCAATAGCAGAGGAGGATGACAGCAAGATTGTGCCTCTGACAGCCCTGGTGGGTGTTTGATCATTACTGGCATTTGCCTTTGATAACTCGCCCTAAAAAGTTGTGGGCTGTGGCCCCTGGTGGTCCCTCTCACTGAGAAGTCTGAATCTACACTCTCCTGGCCACCATGCCCTCTGCTCACAAACACTGCTCTTCCACACAGCACAGTGGGGCTGTGCTTGGGGCAGGGGTTACACACCCCTTGGTGGAAGAGTTTTTGTTTGGAATCTAAATGTAAAACAGACCCTCCATTTGAGAAGTACTCATTAAGCACTTTTTGTCCAATGTCTTATGTGAGTTTTGCCAGGCCTTGCAAATACGATGCTGCTAGCGTATCAGGGTCTAGTGTGGAAGCCAGTGGACTAAACAGCCACACAGTACAGCCAGAAGCATGTGTTGATAGAGATCCCATGGTACAGGGGTGGGTAAAGGAGAAAGCACCACGCTATTTGGGAGGATCAGAGAAGAAAAAAGGTCCCCAATTCTTTGACACTTCTCCCAATGAGAAGCAGAGTCTGTCCCCTCCTCTTGAATCTTGTGACTGTGTTGAGTGATAGAATGTGAAAAAAGTAATACTATATCTGTTCTGAAGCTGGGTCTTAAAAGGCCTCTGGCTTCCATATTGTTTGCTGGAATACTGAGCCTCTATATAAGACACCTGACAACCCTATGGCTGGTATGCCGGTGGGGCCATGTGTAGGTAGTCTGGTTGATGATCCCAGCTGAGCTTGGCATTCAAGCTCCCTGAAAACATGCCAGATATTTCAGTGGATCCCCCAGTCCCAGCTGACAGTCTTCCAACATTTGAGTCACTCCCAACTGAGATACCAGACATTGTGGAGGAGGGACAAACCATCCTTTCTGGTCTTGTTTTATCCCAATAAGTTTTTGGGTGGTTGGTACACAGCAAATAACTGGAACGGTACATGAAACAGGAGGCAGCTCCACTGGGTCTTAAGGGATGAGCTCACTAGATGGACACAATGGAGAGGCGCCCATCAGATGGAAGGGGCAACAAGTGCAAAGGTGCATGGGACACCCGAGTCTGGTGCCTTCAGGGAATTGCCATCACCGCACTCAGCTGGAGCACAGGTTGGCAAGAAGATGAGGCTGAAGCAAACAAATAATAGGAAGTCTTATGTGCCTTGATTCCATTTGGGCTAGTCTAAAATTGCCACTGTTCCACAAATCCTGATGATTTATCCATGCCGTGACAACTTCTTAGTGAAACTGTTAGGTAATACTTTAGATGTTATCGATTAGCCAGAAACTAAAGAAGCTCCTTATTTCCTATGTCACCACAGGCTTTGAATTTTGCTGTTTTAACATGTTAATCATGAGTGTAACTGTCTTGCCCTTGAGTGTCCCTTACGTTGCCCCCCCAAAGGGTGCAGGTGTCTGCCTTCTGGAATGCTATCACTTCAAGGGGACAGAGTGGGTGGACTGGGCTTGTGGGTCTCCTAGAGGAAGAGCTAAATCTCTGTGCCCTCAGAACACCTCCATCACATTTTTTTCTGAATTTACCATCTCCTTTTACTTTTTACAGGGAACAAAAGCCCTTTTCCCTTCCTGGAAAGGAGCCTCCCCATTCTGTTTTCTCATTGAGGCAATTTTAGAAGTACCTTGCTCTGTGCTGAAGGATAGTGTAGTGCGTTCCCGTAACACATTTAAAGTCTCACTCCTTAAAACTGTCACGTCTGGAGAGCCCTAGATAAGTCAGCAAGGACACAGACGTGATCCCTCTCTCCTGCCCCTGGTATTACAGGCATCTATCAATTCCAGCTCATTTAGGCTGATCCAATCCCGGCATCAAAAGCCATTACCATATTATTACACCAAACTGGAAATTACAGAGGCTGTGTATTCCTCTTTAAAGTCTCCAATTTAGGCTTATAACTTAGCACTAGGCTGTTAGGGACATGCATCATTATTCTCAAGATACATTGTACCTGCAAAATTTTGCTCTCAAATCCTTTGGAAGATCTCGGCTGCACGGCTCAGACTCTTGGTTAGGCAAGCTGCACTGTTAATGGGCTCTTAACATAGGCTTCAAAATTAATTTTTGATCATTGATTCCTTGCATTAATAGCCCTCTGAGCCCTTCCAGTGGGTAGAGAAACATCACAGAGCGAGGCCACAGAGTGAGTTAGAGGGCAAGCCGGAGTCAGAAGGAACTGGGCTTTAATTAAGGGCCGCAGAGCTTCCGTGTGGAAGCTACAACCATGAGCTGACAAGAAAAACGAGAATCTTATTTATTTTTTTTCTTTTAGTCTGGATGGAGCTTGCTTCGGTCAAATAATTCAATTTAGGAAGAACCAAATATTCAAGTTGAGGAATGATGCAAGCAACCAGTTCAATTGTTTTGATTGCTTTATTGAATCAAGAAAGTAAACAAAAAAGTTTTGACGATTTACCTGGTCCAAAACATTTAACTGCTCCTTCCAGAAAATCTCTAAGGTCTTTGTCGACTGTAAGATCCTATTATTTTATCATTTTGTAGGTGAAATCAGTTGAATTTAGAGACCAGAATTCCTGATAGCTTGAATTGCTGGAGTGAGAGAATCTAGTGAAATAAATGCCTTTGCCTTATTTTATGGCTAAATTGAAAGTACGTGGTTTCGAATCACATTTCCTGAATGTGAACCTCAGATAAGACAGTTTCATGTACATTATCTCATTTAATCCTCATCGCAAGCCTGTGGGGTGAAAATCATGATACCCATTTTAACGTTAGGTCACTGAGTCTCAAGGAAGGGGAGTTAGGTTAAGCCCTGTGAGTTTCTCAGGAAATTGCCATCAGGTTTTTAATTAGCTTAAAGCAATGTTTCTCAAAGGTTGATGTCTTGACCAGCAGCAACAGCCTTGCCTGGGAACTTGTTACAAATCAAACCTTTGGGCTTCACTTCAGAATCCCTGAGTCAGAACTCAGGAGTTAGCTCTAGCACACGGTTTTACTAAAGCCCTCCAGATGATTCTGGTGCATGCTCAAGTCAAGAACGATTTGCTCAAGGGCAAAGTACAACAAAGAATGAGGAATACAGATGTTTCTATTTTAAGAAAAAGCAATGTATATCAAAATCCGAAATTAGAAAAGGTAAACTGGGATACATTGATGATATTATAAAGGACTGCTTGCTTTTTAAGAAGCATACACCACAGGTTTTAATTAGGAATGCTCCCCTAAAGTATTTAAAATGATATTCAATCTGTAAATCTAATGTATACACATTTTCTCTTCAGAAATTCAGTTTATTTTATATTATTTAATATAGTAATTTACTTAAATTGCACTATTTAAATATAATGAGAGGGACACACTCAAATTTGTATTAGACTGTGTTGCTTCAATCGTCTAGATCAGTGCCAGGCACAGAATAGGTGCTCAATAAATATTTGTGAATGAATGTACGGAACCCTGTTATAAGCAAGATTCTGTGTGTGTGTGTGTGTGTGTCTATATGTGTAATGTTAGTATTAACGATGATAATCTATTAGGAGAGATAACAAGTAAATCAGTATAAATCACATGTAACAAGAGCTAAGTGGTGAGTCAGATCGTTAAGCGTGAGTAGAAGTAGTGAGGATGATTGACAAGTCTTCTTGGAGAGGTGGAACTTGACTTGGGGTAGGATTTTTATGGGTGAAGAATGTTGAAAGGCATTCCAGGTTTTTAAAAAGACCTAAACATGGGGCTTCCCTCGTGGTGCAGTGGTTGAGAATCTGCCTGCTAACGCAGGGGACACAGGTTCGAGCCCTGGTCTGGGAGGATCCCACATGCTGCAGAGCAACTAGACCCGTGAGCCACAACTGCTGAGCCTGCGTGTCTGGAGCCTGTGCTCCACAACAAGAGAGGCCGCGATAGTGAGAGGCCCGTGCACCGCGATCAAGAGTGGCCCCTGCTCGCCACAACTAGAGAAAGCCTTCGCACAGAAACGAAGACCCAACACAGCCAAAAATAAATAAGTTAATTAATAAACTCCTACCCCCAACATCTTAAAAAAAAAAAAAAAAGACCTAAACATGTCAAGAAGATGATAACACGCAGGGCATTTTCAGACTTCATGGATTAGAGAGGTGTACTGAGGACAACATGAAGGTGGGGTTTGAGTTCAAGGCTACGGAGTGAGCAGTTTATCTCAAGAGGCTATGAATGGAGCGGTGAGATAACAAAAGTGTTCTCTCATGAAAACCATCCTTTAAGCAGACAGAATTTAAATTAACGAGAGGGTCAACACTTGAATCCAACTATAAGGCATACCTTGGGGATCTTGCGTGTTTGGTTCCAGACCATCACAATAAAGCGAATATCACAATAAAGTGTCACACAAATTTTTTGGTTTCCCAGTCCATATAAAAGTTATGTTTACACTACACTGTAGTCTATTAAGTGTGCAATAGCATTATGTCTAAAAAAACAATGCACATACCTTAATTAAAAAGATTTTATTGCTAAAATACACTAACGATCATCTGAGCCTTCTGTGAGTTGTAATTTTTCTGAAATAGTAACATCAAAGATCACTGGTCACAGATCACCATAACACATATAATCGTAATGAAAAAATGTGAAATATTTCAAGAATTACCGACATTGGATACAGAGACACGAAGTGAGCAAACGCTGTTGGAAAAACAGCATTGATGGACTTGCTTGACTCAGGGTTGCCATACACCTCCAGTTTGTAAAAAATTCACTATCTGCAAAGAGCAATAGAGTGAAGTGCAGTAAAATGAAGAATGCCTATATAGAAATCCTAACACCGTGCACGTTATGATGCTAGAACTGTTATGCAAGTTTATGCACGTGTTGTCGACTCACATGTTGCCTTTGTCCCCTGAGTGGCTGTTGCTAAGTCACATTTTGCCATCTTTCATTCATTGTCTACATACAGAACTTAGAAACAATTAAGTGTGCAGAAAGAAAATGAGTCAGCAATATGCTCATAAACGGCACTAATAGAAACGCAGTGCATTATTTAGAATAAAGATGGTAAAAATACTTAACACGGTTCCTGGCTCAAGGCTTTCATCGAAGATTAGCTGTGTGGTTGCTCTTACTATGATTTTTTACTACCACTAGTATTCTCTTTGTTGATATTGTTACAAATGTAAGCTTCTTGTTCAGGTCATATGTCACATTCAAAACTTTTAAAACCTTGCATTCATTGCCCTGCAGCACTTTTAGAGAAAGTTTTGGTGAGACCTCTGGCTGAAAATTTCCAAAGAAATCTAGAAAGGTGGAACTACAGCTTCAAAATATCACCATCATGGTCATCAACAGTCTTAGACACTTCCCACACTTTACAATTGGCCAATAATTTCACGTTCATTAGTTCACTTAGATTTTCACATTAAATCTGGAGAGTGAATACTATTAGCCCTATTTTAGAGATGGGAAAATTAGGTGGTTGGAGCAGAGCTGTCCAATAAAAATATAATGTGAGCCATTTATGTGATTAAAGTGTCTCTGGTAGCCACGTTAGAAAGGAAAAAGAAACAGTTAAAATCAATTCTAATAATATATTTTATTTAACACAGTGTGTCCAAAATATTATCATTCCAACATGTAATCAATATGAAAATGATTAAAGAGATAATTCACATTCTTTTCTCATTTGTTTTGTACTCTTTGAAATCCGGTGAGTATCTTATATTCACAGGACATGTTAGTTTGGACTAACCACATTCAAGTGCTCAAAAGCCATAGGTGGCTAGTAGCTCCCGATTTGGATAGCACAGGTCTAGGGCACAGGGTGGGAATGTAAATCAGGGCCCCCAAACAGAACAGAGAGAATAGTGCTCACAACTCAGGGAACCATACAGACAATTAGAAAGACATTTGCTCCTGATCTGTTGCTTGTAGCGAGAATCACCATAAAAATGAAACAAAGCAGCCAAAAGGAAAATAAGTTTGTGCCATTCAACCTGAGTGTGTTCCAGTGTCACACATATTCTATTTTTTTTAAATGTACAAGTGTGTACAAGTTTGAGCCCTTTCTAGTAAAATGTCTGCAACAGAGAAGTCAGAGTGGTTGTGTTTCTCACAACCCTGAGAACAGCATCAGAACCCACATTATTTCTGACTTTTTCAGAGTGTGCTCATATTTCAGGTGACAGAAACTGACTAATGCGGAGGGATTTAAGTCTCAGTGGCAACATCTTCAAATAGACAAGTCTCAAATCAACCTAGTGATATCTGCCTCTGATTAGAGGTAGCCCACACTTAATAAAACAGGTATGTGATTGTAAATGAAAATATGTTGTGTGTATTAAAGTGAGAATTTACATAGAAATATGTACATATTCAGATTGAATGAAAAAATGATATATATCCAATTGCCAGAATTTAGTTACCATTTAATTGGAACTGATTATGAGGTATGAGGCTTTTATTATCAACATATTAATGCAGATATTTATATTATTCAGATACTCCCAAGAGCTTTATTTGGGACTCTTTATTGGAACCACTATTCTTCAAAGTTTAAAGGAAGGTTGACCCAGGGACCCAGAGGAAGTGAGTGTCCATTGATACTACATGCTGCCATGAGAAATATAGCAGAGTTGCCGAGACATTTTCATCATTTGCCACTCACACTACACTCCTGACCTCGGTTATTTTCACTTTTACTTCATGTGGCTTCCAGAACAAACATGAACATGTTAAAATATATATCTACAAAAGAGAATATAGATGCCCTTAGCAGCTCAGGAGAGATAAGGTCAGTAAGAGATGAAAAAAGAGCCAATTGCTGGAAAATACGTGCTTTCAAGTACCAACGTGTTATTTTCACTCATCCCCTTTCAACAGTTTATTATTTAAAAAAAAAAAAACTTCCATAGTTAGGGTAAATCTTAACCTGAGGTTTTAGTGCAGTTATCCTTATATTTTCAGGCCTTTTATAAATTAAAAAAGAGAGAGAGAGTATAATAGACCCTCTGCCCAGAAAAAGAAAATCACTTATACAGAAAATCTTACACCTAAGTTAAAGCACTTCAGTGCTGGAATCCCTCCATTGTCTTTCCCAAGTCTAGTTGGAACTCTAGATGCAGAAGTCCCGCTTTTAAGTCACTCACTGCAACGTGTTGTGCTGGGTCTATTTGCAGAATGGGAACCATTGATCAGAATGCATTTAGTTTTGACTGCTTTTCCAATTATGAATTGTAATCACACAGGATGTAAACACAAGTTTAAGTGGTTGTAAAGCTGCTCCAATACTTGCCACACTATTAATTTAATAAACTAAATATTTAGCTGGAGTCTTCATAATTAGGCATCAAATAACTGAAGGATTCTTGCAAATGGCATCATTCTATATTTGGACCCATTTTTTTTTTTTTTCCAAAGGGAGAGAAAAAGAGACGAAGAGTGATGCCACTAATCTCTTGCCTTTAGGTGTTTATCACACCATGAAAGCCAAAACGATTACTAAGGGCTTCATGGGGTAGGCACGACTGGTAAATAGCAAAATGCTATTTCCTTGGAGAATGTTTTCTTGCCACGTTTCACATGGGTAGAGGGAAAATCATACCCCTACAGGAGTGACCCCTCCTTCAGAGCAAAATACAAATAAACAAAGATGACATTGTGTTCTTTCCCGTCTGGGGCAAAAAGAATCACCTATTCTTAACAGGACTTCCGGTGTGTGATTTTCTGCCATTTTCTTTCTTTTATTAGATTTGAATGACTTCCCCCGGTAAGAGCAAAGCTGTAATGTGGTACTCTCAGGGCAGGGTGGCTAGAGGATACACACCATGGTACACTGTGTCTTTAACATAATGACACATTCTCGCCACACAGGAATTTTGGCGTCTATTCAGACAGATGTACGAGGGGTAGTAATTATTATTTTTCTCTCTTCCAGTCAGGTTCTTTTTCCCATAGATTTCATAGTTCACTAATTAAATAATAGTTAAAAGCGACACCTCTGAAAAAATGAGACTAGGTTAAGAAAATGATACTATTTTTTACTTCCAATTCGCGGCAGTTTGCTCCAGCCAGCCTAGCTAAATCTTTAGTGTTAACATAATTAGGTCTTGCAGAATAATGGCCCATTTTACCAGCTATCATTTCAGGTTAATAAAAACATCACATAATTTTAAATGTTACTACTCCATTTTAATTCAATCGTCAATTAAAAAGAGCTCTTGGGTGATGGGAAAAGGCAGAGAGGGGATTCCAGCAATAGTTAAATGCTCAACCGTATTAATCTAAATGACACCCCCTAAAATCATTTAAGTCTTCTTGGTAGACATATTCCAGGACCTACTCTAAAAATGTATTAGGGGTAGAATTTTTCTGCCATAATAGATCTCAAATAACTGCATTTTCCAATATTAATATAAAGTTTTCCCAGATGTTATTTTCTCTCTTCTAGTTAAACGCAATAACATGATTTATACAAGGGATATGTCTGTTTCTTAGTTATTTGATTCTTCAGATGCAAAATGAAGATGATAATATGTGAGTCACACCTTACCAGGTGTTGTAAAGAATAAAAATTCTCCATGTTCCCAAGATTGTTGGTGAAACTTCAAAATATGATAACTGGCATTCTTAACTCTTTCTGACATTATGTTTATGTGCAGTTTATGCTGAGAATTTATTGGCAACTGTTTTAGGTAACTAAAGGAAAAAACTACTTTTAGTGTAAAAAAAGGGAAAACATAGTTAAAAGTAAAAAATTCTTCCATATGGAAATGGTCAGAACCGTCAGAGTATTTATGCCAAGTGGACATTTGATATTTCTTGGAAAGAAAATTGAGTAGAATCTAGTCCTGATTTCCTGAGGCAAAGAAAGAAATTTTCACAACCACATATTTGGATCCACACTCTAGGGGTGTTCCTTATCTGTGTTTTTCATTCCTGTATGCCATTAAGGGTGCCCAATTAGATTTTCTAAAAAAAAAAAAAAAAAATCCTAGAGTTTTACCTAGTTATTCAGATTGTTCTAAGATGCAGCTTAGTTGCTGTCACCATTGTCATCTTTCTTGGTAAAGACTGGGAAGCAAAATGGTGGGTAAGAAATTCTAGTTCAGAAGCTGAAGTTCTAAATTGCATCAGATCATAAACAGATAGAATTCAATGCATAACAAATATATAGAACATGTAGTTCAAAGTTCTCACATATTCTGTGTAACTCTCTGAGCAGATAAACTGTTAAATAGGTATTTTATTTAGTATTTAACAACAGGTGAAGTGCAACAACCCACTTCCCGTATAACACAGAGCATCCCATCTCAGAATACGGGGTCCTTACATCCCAATAATACTGGATTATTGATGGCGGAGAGTGAAGTTGATGGGACAAAAGATCTGATTTCAGGGTTTCCTCACAGCTGTCCCCCAGTCCCTCCAAACGTTCTTATATTCAGTAAGGCCACAGGTTGGAAAAAAATGAAGTGGAGCATTAACTATAGGAATTGTTGAACTGTGACCGGTATGCCTTCTCCCAACCTGTACCTGGGTAAGTGATTTGACCCATTTAGTCATTTGACTCAAGGGCACCTCATGCAGTGTTCATCTCCAGGCAGACCCACCAGGCAGGGGCCAGGACAAAAGTACCAATGGAAGCCCATAGGCCACCTGTCTAAATATTTAAAAGTTATACATCAAGCTAACATAGTGTTAAATAACACGATGTTCCATTCTGCTGTTTTAACACAAATACCTTCATAACAATCGGAAACCCAGGTATAGGTTTAGAATCTTTTAGACTGCTCAGAGTTCTGTACTGGACCCTGGCCCTGAGGCAGCCCTACTCTCTCTCCCACCCCTTAGCTCCTTCTTTTCTAGCCCTGAGCTCTAGGTTTCACTGCAAGGAGCCTCTTCTCACTCGCGTGTGAATTCCCCAGCATATACTCCCAGGCCCAAGTCACTCATCTATCCATACATATTCACCCTTTGCCACCTCTTGCACTCAAGGATGTGCACTCATTATGCTGCCTGCCTTCAGGAGTTTGGACCCCCAGAAGAGGCGTATACACCCTAAAAGTAGGTGGAGGACAGAATTCTAGGTTCCTGGCTACTGAGACAAAATGGGAGGAGGGTCAGAATGGGCCCCACTAAGCAAGGGCTGCTCTTTTCTGGGACTAAAGTTCCGCCTCTACCCTGTGCACAGGCTCAGAAATGAATCAATCCCACATCATCACAGGGCAGTCTAATTACGTTCCTATAAATACCAACACTTTCTATATAGCTGAACCTTGGGACAAAGATTTCTTTGAAGTTTTATGTTCATCAGAGGTGCTGATGGAAGAAATTGTGTTTGTGGTAAAGTTGATAGATTAACCAATCCTAAGGGCTAATCCAAGTAGAGACAAAGCAAGAATTAGGACCTTAAATATGTGAACAACTTGGTATCCAGTTTTCACCCCAATCCTGTCCTTAGACATAATATTGTAGATGGAACCAGCTTTGCAAGAATGCTAGAAAACAGCAGACGAATAAAATCTACTGATTTGGGGTTTCACCAAAGTAATACACCCTTTAGAAGAATTTGAGAGTCCAGATTAAAAAGAACATTTCATTTCCATTTGTTATATACCTAAAAGTGAATTTATTAAAAGCAGATCACATCACTTTAGGAAATTCAGAAAACTATATCTAAATACACTGAATGCAAGATATGCCTCATCAGTTTAGATTCTTATAGTTCATAAAGATAAAAGGCAGATGAACTGATTTAGATCAGGCCTTCATTAAATGTTAGAATTAGCTTTCAAATACCATGTATTGAAATGTGCAGTCTGATTCCTGAGCATAGTGACAAAGCCATGAGTGGGTAATGATAAAGTGCATCATTGCTGGAAATAACACAGTCTACCTTTGGTTTGTGCTAATAAACTGTAAGACAACTCCAATTTTAATATTAGAAATCCACCTCATTATAAGTAATCTCAAACTGTATGTTATCGGCATTTTCATGTGTAGTCTTTGGTGAGCCTGAAATATAATTTGCTGTTTATGCTTCTAATGTAAATCTCCAGTTTCTGGTTGGCCACGCCGGCACTAAGCCAGAGCTCTAATTTATTTCTATCTTTTCTTATTTCTTACATCAAAAGAGACTGTGGGTTTGAATAACAAACATTCAATCGACTTAGACGTGGGATGGCAGGCAGCACAGGCGTTACCTGTTTACCTTTTATTGCCTTCCTTGAATTGGTTTTTCTGGGAACAAAACCAATAAGACACACCGTTCCTTAGTCTAGTTTTTACCGAGGATATTTATCAGAAGACTACCCCTACCCCAATTTCAGCAAAGAGTGGCAGGAGGGTGAAGAATTCAGACTGGAAGTGGGCTTCTGACCTAACACCATCATAGGCTATTGCTCTACCAAGTCATGTAAGACTTCACTGTCCTTCAGACTCTGGCTTGGGCTGTTAATTGTTTTTGATGCCAGAAGATGCTGCTTGCTAACACATTTGTAACCTGTAGGACAACAGTGTGCTGGGAATGGAATACACACTGTTTTAGTCACTTTGAAACTTTGCAGTGCTTCTCCCCTCCTCTCCCTGCCTTGCTGTTTTGCACAGTAATTGGCCTAATAAAAGGCAGAAACAAGAATTGATTACACCTTGGGCAGTACTTAAAACAAACTTTATTCTCAGGAACAGCAGTTATGTCTACTTGCTGCTGTATATTTTGATATTTCTGTAAATACTTAGTCTGAATATATTCAAAGTCAAATTGCTAATCACTCAATTTCCCTGCGACTTTCCTGGTTCCCCAGGTTGCCTCTTATGATACTCCATGTAAACACTGTAATTGGAAAGATACATAGATCAGCATCCCTAGAGTCACATGATCACATCAATCTGTGAAAATAGCATGACTTAAAAATAAAAGTCTCTTAGTACTCTGCCAACAGGCTTTGGCATAATCTTGGCAATCACTTAGATTTTTTTTTTTCTGTTATAATTTTTCCCAAGTAGAAATAGTCTCATATTTTGCAGAAGTTGTCCAAGCTAGTGAACACCAATCCACCTTTCTGGTTACTAAATTCATCAGCTGAGTGTATTCAGTCCACATAGAAATCAGTAAAGCGAGTGTGAATCTGCTTGGTGGCTGCTCCTTTCATCTTAAGAAACCGCAATACAAATTCCTGAAATCGTTTATGCAGGAATTTTTATTCTTTAAATCTTCCAGTGTTAAAGCAACAAGAAAACACTTAGAATGTCCTTTGGTGGAATCTTATTACACTTGTTATATATGTAAACTGATATTCTTTGATGCCAGCAAGTTCGTTGCCCTTACAGAGAAATCTCTGCACAATGAAACAAAACAGAAGGAAAGAGGACAAAATAAAATGTCAGTCTTTGCTGATTTGAATTAGATACATTAACAGGTTGTCTGGTAACACAAATTGGCAAGAATACAAAAAATCTACATATTACAGTATTTCAAGAAAAATAACTTCATTTGAATACAAAAGGATAGATACACTTTCTCTTTTTTCCTACAGCCACTCTTGGACAGTGGATGTGTGCTAGCACTGGGTGGACCCAGGGCTGCTAAGATATACGGGGTACGACTGGCTTGAGCTTTTGAAGGGGGGCTGTTACACATGTGCATTACTAACACCAGACAAAGAAATCTTTCAACCAACGAGGGTTACAGAGCAACGTTCACCAAAGCACAGGTTGGAAGGGGTTCAGGGACTGAAGCAGGCCAATATGGCAGCTTGTAACACACTTCCTTAGACCCACAATGCACTGCCAGCAAAGGATGCTTCAGTTTGGTTGGTTCACACACGGGGCCGGGTGGTGTGGGGGGCACACCACGTGCGAGTAGCAAATGTTTTTAGGTTGGTTGATTTGTTGTTGTTGTTTTGTCGTTCCTTTTGGGGGGCTGTCACAGCCTTTCCAATCAGCGATAAGCTCTGCAGCGGGCAATGTGATTTGCAGGGATAATATCAACAGCTGCCAACGCCTCTGGAGTCAGAAATTACCAGTCTTGACTCCGGTGTGCTGTCCACGGCTGTTATATATGGCTTAGTTCAGTTGGGCCTTCTTAGTTTGTACACTGTGTTTGAGTGGGGGCGTCTGAGGGTGGGTTTCCTATGTTAGTAGCAAATGCTGGGGCTGTGTTTGCTTCCCCACTGCCGGACCCGTATGGTGGCTGGATGCGCCGCCTAGATCGCCAGGGGGCCGGCTGTCCCCAGCAGAGCGGCCAGCGGCAGCAGCAGCGCGGGGGAGCCGCGCGAGGGCGCGCCCTGGCCCGAGTCGGAGCCGCAGCTGCCCGATTCCTCACACCGCAGCTTCTCGCACAGGATGCCCGTGTACGCGGCGGGGCACAGGCAGCGCACGTTGTTGTGGCACGTCCCTCCGTTCTGGCAGTGCAGGAGCTCGTTGTCGCAGACATTCGCTGCAGAACGAGGGAGGGGGGCGCGGGGAGGAGAAGCAGAATCAATTTAAGTTCATCTGCTACATCATGTTTTCAGCTTAAAAAAAATCTCTATCGATCTTGTGCTCCCCCCTCCCCTCCGCAAACTAAGCATGACTCCAATTTCCAAACAAATGTAGTCTGCTGCCTTTGTTTTGATCATATTAATTCTTTTCATATAGATTTTTGCTGCAATCTTGGATATTATCATTGTCCATTTCAGGCTATCAAATACAAAGCAATGTGATACTCCTGGTTTGGCAGTATCTTCTCTTCATGGAACTGGGACCTCTTGTGACCTCCAGGGTGTTTCAAGGATAGTGCCTGATACAAGAATGCAGAACTTTGAGGCCAGATGAATGGAATTAAAATGCAAAGCAGTATTGCTAAAATGACCGAGAACCTCTCAGGGGTGGGCCATTCTCCCTGCAGGTGATTCCAGGGCTGCATGCAGGAAGGCAGGAGGAACCCACGGACAAGCACGGGGCAGGAGGCAGGCAGCATGCTCCCGGTGAGGCAGCAGGCAGATCCGAAGAGAAAAAGCTTTTCATGGGAGGAATGTGAGGAAGAGCGGTCCCATCTGCCCCTAACAGCCTATTAGGATATTTATTGCTTTGTAAATATAGCAAGTAGAGTCCAAGGTTACCTTGATTTCCAGGAATAATAATAAATGCAATGGTGAAACCCTGATTATCAAAATTTCACTGTGTCCATCAACTTACAGAATCAGTTGGAATAAATCAAGCAAGCAATTTCAGATACTAAAATTCATTCACAGTCCCTGTCATGTAACTTGCATCTCTAATGATTTCTTATTCATTCAAAAAACTAGTTATCCTCATTAATTCAATGTCTCCTATTATTTTAGATAATCAAGGTTTCACTGATTTAGCAGAATGATAAATAGAACACAGAGAAATTAAAACAACACCAAAGAGCAAAAAAGCCAAGAACACTTGCCAGCAACATATGCTGCTTAAGCGCTTAATATATAGAACCACTCAAAGGGGGGGGTGGGGGGGGGCAGGGCACAGAGCAGAAAAAGTAGCTTCTTATAAATTATAACATTCTTCATTTTTAAAAAATGTCATAGTCAAATTTCCCCAGGGATACCACATGAATCAAACACACACACACACACACACACACACACACACACACTTACTATTACTATCAAGTGTAAAGTACTTTAAAAACCCTCATCTCCCAAGTAATAATTCAATAGAGAA
The DNA here is from genome assembly GCF_003031525.2 of Neophocaena asiaeorientalis asiaeorientalis. Taxonomy (NCBI): domain Eukaryota; kingdom Metazoa; phylum Chordata; class Mammalia; order Artiodactyla; family Phocoenidae; genus Neophocaena; species Neophocaena asiaeorientalis. The sequence continues at coordinate 170,912 of NW_020174558.1, forward strand.
TATTGCCTTGTCCATTAATTATGTTCAATAGTATGTCACCTTCAAAAGAAGCTTCTTAAATGCACACGTGCTAATGCTCTGTGTGCAAATGAGCTGAAAAAAGATGGTGGTGGATGCTCACAGGGTTAATAACAAAGTGCCCTAAACAGGGCCCTATTTTCCCACCTTCCACAACAATTCCTTGGCGACCTCTAATATAGTTGCATAATGGATTGGTATAATTAACAAATGTACCCACATTTGCTATCTGTAAATGTTAGAAGTGACTATTAAGGCCTATAAATCCTTCAGGCTCAAAATATTGATATACAAGGTAGTGTTCCAGGGGTTCTAATGATTATGTAAGCTACTTCTCATTGGGTGGCTTAGAAACCATGAATATTAGACCCAAATTATAGTATTTTATGAGTCATGGTTTAAAATGTCAAGATCTGTAGCTTTGAGGCAAAGTGTACGAGGGTAGAGTGGTTAAATTCATGGTCAAAACTGACAAAAAGCCTCTTTTTTTGGTGGCTGTTAATTTGGAAAGCATACATAGGTTTTCAGGATTTTGTTTTGCTTACACTTTAGGAAATATCTGTTTAATTGGGGCCACATGGAATAAACAGATCCAAATAACTGTTTCCATTTAAAGTTAAAGATTCTCAGCGTTTCTTGTTCCAGGCAGCAGACAGCTGAATGGGATATTTCCTTTCATTTGGGCACTACACATAGGGAAGTATTGTTTCCATCAATATCGATAATTGCTTGCCTTGAATAATTGAGAAGGAATCGATAGTTAATTAAATATCACTCCCCTTAAGAAAAGAAAAAAAGCTATTTTCCTTCTTCTTGGACCTGAATGTAAATCAGTTGTTGAACAGAGGTTTGTTTTTTTCAAGAAGCTTGTGATTAAGTTAAAACTCAATACCTTTCCTACATTTAAATAATCTACTACTTGATGTTGATGACTGTGAGAAATTTAATAAATATTCAAGGACAAGATGTAACCCAGGATTAATAATCACATCAGTTGGGGTAATATGTTTTCTGGAAGAGATAAGCAGAAAAAATGAAACCTGGAATATATTTAATTACTTTAGAGTTCACTTTAAGACACACTACATTTGGTCTCTTGATTGTGCTATTCAACAAATACAGAACTTTACCATATGCACCGATCTCTCTGTTGGAATCATGTGCTAGAAGTACATCTAAACCTAACTACAAATCTTACCTGCTATTCATAAACTTATGCTCCACCTTCATGTCATTTTGAATCAAATTTGTGGTTCTTAATGAATAAACTAGGTGGTTAACAAATATCACTGAGCTCTTCTTCAGCATATGAAACCTTGTACTGACCACCATGAAAAAAATAAAAGAAATAGAAAGCATGATCTCTGCTCTTATAAGGTTCACATCTGGTTGGGAAGATAAAATATATACAAGAAATAATCTAATATTAATTTCATTAAAATGCTTTTTATCATTTCCATCCAGCTCAATCAACATCTGCTGTGTGCCAGGTGCCCTGCTAGACTGTATGGTTGTAACTCTGCCTGCCCTAAAGGAGCTCACAGTTTTGCAGAAAACAAACAAATGAACATACACAGAAGTAATTATGATACAATATTAAAAAAAACTATAAAGGAAGTATTTGCCAACTGCTAGGGGAACTCAGATGCTGGTATAAATAATTATTTGGGGGAAGACTAGAGAAGACTATAGAAAGGAGATTGTATTTGAACAATGACATGCATCAGGCAGATATTGGTAGAAAGAACATTATGGGTGGGGAAACTGTATCAGTAAAGTCAAGAAGATGTGAAAATACATTGTGCTGGTTATTAACCACTTGTCTCTCAACTCTAAATCCACCTTTCCTTCTGTTGTTGAGGCTGAAACCCTGCAAGCTGTCTCCTGGTTTCTGCCAACAGGGCGCACTAGAGGGAACAGAGATGGTAGGAGGAAGGAAGGAGAGATTTCCCTTTTCCTGATCTTCCTAAGAGTATTGCCCCACCAATGGCCCTACATCCCAAAAGCAGCAGTTGGTTCTGGGGCTCAGCCTTTTCAGAACCAGTTTCAATCTCACCCTTAGAGGTTTCTACACCAACCTGGCAGCATTCCTCCTCTAGAGGTTTGAGCCCCAGCTCCAAGGGGCCCCTGCCTAGCATTTCAGAGGTAATAGCAGCAGCCGGGCATTACCCCTCCTAAGAGGTACAGGTCCCACATCTGTGGGGTCTCTCCTCCAAACTGTTAGTTTCTTTCTCTTTTTAATCATTAATCAGTGGTTATTTATTGATAAATCACTTATAGATAGAAGTGAGAGGATTATCCATGAGGTCTTTTGTGGTTGTTGTTTTGTTTTTCTTTTAAAATTTTATTTATTATACAGCAGGTTCTTATTAGTTATCTATTTTGTACATATTAGTGTATGTATGTCAAAATTCCTCAGCCCAAGAGAGATAACTGCTCCCTACTTACACAGTTACTATCTCTGTGTTATTTCAGTGTCCTCTTCTCATGTTTAAATTCTAAAGCACCTGTTTAACCATTCCCCTTAGTAAATTCTCTCTCTCCGTTGAAACACATAGTGTGGGTTCAGTTTTCTCACTGGAGCCTGAGAGACACATGGAAAATGTTGGTGAATGATGAATGAGGAAGGAATGGCATGGCCTGGATCTGAAGGTTCTATGTAACATTCTACAGAGTTTAAATAATAGGCAGTGGGAAGCTGTCAAAGACCTATGGGCAGGGTGGTGATTTAAAGGGGGAGAAAAGGTGAGGCTAGACCTGAGAAAGGACAGGCTGGAGGCAAGGTGACCAGATACTTCAATAGAATAGGCTTGGTCTGGGTTAGAGCAATGGGGAGAAGGAAGAAGGAACAGATTTGGAGACAGGTTATTTGAAATAGGTAAGAGAGAGTCTGAGGTTCCTGTGTTTGGCATTTGGATGCATCATAATGCAATTTATTAAGAAAAGAAGATTGGAGGAAATGTTTGGTCAGAAAAGAAAATAAACTTTTTTTTGGACCTATTGACTTGGAAGGATCTGTAGGCTCTTCTGCAGGGGTCTTGTTATTAGCTGGAAAAACTAGTTAACAGTTCAGGAGGTAGTTCATCTTGGAGATACAGATTTGGAGCAGGGGTGATGGTGGTCATTGTTACAAAAAGTGAAGAGAAAGGAATAGAAGACCTCATCCTGCTAGAATATAGACTAAGTCAAAATGAAGACTGCAGCCAGAACCCTGAAGAATATCAGCATTTAAGCCATAGGCAGAGAAAGAAAGACCAGGAATGATGCTGAGAAAAAAAGATCTCAACAAAATGCAGTGATGAAATGAGGTTATAAAATTAATCATAGAAGTCTTCCTGCTGTGGTTGGCTGTATCTAGGAATAAATAGACGGGAAGAGTATGAGAGGAAGGGCACTTTGAGCTGGATAAAGGAAATACGCAAAATAAGCATTGCATGCTCTTGATAGAATCTGGCAGAAGGGATTTTACAATAGAGAAAGGATTGGAGGAATTTGAGGAATTAACATTTAATAGAGGTCTTTGGTTGTCAGTCTAAAGTAGTAGTTTTCAACAGTGGATGAATTTTGTCTTCCAGGGGACATTTGACAATGTCTGGAGATGTGTTTGGTTGTCACACCTCGGGGGAGGGCATGCTACTGGCATCTAGTGGGTAGAGATGCTACTAAATTTCCTGCAATAAACAGGGCAGCCTCCTCCCCTGCCAAACAAGAATTACTCCTCAATTAATGTTGGTGATAAAAGGTTGAAGGTCTGGATCAGGGTATCAGCCACAGCAAAGAAGATAGGCAGTTGTGCTTATGTATATTGGGGAAAGGAGAATGAAGAGGCCTTGGTGACTTTAGATCAGAGAGAGTGAGTTTTCAGGTGTAGAACCATAGGAATTAAGACGAACGTAGTACTCAAAGCTGAAATATAAGAGCAGATTATCTTCCTGGGGGAGTTAAATCAGAAGACTGAGATCTAAATGGTCTAAGACAGACCATTTAGTATTGCTCACACTTAAAGAGGAACCAAAATCACCCTTGTCATGTAATTAATCCTACCTTGCTCTGATAGAAATAGTAAAATCAAAGCTTGAGGAAACTTCAAAAACTATCTAGACAAGCTCTAGACAAGGAAACCGAAAACAAGGGTAGCTCTAGATCTAGCACCCAGGTCTCCCAATTTACAGATTACTGCTCTTCACATAGAAGAGAACAGTCAGGAGAAATGCAGTGAATGTGCTGCACAGTGTGAAATGCATTCTATGCTCCCCAAGACGACATAAGTAACTCCTCTGTAGCTCCTCAGTAGACTTTCATTTGTATCGACCAACTGATCTGTTTTCATACCACACTGGGCGGAGGGCTTTGTTGATAGCATTAAATTTCACATCTTCTAGAGTTCCAACACATTCTGGCAGAGCTCCAAATACAAATCAGCTCATACATAAAATACCAAAAATATCAAGGTCTAGCTTAGGAAAGGCAAATATGTTGCATAGGCTTTGATTTCCTCTTCCTCTATGTAGAAAACATAGCTACTTAATCATGGCATTCTCTTGCACTAAACTTCAGAATTCCTTTCAACACAAGGTTTTGTAATAAGAACATTTTGTATTCTATTACAAGCTAATCACTAAAGGATGTCGCCTATAAGCTGAAGTTATACATAATGGCCCATCTCTGGGAACCCTGCCTCCCAGGTAATGAGCGTTAAGCTAAAATACCTTTTTTAGCTCGCAGGAAACATCCTGACCAGGCCCACCTGTGAATGACCGCAGGGAGGAAGAAACTAACACATCCGTTCCAGAGGCTGACCAGAACCAGGAAATATTTGACTTTACTCCCTCCCCTTTTAGAATAAAAGAAGCCGGAATTCTAACACAGGCAGGATGGTTCTTTGGGGCATGAGTCCACCATCTTTTCAGTTTGCTAGCTTTCTGAATAAAGTTGCTATTCCTTGCCCCAACAGCTCCTCTCTCGATTTATTGGCCTGTTGTGCAGCAAGCAGTATGAGCTTGGACTTGGTAACAGTTTCCGGCATTTACCACCAGTTGATAGAACTGGCATGAGGATAAACACCCATTTACAAAATCCTGGCATTATCTCCATTTCATCTTGCATAGCATTGCAGATTAAAAATCCAACTGGGGGGGGGGGACCTTGAAGATGGCGGAAGAGTAAGACGCGGAACTAGGAATTTCTACCCAATAAGCACTTTGCAGTTATCACTTCTTTATTTGGTGCCCTTCAGTGTGGATTTGCCTCAAACTGAAAACGCTGACTTTATTTTGTTAAGTATTTACATTAAGCATGTCCCGATTCATTCTACGTTGCTTTTGACAAATTAACAATGTGCTATCTCAATAAATAGTGAAGGTTCATTTTTAAATCTCTTACAGAAAACTTGATCTAGTATTGGATACAAATTGTTATTTGACACAATTCTTTTTATTATAATAAAGTATAATCCTTAGATACAGAAAAAGCTAATACTACTTTGGTAATAGCTTGACTATATTCTAAAGGATCATTTTACTATTGATAGAAATAAATTCATTATGGTGTGTCCAATATCACACCATATATCCTATAATCCCATGATGTTTCAATATTAGGAATGCTTTCAAACCAAGATAATCTGTGGCCCTTGATAGATAAGGTTATAGTATTAATGTTAGACCCAAACAGAGTTGTGTTGCAAAAAGATGAAGTGTGGAACCCTGATGGAAAGGCTGAAGTCAGCAAGGTGTTCTAATAGCTCTGATCATAGCTTCAGTAAGCAAGCCACCATGGTAGACAAATAAACTCCCACAGTTGCTACAAGTTTATAAAAACACTAGGAATTTTCACAGTGAAAGAATAGGGACAAGCAGCATTTCTTCCTCCTTCTTTCACTTCTTTTTATTTTTCTTCTAGGTTGGATAATGAGAGTCACAGGGATGTGGCTAAATCATTTGCTCCTTCAACTTTTTTTTGTAAGTTTCTTGATTGCCATTCATTTTTGCCTCTTCCTAAACTGCAAGCTATTGTCAAAATGTGAATTATAAGACCTTGATTCCTTTTCCCTCTATTAGTCCTTTCTGGAAGGTATGGAAAAGCAGACTTAGAGAGGGAACCAAAATGTGCAAAGAGGGCACAAGCCAGGACTTAGTATAGCTACTTGTTCTATTCTTCTTTTCTTTTATGACCTGAAGGGTCACTTATTCCTGTTATAGTCATGATAACCCATTACATTACCACAGGGAAGGTTTCTTTCTTCTCTTTCGGTCTTGTTCAAAGCTATACATTTAGGTTTGCCCTGTCAGTGAGCTGCTAGGCTTGAGCAATGCTGGGTCTGTATTTATAGACTTGAAAGTTTCTCTTTTTGGCTTTGTCTCCCGCACTTCAAGGAATCGAGGCAATGTGTTACCATGACAGCCTTCCTTGATGGCTGTATTAATAAAGTGACCTCTACCTTCACCACCTGAAACAAGCCTAGGATTGCTGAGGGAAAGATGTTCCAAATGTTCCCGTCCTTTTCAAAGAAACGTCAAAGAGCAAATAACCTCCACGAAACAGGCTAATAACAAAGGCATGTGTGCAACATTCAGTTCTGATTTAGGCATTTGAGAGTCTGTGGCAGGGAGATGAAGAGCTGTGATTATGACCCATTTATTCAGCCTTGGCGGCTGTTTTACTAAGTTGTGAGATGTGAGAGGTAAAACTGAACCTACAGGTTAGCTCCTAGTATATAGAAGAAACTTTATAGACTGTTGTCTAATGGCCTTTTGGGGAATTCTAGGTACATTTTTCCTATCTTTTCTTACTTATGTCTGGCCATGATTGGGGATATGGCTTAGTGGTAAAAAACACTGATTAAGAGTTATAAAACCTGAGTTCTAGTCATCACTTTGCTGTAAGGCCTTGGACATAACACGAAACCACTTAGTGACATCCATCCATTCATCCATCCATCCATCCATCCATCCATCCATCCATCATCCAATCAGGCACTGTTCTAGATGCTGGGCCCACAGTGTGAGCCAGATGGGCCATGCAGATGCTTCTGTGGAGCTCACATTCTAGTGACAGCTATAAAGTTAGAGAAAGAGTTTGAAGTAGGTGTTTCTAAAGTTCTCTTGAGCTCTGTGATTTGCATGAATATTTCTCATGGAAAGCTTATCATCTTAAAAGGCAAAGAGTGAGGAATTCTTTCTCTTTTTCATCAAATACATGATAACAGGTGGACTTCTCCAATATTATAGTCCTGGTGATGACTTAGGTGGCTGCTTGGCTTGATCGGTTTTGCCTGCTGGTGCCCCACTGAACAGAGATAGTTTTTCTCCTCACTAAAAGCATGAGGTGGTATGAAGAGAATTAGGTGAAGAACTTGTGATTCAAGTCTGGTCTCTGTGGTTAATGGGCTGGGTGAACTTGGGGAAATCGTTTAACCTCTTTTGCCTCTCTTTCCTCACTTCTAAAGCAAGGATAATAACACTTGTCCTATTCACCGACCTCACGGTTGTTGGGAGCTTCAAGAAGAATTATGTGGTGGTGCTTTAAAAAATATAAAACACAACCTAAGTATACTTTGTTAATGTTCAATACCTTCACAATCTCTCCTAATGCTAGAAGCTCAGAGTGGAAGAGCAGGGTGCTTAGTTTTACATCTGCCAGAATAATGAATTAATCACTACGTATCTAATGCAAGGTACTTGAAGTGAAAAGGAAGCAAATTTCCTCACTCAAAGACATCATCTGTATATGTCCTCTGTAGATATGAATCTTGAGACAGCATGGGGTCAAACATGCAGTTATTGAATATTTGAATTCAACTGCTGTGTACTTGCAAGGTCAGATTGGACCAGCAGTGCCTGTTTTCTCAAAGGTGACTTGTATACTTGCATTCAATGAGCATTCTCCTGTACGAATCAGAGTACATAAGGTGTGTTTTCAGAATACCAGGGGAGTACTGCCCCTTGGCCAACCTTTAGCTTCTGCGATGGTTAAGCAGGGGATACAGTACCTATCTAGACTGAAACCTGGGAGCCATTCAGTGAAAACATCCTTGCTTTCCTGCTCTCAACCTATACTCCTGTCTGTGCCTGTATCCATCATGGGACAGTGATGCCGGTGGCATGATCCCCGTGTGACAGCATCCAGCCTACTTTGTTTCAGTGTAATGAGGCCAAGGAGCAGAACTAAAGGGGCTGAAGGGAACAATGTGGAGCTGTCAGCAGGTGGTCAGACATGTCTGGGTAATCTAGTACAGCAGGTTCTGACATTAGAGAGCAGCTATTCTATTCTTATTCATCTAATAACAAAGCACTGATTATGGGAGTGACACTTGCTTTTGTCCATTCAAAGGAAATTCTACTCAAAACATCATAAGAAAGCCATATTCATTTGAAGGAGCCTATGCCTGCAGTATGCAGTAACCCAGCTAGCGTGAATGCGATAACAGGTGACTCGAATGCAGGAGCTAGGGGCACTGCCCAAACACCCCCCGAGTTTTTAGCTGTTGCAAACTGAAAAAAAAACCTTTGCTGATGTTGAGAAATAATTCGTTGAGAATCCCACAAGCCAAAGGCTGGGCACCTTTCCTAAAGCGATCTTTAATGATGTATTGAAATCCTATTTAGGTCAACACCTTCAGACACAGATGCAGGCAAGGTGCTCATAAAAACGGTGCTGAGAAATCACAGTTTCTCATCTGGTATCAGAAAATGCACTTGTCTAGTTTAATAAAAAGGTGCAACCTCTACTCTTTTGCCCAAGGCGAAAGATGGCATTCATCGGGAGGCGTAGTCACACACGATGGCAACATACATCAGGGTATAAACCACCATTTCAAAGTACATGTCATTATGTCAGAAGAGAAAGCAGTACAAATATCTATCTAGTGTGATCCCCAAAAGTACAGATATATACCTCTCCATGTACCTTTTGTAAAATAAACTTTAGAGAAAGTACTGGGACAGAGTCTAACGAAATGTGACCAGTGTTCATCTCTGGCTGGTAGGCGTGCAAGTGATTTCAGTAACTTTAATTTTCATCTTTATACATTTTACTCTTTCCAAATTGTCTGGAATAAATGTATAATCCTTTGAAAATATTAAAAGTGTTAATAAAAAGAATTTTACTTGAGAAAATAAAAGTATCTTTTACTGAGATGATAAAGGTAATTTCAATAAATGAATCATGTGACCACATTTTGCCACATTTCAGTACTTGTTATTAATATGTATTTCTAGTCAAACTACCAATTATCTTAAATATCTACAAAAACTATCTCAGGAAAGGCATAATCTTATAATCATACACAATCTTATACTCATACACAATCCTACACTCATACACAATCCTATACTCATAAGAGAGACTTAGACACAAGGATCCACTGCCTTGCAGAACACTGTACAGCCTCAGGTGTGAATGGAACCAGCAGGGTCTCCTGAGCTAAAGTGATCTGTAGCCCAAGGGCCATCTCATTGTGAACTACTGCAGACTGATGCAAAATGAGGGGACATTTTTACATTTGAAGATCAAGCCATAGTGAGGACTGTAACTGAATTTCCCACCACCTTTCTAGTAGAGGGGCTCATAGTCAGATTTAACCTAAAGAAAGCATATTTCATACTACTTGAGTTTGTGGGAGACTAATACCTGCTACACTTGTACATGTCTGCACTATATCTGTGACCTGTTCATTGTGGCTGTATCATGAATATTCAGCCCTGTCCCTGGCACAAATAGATGCCCAATAAATATTTATTAAGCAAGTGAATAAAATTCATCCTTTGTTCTCTCCTTCTGAGTGGTGGATACAAATCTATTATTAGTAGACTGCTATCAATACAAGTGGATATACAGCTCATAGGTTGGAGAGCAGGAAGTAGAAGGAACTTTTCCTTGGCGGCCTCCTTTCAGTTTCTGTGGAGTGGGAGGTAAGGCTTCTGCTGAGCATGAGAGGCAGAGTTAAGCTGGGGTTAACTCATGCTCTGGAGTTAAGGGAAGGGATAGATATTTGGCGGGGAATGGGAGGAAGCTATCTAGGGACACACCGAAAAATCGCTGGTCAGCTTTGACATTGCAGCTCAGCTTGTATGTCATGATTTGTCAGGGCTTCTCATAAGTGATTCCATAATGAAGAATATTAGCTAGAAGAGAATGGTGATTAGTTTGGGTTTTTTTCCTTTAATGATACAATATATGCTTTGGGAAGGGGTGGAGGGAGGAGAAGAAGCAAGGGTAGGCAGACGAGTTAAAAGATCAGAAGCATTCCATTCATGTTTCATTAGTCACAACGTATTACCTCTCACAATCTTGGCATTGTGGGTAATATGAAGGTAAAGAAACATGGCCCTGAAGGAAATTAGTGACATGTTTCTTTTAATTGGAACGTGACTAGTTAAATTTGGAAAACAGGCTAAAGGAAAGTGCAGATGGAGCTGTTCTATGTGGCACTGGGGTGGAGGTGAGAGATCATAATGGCACTTAGAAGAATGCAAGAAAAAGGACTTGGTGTTCTTTAAGAATTGTAAAAGACAATCCATACAGCCCCATTCAATGCTGAAGACAGATCTGTAAAACAGTTCACATTCTGAGGAGGAGGAAGAGCCATACTACAGGCCTTTGATATTCGGCATTAAGATATTCAATATCTGTGGCTGAAAGGAGATAATTGTGTCATTAATTCACATGCGGGTTATTTTCTTTTTTTTTTTTTTTTTTATCCCATCAGGGTTTTTTTTTTTTTTTTTTTTTTTTTGGAGACAGAATTTCAATGCCTTTGAGCACTTTGTAAAGCTAAAATATAATTTGGGGTTCCTGTTTGTCGAGCTATAGCCAAATGTCTCCTTAGAGACTTAATTTTTCCTATATATACTTGGCAGGAGTGTTCTAAATACGGTCTAAGCCCCCTTAGGATTTTTAAACAGCAGGGATATTTAAGTACGAAAAATAGCTACTGAAATCACACAGCAGTAAATTTCGTAATGATTTTTTCCCCTGGGAATCACTGTAACTCACTCTTGTCTTCTGTGGCCTTGCTGTCACCATAACCACCTCCTGACAATGTCAAACCAAGTCTTGGGAGGTGACTTTATAATGTCAGGATGAAACAAAGCCATTTCCCTGTTAACGCCAATGTCAAGGCAAAATGAATTGGTGTCAATAAATTCAAGGTGAGGAAAACAACATTATGGAATGAAGAGAATGTGCAAAATGATGATGAGTCATTTAGGGATGCCAGGATCCAAATAAAATGACTGCTAATTTTCAAAAATGCATTTGTCACTGCACTGGGGACCAGACATTTAAGTAATCTAAAATACATTAGTGAGGTTAGGAAAGGACGAAGGGGTTACAATTACAGACAAGTCATAAGCATACATTTTCAATAAAGTCACAACGCACCACTGCCACTCACATTGTCTTTCCCCATTGTTAAATTCCTGAGACACTCAAAATTTGAACTGCAAAGTTTAGTACTTAATTATTTACTGTGGTGGTATCCAGAAGTCTGGGTTCGAACACTGACATCACCACTCGTGGCTCTCCAATCTGAATTTCTGCGCCTCTGTTTCTTTATCTGTAACAGAGGCCATTTTACAGGGCTGTTGTGAGCATGAGAGATCATTCAACTCAATGATTATTATGAAGTGCTTTTTTAAGTGCCAGGCATTGCTCAAAGTCCTAAAATAAAAAGACAGAATGGAAGAGCCACAGAAATAGTGTTTATTTTTATAACTTCATGTATTTATGTCTCATTAGACAATGTAACTTCACAAAGTGGATGCTCTTGTGTCTTTTAGTTCATTTTCATCATTAATAATTTCAGCTTCTTTGGTGCTTAAATACTCTTTGATTTGAAAAAATATCATCTTTCAATACTATAGTCCCTTACATGAAAAAAACAACGGCAATTTATTTAGCTTTCTTTAATGAAGAGGAAAACAGACAAAAGTCCTTATTAAAGAGTTTAAAAAAGACAGGGGTGCTAGACTAGCTCAGGAGTAACATTAAGTAATTCTATGCAACATAACTTTTACTGAAACTAAACTTCAAACATGAGGCATTAGAAAGAGGTACTCAGAGTCCTTTCTCAACATTCAAAGGAATCCTTTCATAATTGGTTAAGAAAATGGTATAGAGATGAGGATAAACCTATACAGTAGATGACATAAAAAGGAGGGAATGAAGTCACTGCAAGTATGTAGAAGGGTGTTTTAAGGCTTTTCCTAAGAAGAGCAAGGCTGTTGTATCTCAGGAGAGAGGAGAGCTAGTTAGATGGGCGTCAAGAGGCTAGCAAGCAATGTGTGGGAGCTTTCAGATCCAGCGGCAGAAAAAAAAACAAAAAAACATTATAAATTGGTTTGGATACAACTGGGAGGCTGTGAACATTATTTAAAACAGTAAAAAGATGTTAGTGCTTCTGTTTGAAGCAGACTAAGGCATAGCAAGGTTAGATGAAGCAGGGATGAATAAGATTTGGGTGGCTGGTTAAAGAGAAATCATATGACGTGCTTTGAAAATATCTTGTTCTAACACGCTTCACTTTCTTCGACATCTCTAATTCTTATCTTTGAATATATATAATCTTTATATTAATAAAGAGTTATTATAGAATATAAGCTTTGTGAAGATAAGGATTTTGACTGTGTTGTTCCCAGTTGTATGTGCAAGCCCTGAAGAGTGCCTAGTATCCAATATCCAATGAGTATGAGTATTTTTGAGTGAATGAACAAGTGAATTTTATAGAAAAAATTCACATATTCCGTATCCATTGCTTCATTTCTTCTTCTAGAATACTTTCCCATGGTGTTTCCTCTCTATCCCCTAAGTCAAAGGGATTTATTTATTTATAGCACTTCTACTGCACAGAGGTGGTATAGCCAGATTGAGTTCTCACTCACAGCCTTCAATGGTTGCTAAATGGATAATTCTGAAGTCAGAATCCTCCACAGTGTGGCGAGATCAGAATCTCCCCACTGTCTGCTTTCACTCCCCAGTATGAACTTGCTACTCCTGGCTAATCTATTCACTATTTTAAACACACACACACATACACACACAAAATTAAAATAAATTATAAATAAGAGGCTAGACACTTTTACATGTCATCTTGGAGACTATTTCCACTAACCTGGCAGGATAGGTACTTATTATTATTATTACCATTTCCACTTTATAGGAAACCTGTGGATCTTATCCAAGCCCCACCAGTGACTGAGCAAAGCAGTAGGACTAGAACTTAAAATACTCTGACACCAAAGCACTGTCAGTCCCTGGTGCCTTCCTGTCCCTCGACTGCTGTATCCTGGCCCCTGAGTTGGTGCCTCTGCTCTGGCCTGTTCTTCCCTAAACTCCCCACGTATTTTTGAATGTCTAACTCATGGACAACACCCATGGCTTCTCTGACTCTTCCAGCCTTCAGACACCAGTTCTGCCTTTCAAACCTTATGGCAGATGATCTGGATCTAGATCTGGGCATAGATATAAAGGTAAATATAATTTGGATGGCCTGGATTTAAATCTTGGTTCCACCAAACACTAGCTGGGTGAGCCCATGCAAATCACTCGACCTACCTTTGCTTCATTTATAAAATGGAGATAACCTCATAGGACTGTTATGTTGATTAAATAAATTAATTAAGACACATAAGGCAATTGCAATAATGCATGACATAAAGTCCCTCAGTAAATGTTAAGTTTTATTTGACTCTCCAAAACCTACAAGAAACACTCCTTTTTCATGTGTATTTCTTTTCTCCCCAACTAAAGCATAAGCAATGTGAGGGCAGGGCTATTTTTGTCTTGTGCCTCGTTTCATTGTCTGCACCGAGCAACGTGGTGCTTTGTGCAGAGCAGGTGGGCAATCTATAAACATTACTTCCTGAGGGTAGCAGACGTCACTTTGTGCACTCAGCCATCTTTTGTCTTTTGTCTTTGTATTCTAAGCATCTATACTATTTTCTGGTACATAAGAGGAAATTCTTCATAATGTTTCTTCTAGCGGTTTCTGCATTCCTAAGATCATGTAAGAGTTAAATCGGTCCTGAGAACAGAACTGAAACAAATCTGAGTTTCATTACTAACTCCAAGTAGTGGCTTCAGACAAGTCCCTTAGCTTAGCTTTTAACACCTTTTGTTTCTGTTCCTTTTGTCATGGAGCTAAGGAGGGCAGCTGGGAAAGAGGGGCAAGGAGGACAGGGAAGGAGGGGAATCATGGAATTGGGTCGATTGGGAGAGAAATACCCATAGAAACCTACCTGGAGATGCGGCGCCAAGTGGGGCTGTCTCCAGCTCTGTTTTGGAGCTATGGATCACATTTGAAGTTTAAAACCTTCAAGATCTTAAGCTGAACTGTTTCTTGGATTTAGCTCCTATCCAGGCTATTTCACTCCAAGGATCAGAAGGATGAATGACTCCCATGTGCTCCCCATAAAAGAGCACAGAAGGGTGAACAGGCCACCCCACAAATTCACATTCAGACTTGTCGTGAGGCCAAAGCTAAGACCTTGATTCAAACGAAAACGTTTCTTGTCACTGGCTGTGCTGCTTGGTATGCCATGTGATCCCACATGGACCGTCTTATCCGGTTTTATCTTCTAGCATTCTAATTGTTTTGTTCCATGTAGGCCTCTGGTTAATCTAAAGTTCTATGCTCTCATTCACCCCTCTTTCCCTGGATTCCTGCTACCTACCACTAATGCATTAGACCTTTTATCTGTGTCCAGTCACTCATTTCTATGCAGTGCTTGCTTTTTACACCAGGTGTCCCTAACTAGTCAGATCTTTTGAATATCGCTCTAGCCTATTGAGGTGTGTTTCAGATACATCTCCAACCTGTTCAACCAGGCAATTCCTTTGTGCCAACGATGTTGCTGGTTATACATTTTTATGCCTCTTAAATCAACCTACAATGTTTAAACGCTCTAGTCAAAAGGCTAGCCTGTGTCTGGCCTAGCTTTGTCAAGACAAAGCAGGCCAGTTTATTCACAGACTGCAAAGAAAGGAAAGACTCACAGAGGTACGGGTGGGCAATGAGGTTTTTAGAGTGTGGAAGGATGATGTCTCTGCTTACGTTAAGTAGAAGAGAAGAAATGTAATTCACAGGATGTTAAGTTGAAGGTAAGTTAAGTTGCTTTAAACTTGAATACCGAAGCCATTAACTTGCTGCCACTCATTGCTTTCATATTTCCAAAATAATGATGAGAAGCCTCTTTTTCATAGTTTAAGAAGGAAGTATATAATTTCAAAATAACCCTAAATCTCCCAAATCCATCAAAATGGAAATGTATCTAAAAATGAATACATTGCAGTTTTACTGTATTGTGGGCATTTGGCAATTTTTAGGGTTACTGATGACGTGAAGAATAAATAAGTCCTATGACTTGGAAGTGACTCCTAAGGACATAACCAGGCTCTTGTACAGACGAGGTAGCAAAATGCTTGAAAAAATTCTCTCAAAACACAAGTAGATTTTGGTTCTTGAAAATTTTCTGATGAGAACTCTTAGACTTTCTTTTGATAGAATGCTTAACTACCTAAAAATGTTTTAATTATTATTACAGATTATTCATTTACTGTTTTAAATTCATCCATTTTATTTTCTGAGAACAAGTGTAAAAAAAAAGAAACAAAGGTACCATGAACTGAGATTGTGAATTATTTTTCCTAGCATTACATAACTAATGTGATGAAACTTTATGGCAAAAATTCAGTCAGGGAAGAAGAATAATGCCAAAATTTTGAGGTAAATGAATTGGTATGACCAAGTTATAAACGACAAGAGATAGATTTGTTTTCGAATGCTAATATCAATAGATCCTTAACTATACTGCCAAGAGCAATCTTGTGAGAATAATGGGAAAAAATCGAATGACCAAATGAAAAAAGTAAAGGATTTGCAGTGATTTCCAACCTTCATCAGTTTATTTCCTAAGAAGCACATAGTGAATTCATGTTGATGATGGGTACTTTCCTAGTGACATCAAAATGTATATTATCAATACATGCTAACTAGACCAGGAATCTAGCTGGGAACATTCTTGAAGAGAAACCAGTCAAGGCACAAATGAAGACTTGAGCTGGCAGTGGGAAAGCAAGGGAGAACCTCATTTCCTGGCTTGTTTGATGATGAAGCTAAGAGAACTGGAATTAGCCTGGTATAGTTGGTCTCTCGCCTATTTTTTTTTTTTTTTTTTTTTTGCGGTACAAGGGCCTCTCACTGTCGTGGCCTCTCCCATTCTGGAGGAGCACAGGCTCTGGACGCGCAGGCTCAGCGGCCATGGTTCACGGGCCCAGCCGCTCCGCGGCATGTGGGATCCTCCCAGACCGGGGCACGAACCCGTGTCCCCTGCATCGGCAGGCGGACTCTCAACCACTGCGCCACCAGGGAAGCCCTCAATGCACATTTATTAAATAAACTGAAGCCTTCTATGGCTTGTTTCACCCAGCATCCTTCCTTTATGGGCCTAAAAATAGGGCAGGGATAATGGATTGTGTGGAAGCTTTCCTGGCTGGGATGGATTTTAATTGCTTTTCTACCCCAGGATTAGATAAACTCTTCTGACCTTCTGGTCTTTAAGCCGTGATGATAACTAGAGAATACAATTAGCACCCCAATGCATTGGCTGCCAGACCCTTAGAGTTAAATATCACGGGACGTGTCACAGCAGTGTTGTTTCATGCAGACTTGCTCCAGGGGAATATTATGCACTTGGCAATCCAGCAGAAAATTCCCCTCAGAGAAAGAATCGTTCCTCATGATGGATGGACAGTTTCCAGCATCGGTTTCCACAGCTAGGTTACCTCCTAATTTTTGGTTTGGTATAAAAGTGAAAGCTGAAGGATGTACTGCTGTCAAAAAAGGGAACCTATCAAATAATTACAACTATTATTTCAACAGAACTGCCTTTTTCCCTGGCAGTGCAGCTAAGATGTTAGGAATATAAATATTCATAAGAAGTCAGTGTTAAACCATGGGCCATAGAAGAAATAATTTCATATCACAAACAGGAACTATTGGATTTCTCTGTGAGATTTAATTGGCAGAGTTTTTCCAGATTCGAAATATCTGTCCTGCCTGATAAAATATTATCAGCTCACCTCTTTCTGAGTGAAAGAGCAGAGGAATGATGTCATGGTAAAAGAGGCCAATAATGGCCTGAGAGCGTGCTTCTGGTGAACTGTCATCATGGAACTGTGCAGGGGCACCACTTAGTCGTGTAGCACTAGGCATGATGTGAGTGTTGTGATGAGAGCCAGGACTAGCCATCTGCAACTCTGGGGTGGGTCTCAGCCTGCACACTCATTGTGCTGAGAAGTGTTTTGAGCAGAGCAAACTGTTTTCTACTCTTAATGTTCGAAAGAAACGGAAAAGAACAAAGACAGAAATCAGACAAGAGGATCCACAGTTGTACTTTAACTCATCAATTCATTTGCACTCCCTCAGTGCTCATCTGGCTATTGGGGAAGGAGGGATACTGATTTGTAATTTAAAATCCCCCACTGGTAAATCCACAAGCAAATCATTTGCTCTGGGAGTACCTGGTGTGCTACGTCTGAAAACACTGCTGTGGGCACGTCTCTTCAACATTCCAAAACCCTGTGTTGGAACAGCTCCTTTGTGCCAGATTCTAGGTTAAAGAACTTCCTTTGGAAGGTGTTTTAACAAACTCTCCCCTGCTGGTTTCCTGCTAGCATCACTGCATAATGGGTTTTGTCAGGAGAAACTAGTGGGGATGCTAAGGCCTACCCCTACCTGTAAGGAATCATTAATCTTTACTGTGAATAATTTCAAAAGACTTGACTGAATAGAAATAACCTCAAATTGAAAATACAGTTTTATTCTCTTGGCGACTCCTGCCTCGCTCCCGCCTCTTCCTTTCCTTTCCTTAATGTAGGCTGACATCTATATATACTGGCAAGGGTATTTTCGAAGACTCTCTAACAGCAATGAATGCAGAGAATGGGATCTTCAGAAAGAATGTATTCTATTTTGAGGCTGAATGAATAGCATAACCTGAAGCTAGTGGCCTCTGTGTTAGGAAAACAAGACATAACACCACAGAACCTGGGTTTTACAAAAAATATAGGAATAAAGTTATCCTAGGTTTAAGACTCATACCAAATTAATGCAATTTCTTTCTCTGTCTTCTTGAACGATATGTTTAGAAGTCCTTTCAAAGTTGCCAAAGCAAAAAGCAATGAACTGCTCTAACTTGTTTCTCTTTGATACGCTTTAGGTAATAATAGTGTGAACTGATGCTATATAATAATCCAATAATAACGTTTTTTCAGAGGGAAAGAGTTTAATAAAAAGAAATAAAATAAAAAATATGCATTGAAAATGATTTTAAAACAGCATTCATCCAGCTTTCCAAACTATTTTGATGCTTTCTGAGATTGTGGGAAGTAGGACAAAATTAGGCAAAAATTAGATTATGCTTCTTACTGGGGGAATAACACTTCCAACTTAAAAACAAAGTTTATATTCAACAAATGGGATTCCATTTATAGGTGAACTACAGTAACTGGAATGATAAATTTGGCCTACCGGGTTTTGGCATGCAAAAATATTATGCAAAGATCCATCATATGGAAAACGGCAACAATAGGTGTGGTAATGGTAAGACGTTACATATTTTTTTCTTTTCCCTGAGTTGTTCAGCTTCAAAAGGCCATCAGGCTATTTTCTGGTAACTGTTTCATGAGGACCATTAATGTGTGAATTAACTGAATTTGCAGGTCTTTAAAAAGGAAGCTGTGGACACTGCTCACTTCTGCCCATGTCACAAATGATACCTATTTTTTAGTTTTAAGCCAGATGGTCAATGAAGGCAGTGACCTCAGTAATGGACAATGTAATTACATACTTTATTTTCACTAAAATTGAAACTTCATTGAAAACGATTTTGTCTCTCAGTTTATTTATCGTGAAAAGTGCTTTTCACCTTTTGAACTCTGGGCTGAATATAATGGCTAGATATCTCCTTTAATTGTCTCTAACGACTTCAGAGTAGGCTGAAGTTAAATTTTAAATGATATAGAGTTCTTTTGCTTCCCCAGATTGGCAGTTCCTAATTTTAGAAGATTGCCAACGGAGTGGTATCACAGTGGAACTAATGTGTCATCTGCATTAATCTGACTAACAGATTGAAAGTAAGGGGATTTTGAACTAGCTTTTTATTGTACTGTGTGTTTTAATATTTGACATTAGACACATGGTGAATAACATTCCCGAACTTTCAGATGAGAACATGTCAGAATTGAATTTATCTGCACTTGGGCTATTAGAGCAAATTTTAGATCAACTTTTAACGGGAAACCAAGCCTTTCCCTTTAATATAATGAATAAAAACATATAATCCGGAGGATGGGTCCGTTTTCTAATATCACTAACTAAGGAGTCTGGGATATATAAATGAAAAAAAGTCTTCAGCAAAACTTCCTCACGCTACTCATTACACAAAAAGCCAAGAAATTAATGTTCTTCTTCTTAGATATTATGGCAAAGTATTAGATTCATAATTTTCTATTACTTTAGGAGGCAAACACATCCTCAAACTATGAACCCGTAAGTCTACTGATATTAATAATTTATTTTGGCAGCTTATGTAGGATTCAAACTGTAATATTTACAAAAGAATGTTGCAATTTTCTTGTTACAAAAAATCTTAATAAAGAATAAATTATCATTAGATAAACCCTTAAACAAAATATCTATTTGTCTCTTAGAACATTACATGACTATCTGGTAGACACGTGCGTGTTATACTTAAGCACGATATTAAATAATACTCTCAAATTCTCTGTTAGTTGAGTGTGACACACTCATTGTAACTATGCTGGACGAGTGCTTGTATCCATGTATATCTTCAGCACTGAGCAGAGTGCCATGCACGTGGGTACATGTGGAAGGTGCAAATGGAATTCAAACCCATTGCTTCCAGACTTTTCCAAATATATATTGCTCTTTGTAGTTAAAGCATTGGATTGGGAATTTGGTACCAAAATGCCCAGAAATTCATGCTGGAAAATAAGCCAAACGATAGGTGCATGTATGGTGTTTCCTTCCAACATGGGTATGTTGCCAGCTGGCCTTTATTTCTCCTAACAAATGTTTTTCTTTTTCTTTTTCTTTTTTTTTTTTTTTACACAAATGTTTTTCTAATGAAGGAAAACAGACTGGAACAATTCTATGTGTACACATCTAATTTACATGTGAATTCCTACCGAAACAACTTAGAGGCAAGACATTCGAGAAAGTACTTATCCTCTCTGAGACTCTCTTTCTTCATCTGTAAAATGGGCATGATAATACTTACTTCAAAGAAGTGTTGTCAGGACTAAATCAGATGACCCAAATAATAAATAATGTGTGTGTGTGTGTGTGTGTGTGTGTGTGTGTGTGTGTGTATGTGTGTGGTGGGGAGAATGAAGGTTGTCAGGGAGTGTGGGCTTCCAGTTACAGGACAGATAGGTTATGGGGATTAATGTATAGCATGGGACTATGGTTAACAATACTGTGTTATATATTTGAAAGTGGCTGGGAGAGTAGTGGATCTTGGGAGTTCTCATCACAAGAAAAAATGTGTAACTGTGTGAGGTTACGGATGTTAACTAGACTTACTGTGGTAATCATTTTGTAGTATATACATATATAAAATCATTGTGTAGTACACATTGGACAAATATGTTGTGTGTCAATTATATCTCAATAAAACTGTGGGAAAAAATTTTTTAAAAAAGCAATACAAAAAGGATGGTGTTAGCCACACAAGTCTGAGGCTTGAGGTTTATATTTTCTTCAAATAATACAACTTAGATGTGCCTGTAATTAGATTCATAATGAAACAAAAAGGAAGCCATTTCCTAAATGTGTGGATGGTGTTGTATGTAGAATTTGTGCAGAATAATCACTAATTCATTTATATGTTGAGTTACGTGACACATCATGCTGCAAATGTATGATTCCATGGGCCTAAGAACTAGCATTCCAGTATGGTCTTATGGAGATTGGTTTCACGGTGGTCTGATAGCTAATGGCATATCAAAACACACATGTCATCCAACTGGGGATTCAAGTCTTACATCATGTTATGTAAGCAACAGTATTGCAATGTGTAGCCAGACAGAGGTATTTGCTGACCAACATAGAAACAAAATGGAACCTCTAACCCTGGGTTATAGGGTCCCCTGGTTAGTACCAGGTAACTGAATCTACTTCGGGAGTAAAGAGCTGGATGAAGAGCAGTGTGTTAACAGCAGCCACATCAAAGGCTTTCTAAGATCCAGACAGAAGTCCCAGTAAGCAAGTAGGCTGGGCCCCTTGGTGGGTCCACTTGCTTCTGCTCCCTTGGTGGGTCCACTTGCTTCTGGTGGGAGCTCTCAGAGAGGTCTGTCTGATTTACTTGACCGAGAGTGATCAAGTCAAGATCAAGACTTACAACAGACTCCAACGTTAGTCTGGCTGGAGGACACTTGCTTGTGCCCACTGCGCCCAAATCCTGCTCTCTCTCCTAAAGTTTGAAAGCAGGGATGTGGACATCTGCTTGATGTCCAAGGAGTTTCATTTTTGTTAAACTCAAGTAGCTTACAGTCAAGTTAGCCTATAGCTTATCAGACCAGCCCATGGAGGGCATCAAGGCTTCCTGTGGGTCACGTTATTGTTCTTCTACTTACTGTAGGCAGACCCATTCATCCCACTGAAAGCCCAAAGTGATTCCAGGGTGACTTCCACTGCCCTATTTCATCTCCTTGTCCTTCATTGCTCATCTCCCTTTTCCATGAGATGGTTTTCACTTTCTAAGATAAAATGACCTGTCTCCCATCAGAATGGGTCACTGTGTTATGGCCTGGGGAATATTCTTATCCTTTCTAGAAATAGATGCATCTTTCCAAACCTCACTGGGGACTATTCTGTGACACCTAGCCAAGTTTTCAAAGATCCTGTTAATGGTATTTGTAGCCACTCTATGGAGCCATCTCCACACCTCCTCACACACTCTTCCAAAGGGATGACAGGCACAGGACACGAGAGCTGAGACAGTGTGTCTGCCACCAGCAGCTAATGATCTGATAAATGAAGAGAATTCTTGCCATTTCTTGTCTCCAGGGCAACAGAGGGAGCCTGACCATATAGTACTGACATGACATCAAGAAAGTTGATATGTCAACGTATTGCTCTTGCCATGCTGTCACCTCATTTCATAAGAATGGCTGCAATGCAATGGCAGTCACTTCCCATTTCACCAGATTCCTGCCCAGCAGAGTCACTTTGTAGTCGCCTTGCCTGGCTGAGAATATTGGACCCTAAGAGTGAGTCAGGCATATATTACTTTTCACAAGCACTAACACAGCTGGTGAAGAACAAGCCTGCTGCTTGAGAGAAGATGGACACCTTCCTGTTTCTAGCATCCGACAGTCTGTTTTGTTTGATCCTGTGGGGCTAGGCTAATGGACGACATTGGGAATAATGACTTTTTATTGCTTCTAAGAATCATTATGCAAGTGTCTGATGTTCAGCAGTCTTCCTCATCACACCTCACTTTTCACCTGGGCTTCCCTACAGGGCTCAGTACTGAGTAGCTGTAGCTCAGTGCTCTGTGCACGGCACCTGAATGATGAATACATGTTGGAGAGACCTGGAGAGGAAGAGAGCTGGGTTTGAATCCCGTTCTTTTCTCCTCTAATTTCGTAACCTTAGACCATTTGTGTCACCTCTCCAATTCTTAGTTTCCTCATATGAAAATGCAGAAAGTGGCACCTTCTATTATAGGGACATTGTGAAGATTAAATAAGATGTCATATATGATCCAGTGACTAAATATCTGGCAGTTGTTTATGTATGCCATTTCCTTCTTTGGGGTATTAACTTGTGAGGTGACATAGGGTCTGCTAATCAGGCCACAGTTTGATGTCTATTGATTTAAAGTTTTGACAGACTTGAAGAATTGGTTAGAAAATCTTTTTTTTTTTTTTTTTTTTTTTTTGCGGTACGCAGGCCTCTCACTGTTGTGGCCTCTCCTGTTGCGGAGCACAGGCTCCGGATGCACAGGCTCAGCGGTCATGGCTCACGGGCCCAGCCGCTCCGCAGCATGTGGGATCTTCCCGGACCGGGGCACAAACCCGTGTCTCCTGCATCGGCAGGCGGACTCTCAACCACTGCGCCACCAGGGAAGCCCCTAGAAAATATTTTAATGGCTATTTTGGGTGATATTTTTGTGTGAAAAGGCACAGGATTTTTGTCTTGAATCACATGATTTGCATCCTCAAAAGATGGCACATTCTTTCTAACATCCTAGGCCTATATAAGATGCTGAGTCTCAGCAGTGTTTGTACATTACAGCAGGAACTCTCCTCTGTATGCATCTAAGCATTGACCTTGTGAGCTGGGAACCTGAGAGTATAACTTGCTTGTTCCAAGTGTGCATGCTTAGACCAGTTGTTGATTCTGAGAAATAAATTCACTGCACGTAGAGGGCACTGAATAAATTTGCTCGGGTTGGCAGACGATAAAGTGATGATGAGAGAGAGTTGGTAACCTTTCTCAATTGATGCTTGTTTTTATCCAGAAGTCTCTTTCTCTGTTGTGTGGTGGTGTTTGTGTTGTTGAACACTCCTATTAATAAGTATTGAGGCTTGTTTCCATCTCATGAAAGCAAACGGATCCTGTAGCTGGGCTGTGGTCCAAGACTAGAACATTGCAAGCTCCAATTACCCTCCCGGCTCTAAAGGAGGATTGAGCTTAAAGTGGGTTTATTTTGAACGCACTGCATTGAGTTTGTGTGGTATTTGGGGCAAGGAGTCAGATCTATATCTTGGTTTTATAACAGCTCTATCACCTACTAGCTGTTTGCTATGAACAAATCAAACTCTCTGAGTTTGTTTCCTCATCTATAAAATGGGTATACTAGCACTCCCTTGCAGAGTTATTGGGGAGAATAAATGAAATAATATGTGTGAAATGTCCAAGCACGCTTATGGCATATGGTATATTTATTATTGAAATATTTTTGAATGCAATTTGATTTATGAAGTGTTTATACTATGGCTGTGTTTATTTGTAAGACTCTTGCATATATGGCATTCATCTTTCCTGTTTATTAAAGGCATGGCAGCTTGAAAAGAAAGACATGGTCAGCAGGAAAAGTTTAAATACCCCGGAGGAACAGAAATAGATTTATGCTGAACTGAAGAGACCACCTGGGGAGTTTCAGTCATGATCTCTAGCTGTGTTTTCAAATGTATTCTTTGGTGAGTAATGCATACTTTTGTAGCTGGAAACTAGGAACCTGCTAAGGGAAAGAAAAGATCCCCAGTGAACTCCTGTATTCTCTTGAAAAGAAATGTGTTTGCAGTATCCTTTTGTACTGTCAGTTTTGGGATGAAGTTTTAGACAGAAATCCATGTCTAAATCATGGTTATTTTCTGTATTAATGTTAAATTTGGGGCTGGGAACAGGCAGTGCCTTGTCTTCTTGATTAAAGAGAAATGAAAATGCTAACTTTACCTTCAGATTCATTACCAAATTTGAAGTTCACTGTATGTCTTACAGAACAATACAGTTCTAATTTGAAAGCGGACACAAGCGAGAACTTGTCTTCTACTATACAAATGGCTAATGTTGACCATTGTTTTGCAACAGAAACTAGTATCAGGGAAGTGAGACACAGTTAATGGAAGCTCCATCATCTTCCCACTCCGAGGACCCAGAGGGAAGTGTTCACAAATCCTGAGCAAGGCTGGGGACTCAGGTACTCTCTAGATCTTAGTCGTTTCCCTAGGACCAGCAGACCTGCAACGTCAGGTATCTCTGAATATGGGAAGAACTTTCAGCTTTTTATCTTTCCTACACTTCCATTCCCTATTGAATCTTAGAGCATCAGAGAATCCATAGTAAGGTCTGTCCATAATTAGAGACTTCCCACATTCCCCTGATGGCTACTGGACAGACAAAAGTTGATGTCAAATATTGCTTAAAAAACAACATTTATGATTGGGATCTCCATTTACACGTTTAATGGCTCATTGCCAGTTGCAAATCCTTCCCAGCTCTTCATCAAGGTTCCCTATTACCTACTGGGGTTTGCTTACAGTAGAGCAGCACCAATAAACAGCGATCACGTATAGAGCTTACCACGTCCCAGGAACAGTGCTCAGTAGATTATAAGCATTTCATCTAATTCGCTGACAACTCTGTGAGGTGAAATCATCTCTTTTAGAGAAGTAAAATCTTAGGTTTAGAGATTATATAATTTGCTTAACAAGGTACACAGGAAGAAGCAGAGCCAGGATTCCAACCACTACACAAGTGAGAGTTACTCAGCTAGAGTAGACCTAGAATAGTTTCCAGTTTCTTTTCACAGCCAGAGCCATTAGGAGGACCTTACATACTTTGGACAGGAAACCTCTGCTTTACTCTGTGATTTTATCTGCTTTATTCCAATCTCCTTAAGTTTGGTAAACTCCTTGAGGGTGCAGGCTGTATTAAACTTTCCTTTTTTCTTTCTTCTTTTTTTTTACTATCATGGTGTGAAGTCCATAAAAAATGGTCAATAAATATTTGGTTATTTATTAATGAATCCCTCCACCCAGGGTCTCTCCTGCCATGTTCCATCAGAGT
The DNA here is from genome assembly GCF_003031525.2 of Neophocaena asiaeorientalis asiaeorientalis. NCBI lineage: Eukaryota > Metazoa > Chordata > Mammalia > Artiodactyla > Phocoenidae > Neophocaena > Neophocaena asiaeorientalis. Next base: position 196,530 of record NW_020174558.1, read on the forward strand.
GGTACTTCTTACACCATTTTTCTCTCCCATGGTGATTCCCCACTCAGTATGTAGTTGCAATGACTAGTACATTCATGTTAAAACATAAAGTAATATGACAATACAGTGTGTAGAGAGACAGAACATTTCAAATGAACAGACTAAACCAAGACTGGCTGACCCTGACAGTGAGCCCTTTGTAAGCTAGTGACAGTCACACTTCCCTCATACTCTCCTTACTCTTTGGAGGTTATGTTTCCTTCTCATTTTCACATGTTGTAGTGACATTATTAGGGCTGCAGAAATATTAACATATCCTCTGTTCCTCAGTGTCTTTTGGTTCACTATAGAATTTAGCCTTCCTTCTTCAAGGGCAGTGTGACGTGTGGTTAAATTGTTACTCATCTTATTATTTTTTAATCTTCTGCAGAAATTAATGACCTTATTTCCTTCAAAGTAAGAACCTCAATTTGAGTATCTTTTTAGTATAAAAAGATAAAAAAAAAAAAAGAAGGAGCTTAATACATTTCTGACATACAAATCCATAAGGGTGTCAACAGTCACCAAGCTGAAAACAGTCAAGTATCCAGTAGGTCTGATGGTGACTCAGTGTATTATAACTGTCCAATCACCACTCCTGAGATACTGGCTTATGTCCAAGTACAGAACCTGCTCTAGCTTTCAGTTTGTTTAGGGGTCACCATAATTCAAGACCCAGCTAGCAGGCAGGCATTTTAATATTACAGGGTAATTTCCAAGATTTAGGATGATCCTAAAATTGATGAAGTGCTGCCAAGGTTAGGGTGAATTTAATGGATAAAAGTTTACTGTAAGGGCTTTATTTCCCTTTTTGGAAGCTGCAAAATAAAAGTTACTGATTTTAGACAAACTCTTAACTGAAATTTTGCATTTGCACATGGCAACTACAACTTAAAATAACCACAAAAAAATGACACAACAAGTGTTAAATGCCATTCATTCTTAGACTTTTTGTTTTTTTTTAAGGAAGCAGCCATGGTGATCATAGTTTTCACTTTATCATGTCATTTGTTTGTAATTTGATTGCTTTTTTAAATTCACTGACCCAATCCCCAGCATTTTCAATGAAACTTTGAGGGCAGGTACCATCATTTATAATTTTATTATCTCGCTATGTGCCCTTACTGTGTGACAGAACTTGGGTTAAATATTGTTATATTATTTAATTCTCACAGATAGTGAGGTACATACAATTCTTATTTTCATTTTACATGAGCAAGTTGAGGCTGAATAAGAGTAACTATTGGTACAGGACTGACGTGTCGGCACACAAAATATTTGATTGCATCTATAAGGATTTAGGCACATGAGTCTAAGTTGCACATATTACTTTTGTTTCACTACCTTTAAATTTCTGTCATTGCCCATAATGTTCTTACTTCTTTATCCCAAGATTTAAAAATTAACAGATGTTAATACATTTAATAATCCCATTCATTTTTAAAAACATAACTGAATACAAAAATATTTTTGAAGAGGATAAAGCTATCAACAGGAATAAAGTAGCCATATTTTTATCTTTATACACTAGCTTTCTCTCTGCCTTAGAAATATTTTATCAAGACAAGTATGCAATGAGGAAGTAGATTTTTTCTTTTTTAATAAATTTATTTATTTATTTTTGGCTGTGTTGGGTCTTCGTTTCTGTGCGAGGGCTTTCTCCAGTTGCGGTGAGCGGGGACCACTCTTCATCGCGGTGCGCGGGCGGGCCTCTCACTGTCACGGCCTCTCCCGTTGCGGAGCACAGGCTCCAGACCCGCAGGCTCAGTAGTTGTGGCTCATGGGCTTAGCCGCTCCGCAGCATGTGGGATCTTCCCGGACCAGGGCTCGAACCCGTGTCCCCTGCATTGGCAGGCGGATTCTTAACCACTGCACCACCAGGGAAGTCCAGGGAAGTAGATTTTAAAAAATGGTAATTGGGGGCTTCCCTGGTGGTGCAGTCGTTAAGAATCCACCTGCCAATGCAGGGAACATGGGTTCGAGCCCTGGCCTGGGAAGATCCCACATGCCGCAGAGCAACTCAGCCTGTGTGCCACAACTACTGAGCCTGGTGCCACAACTACTGAAGCCTGTGCACCTAGAGCCCATGCTCCACAACAAGAGAAGCCACTGCAATGAGAAGCCCCTGCACTGCAATGAAGAGTAGCCCCTACTCGCTGCAACTAGAGGAAGCCCACATGCAGCAATGAAGACCTGATGTAGCCAAAAATAAATAAATAAAATAAAAAATTAAAATTAAAAATAAATCCCTTGGGCTTAAAAGGCTTGCATTGAGTTCAAGAAATTCAACATAATTGGAGAGAACAGTAAAACCATTAAAAAAATGGTAATTGGTAACCTGGCAAAATATATCTCAGAGTAACGCTAATCATGTGTGTCAAGATAAAGGAAATTAAGGTGGCTTAAGTTTTCAGTTCTCTTCAGAAAAATCAATTATAAAGCAGTTACGCTGCTGACAGTAAACAATAAATCCCTGGATTTAGTTAATAAAAAAAGCTTCCACTTTTTGAAGGTTTGTTTTTTTCATTCAACAAAAGAAACTCATAACATTGATTCTTTTTGAGAAAGAAGGGGCTGTTTACATCAGGTATCTTTAAATCCAGATGTATTCTTGATCTGTCTGCCTGCTTGAGTCAGAAATCACTTGCCATCTAGGAAATACATCTTTATAAAGCCACCCAAGGTTTACAACACTCCTGGCATTGAAACCGAGTAGGACCTTGTGGGGTTCCTGGGTATGAAAGCCATCCCATATCCCCTGTTTCTTGTTTGTAGGGAACAGACTCCAGCCTCCATGACCTCCCTCGAGTTCCAAAGATTCGAACAGTTGCTAATCAGGGAAGACAGAAGCTTGAGTCTGGCACCTTAGACCACTGCCGTCCTGACACTATGACAACGGTTGCTAATCAGGGAAGGAGGAGGAGACAGAGACAAAGGAGGAACAGCCAAGAAACAATAGTGCAGCCTTGGGGCAGGGTCCTAGTTCCACCTCCAGGGATACACATAACAATATCTTTGAGCTCTTTTCAGAACTAAAACCCAACAAATGGAAGATGTCATCATTCTTAATTCCAGAGAAGACCACCTGAGGCCAGATTAAAGGAACCAGAGAAGCTCATCAAGAGATTACCCAAGACCAGATTAAAGGCTCTGCACACACCCTAATCTTGTCAGCAACCCCACCCTTGAACTATTGCTATAAAACCCCTCACCAAATCCTCCCGGGTTGGGACACACAGTTCATGAGGTTAGGAGCCCTGTTGTGTGCCTGGCAAAGCTATTCTTTTCTACTTCACCCCAAACTCTCCCTCTGAGATTCGATCTGGCACTGGTGCACTTTGGCATCAGCATTATTTGTGTGCCCTCCTGCCTCAAAGTCTAACTAGGGATGGCAGACTGGAGCCCACCCTGCATCTCACTTGGGGTTCAGAATATCCTGAGTCAAATTCATGTGTGGTTTAAATCTCTTTGATAATGTGTAATTAATGAAAGCGTGGTCCTCAATCCTGGCTACATATTGTTATTGCCTAGAAGGTTTTTGTAAAATACCGATGCCAGGGTCCACCCCCCAGAGAATCACACTTAAGTATGCTGGAGTGGGGCCAGTGATACCTCTTTCATTTCAATCTCAATTAACCTTCATATAGTCACTGAGATGTTCACTTTCTAGTTTTGGATGATTAGAATCTTGCTGTCATTCTTTCCCTTTTGTTCTCATAAAACCAATGACACAACGGTTAAAGACACTGAGAAAGTTTTTCAACAAGTGCAGTTCTGCTCATCGCTTTTCAAATGAGCAATTAATAATTCATAACAATTAACTGAGTTATGACTTTCTCTTTCAATACGTTTCCAAACATGAATAGATTAGATGGTAATTGCTATCAAATTTTATGTTCTATTATTTCATGTGCCCAATAAAAGTTTATCTTTTGGAACTCACTTTGTATTTCCTTTTGATATATTCATAACCAAATGCAATATACTGTATTAAAATATTTATTATTAACCTATCAAATATTAACCACTTTTAAATTATATGGATGAAAGAAAACAGATAGGCTACTTGTTTAAGTTTTCATGGTTCTCCTTATTTTAACGTAATTTGGATTTGTAGAATACATGCGGGTAAAAACTGATGACATGAGATATTGTATGAGTTCCTGCCCCTTATAAAATTTTTCCAAGGCATATGTATGCCCTTGATTTCCCAGCCACCATTATTCTATGAACAATAAGTGACAAAAACAAACAAAAAAACTTGGACTTTGAAGTCAGCCTCCTAGGTTAAGTCCATACGTATTACCTCATCCTTTGAGTCTCAAAGTTTAATGTGCATATGAATCACCTGATATCTTGTTAAAATGCAGGTCAGTAAGTCTAGGGTGCAACCTGGGATTCTGCGTTTCTAACAAATTCCTAAGTGGTGCTGATGCTACTGGTTGAAGGATCACACATTTAAGTTGTAAGAATCTAGATGACTGTATACAGGTTACCTAGCCTCTCTGAGCCTCAGTTCATTTATCTGTAAAATGGGGATAACTGCTAATGGGGTTTATGCAGATTAAACAAGGCAGTATAAATGGCTTGGCACAGTTCCTGGCACATGGCACACACTTAATAAACAGTGACCGTTGTCCTCATTGCAATTAGGAGAGCTAACCTATGACCTCAGTGCTAAACTAGGTTATCTCTGAGACGCCAACTCAGATATAAGATTCTAAGGTTATAGGTCAAAGCAGAGGTACCGAAGATCAGAAAAGTGAGCTAGAAAAGTGGTACTGGAAGTCAGTCTTCTCAGATTTCAACAAGAGTGAGGCACTGTCAGATTTGACACCTCTCTTGTACTGTCAGCCCTTATTAGAGGGCAGGGATCACATTTTATTTGTCTCTTGGTGCTCAAATTTAGCACAATCCTTGACACATAACTAGTATTGTACTATTTGTTAAGTGAATGATAGTATGCATAAATGAGTGAGTAAATGAGTGAATGAATGACTGCATGAACCCAAAGCCAGCCTAGTTGGCTGGGGAGGAGAATTCAAAGGTTTAGCAAGATTCTGTTAAGCAGCCCTTCTATTACCTTGGTTAAAATGAACTTAGTAACCAAAGATGAAATGAAGGGCAGAGTTTTTCTATAGAGTATGGGATGATCTGATCTCATCTGTTGTATATGAAGAACATATTGAACATGACTGATTTAATCATGTCTTATTAGATGTGCCTATCAATAGGTTAAGCATAGTCTCCTCCATCCTAAGACACCAGACAGTCTTTAGTAAAACTGTGACTTCAAATTTTAAGGTCTGATATAACCTGGTAGAATTCATACATTATCTATCTATATAGGTCTATCTATGGACCTATATATCTATAGGTCCATAAGTAGTTTAGCATCCTTGTTGCAAAATCAGCAATTTTATTTTCATTTTAACGAAATAACAGGCAGATGGCAACTAGACATATCATGGTGATCATTTTGTAAATGTGTAGAAATATCAAATCACTATGCTGTACAAACTGGAACTAACATAGTGATATAGGTCAATTAAAAAAATATGTAGACACGGACAGAAAATATATAAAAATACTAATGATGGTTATTTCTGGGGGGTGGGGATTATGGGTGATTGTTAATTTTTACTTTATGCTTTTATGTATTTCTAGTTGTCTGCAATGAACATGTATAGCTTATAAAATTACAAAGAAATCAATAAATGTCATTAAAAAAATAAAAGAGAAAGAACAGGGGTGTGATATCTCATGAAAGACCTCATAATACATCCAAGTATCTTCCACATGAGCACTAGTAAAAGTTGGATCAACACAATCATTGAAAATGCAGTGATTGTCATCTCTGTCATCATATCACTAATATATTGCCAAATTATTCAGTAGTAAGCCCTCCTGTAAACTCCCAAACTTTGTCTTTTTATACTCAAAGTCCATGTGAACAATGTAGTTGTCCATATTATTGATTTTCATGATGAAGCATATAGATTAATGTAAGACTAAGCCCATAGGGTCAATAATACTAATTAAAAAGAGGTCTACATGTGATTCTTAAAAATAATTACATCAATATTTCCTTATTTTTGTAGTGTGTTGTCTTTGAGACATATGCTCATTTCCCCCAAAGAGTTGTATAATAGCTTAGAAGAAATAACCACAATACATAATATTAGTCCTACACTTTTGCAGAATATGGGAAGGAATATTGTTAAAAATACATCTTAGCAATCGTTTCTCTTTTAATATATCCAGCGATGTCTGGATGATCTTGACTTTGAAGCATAATGATGAGGTGGGGACTAAGGTTGGACGCAGAGCAGATGAACCATGTGTGGGTCTGAATTTCTGTGTCTATGTGCCTGTTCCAGATGAAATCCAACTTTACTGCAATTTACATCAAGGTAATCAATTGCCCTATATTTACACATACCTCTTCTCCACACCTTGCAGCAACAGATAACTGAAGGTTGACTGTAATTTTTAAAAATAGAACACTTGACAAAGATGGGATGGAAAGCATGTAGCACTTAAATAGACATGGGTCATGACATTCCATCCTTGTAGGTAGAGCTACATGATTTAAAATATCCTGGATTCGACAGATTCATTCACGCTCAAAAGAGCATTGGACAGAAAAGGCAGGGGTTCACAGCACTGATGAGCACTTTATTCAGAATAATTACGCCTGATATCAAAGGTGATGATAAAAAAATAAATTCTCCATATGTTCTGTATGTATTTTTTTTCCTGTGCCCTTAATGTTGTAGCCAGTATTATTACTGTGATTCTCCCTCAGCAGAGCTTTTTGCTGATATTCAAGGTGATGGGTTGTTCTGCAGAATGCAACAGAACGATTCCTCACACCAACATGAGCAATCCTGATTGTATTATGGCCACTCTGACTTCGCTTTCATTAGTTGCTGATTGTACTAAATTGATGCGAAATTGACTTGGCTGGCTTGTAAGCCTTTAAACAGTTGGCACTGACTATGTCTGTGATCTTGCTCTGGAAATTATATGGTCAAAGCCTTCATGTTTCTGAAAATCTTAACATTTTTCTTAAGGTCAATTAGGGCCTGGTGTATATGAATCAGTAAGACCGACTTACTGTGATACTCATATCAAGATAGAGGACACACTTTAATGAAATGCATGGTTTGGGTTTTCTTTTTTTAATGTTCTCTCTTGCTTCCTGCTTCATATTCTCTCCATTTTATGTAAGAGGTCCTCTGTTTCTTCATTTTTAACTGCTGTATGAGTTTAAAATAAACCAAACTATGGTCTGCAGGCCAAATCCAGCCTGCGTCCTGTCTACTATGGCCTATGAACTAAGAATGGTGTTCAAGGTTTTTAGTGATTGAAACAAAATCAAAAGAAGAATAATAATTCATGGCACGTGAAAAGTATATGAAATTCAAATTTCAGTGTCGGCAAATAAAGTTTCATTGGAACACAGACACACTCATTCATTTCAGTGTCATCTATGGCTGATTTGAGGCTACAACAGCAGAATTGAGTAGTTTGCAACAGAGACTGTCTGGCTCAGGAAGCCTAAAACAATTACTATCTGGCCTTTCACAAAAAAGTTTGCTGACTCTTGGAATAAATCACCAAAGCCTCTGTCTCCATCTGCAGAGTAAAAATGACAAAATCCTAAAAATGCAATAGCAACTCAATTAGCAATAAATATTCACTGGTTTGCCACTTACCAGGGGTTTGGCTTGGGGGAATTATCCTCTTTAAGTCTCAGTTTTGCTGTCTATAAAATAAGGGAAAAAATGACTTCCCTGGTAGAATGAGATAATGTATACATGTTCCTGACACATAGAAAGTGTACAATAAATAACAATTTTTATTATTTTAAAATAATTATTGTTCCTAAAAAATTGGTGCATATGGAAACAGGTCAGACCATTTTTGAGACTTCAGGATCACAGAATTTCAGACCAAGAAGGAGCCTCTAACCACGTCTAGAATTTCACAGGAAGAGCTGCATAGGAAAGGCTGAAGTGGTGGAGCAAACATCCCTTGGGGAGGTGGTAACAGTCACACCCAGATCAAGTCACTGTGCTGACTCTTATTCCCCTACAAGTTTCAGGTGGGTTGGCCCTTTTCCAATTGAGCTGATTTTCATACTTAGACATTTTCTTTATGTAACTTTAGAAGATTTTGAAATTCTCTCTCTTTCACACACACACAGTCACTAGTGTGTAAAGAATGGCTCAAGGTGAAACTCCACTTAGGCACTGTCTAAAGTAAGGAAAGAACTACATGGATTGTGTTTCTGATTGGCCTTCTGATCATTTCACTACCAGATAGGCTGCTTTGATTCTGGGCTACTAGTAGATACAACGGTACCTGGCTTTCTTCATGAGCTTTGGCCTTTCACACAACTTTCATTGTTAAACTTGAATGGTTCTACAGTGTGAAATGGTATACTTTGTGCATACCTGTCATTCTCAAGATTCTTTTCAAATAAAGCGGTGAAAATTAGCGGGGGTTGCCAAAGTAATATGGAAAGTTGCCCAGCCAGGTCAGAACTGAGGTCCCTCTCTAAGCTGAGCACAGGTTAGCAGAGTAGTAGGCAAACCTCAGAATGTCAGGAGGGAGCCTGGAATTGCTGTTAGTAATTCCACTATTTGTATTTGTTCTACGCTGAGCTTCAGCAATTCAAGAGACTCGGGTTTTGAATGTATTAGGATATGATCCTACTGTGAAGGGCATTCTGAAAAATTCACTTCTTCCAACCTGCTCCATCAGCCTTTGCTTCTGTCGTGGTTCCAAGTGAGCCATTAGTGGTGTGAAGCATTAGAGCACTCTCCACAGTGTAAGTGTAAACCCCAACTCCTCTGCTCATAGCTGGCATTGGGTCCCTGATGTATTAGAGGTCAGTGGATTTTCCTATCAATCCCAAATTAAAGAATGAAGGGAAAACAGGACTGTCACTGGAAAGTGATGGCTATTAGCATGACTGAGTAGTTTGGCACTGTTCTGCTGAATCAGGAGAAATTTCACAACTGGGAGCAACCCTGGGTTTGCTCTTCTAGCTGACAAAATGAGCCATTTCCCTCCAGGAGGACAACCCAGCATATCTGTAATACCTACAAATTGCCACTTTCTATCTTCCTTCTTTCTAATATTTTCATTTCTAAATTACCTCTGGGAGGCTCCTACTGGTTCTATTTAACGAGCACTTCATTCCCACACTTAGGAGTTGAAAACGGTAACATCAAGTGCCCTTCCAGGTATTTATTTTTCATCACTGTTATGTATGTGGTGCTCAGCAAGGGAAATGAGACTGGTGTTCAAGTTGACAGCAAGGAAATTAAAAACTTGGATTCGGTGATGCCATTCACTTTTACAACAGAGATATAAGAACCAAATGAGTGAAATCATGTGTCTAGGATTGCAAATGCTCTGAAGCATCACATACATCCTTGTTTAAGTGACATGCCACCTGTCAATGGATTCAACATGTGAGGGCAACTGGTAAAATGTGAACTGGACATTTCAGCATAACACAGCAAATGGCAGGAGACTCCGACTAAAGCAATTGAAAAATTACAAGTTAGGTTTAAGGTATTTGCCCAAGGAGGTATAATCTTCATCTCAGAGAAGCAATTGGAAGCATCATCTTAATGATCACAAGTTGTCAGGCTTGTAGAAGTTAATCTCAGACGAAAAAAAAGAAAAAAAAAGAAAGAAAGAAAAATAAATCCCCCTGAACTATGGTAGCAGAGAAGTTATGGTGGGAACCAATTAACCTCTAGAAAAAAGAAGTTATATAAGTCTTAAGTCTGATTCTTGGAAACCAGAAGTGAGGACTGAGAACAAGGCTAGTGAGAGTATGAGAGTCTGTCTGTTGGTAAGGAGATTATAGAGGACAGCTGAGCAGCTGAACTGGGATTCTTAATACAAATTGAGCTGGGTCTCTCGCTCTACCTTCCCTTTGCCCCATGGTCTTGGTCCGAGAGTCAGAGCTGGAAAGTTGGGGAGGCCCTAGAGATCTTTTCACTTGACTTTTCTTTTAAGCAGAAACTCGCCAAAAAGCATCACTCACAGGAGCCCATTCAACTTCTGCTTGAGCTTTTCCTGAGTCTGGGGATTTATCATAACTCAAGGCACTCTACTGTATATTCCCAAACAGCTGGAGAGAATAATTGTTGCAAAATACAAAGCTGAAAACCCAACTCTCTCTTTTTACCCACTGGTCCCTATTCTATCTTCCTGAAATAACAAGTCCTTCTGTTACATAATAGTCCTCTAAAACTGGTTGACAACTGTAACACGTTAAATCATATGCTTACCAGCCTTTTTAAACTCTCTTTCATATGAAAAACCCTTCATCAAAGACAGAACCCTCCTATGCCCCTGCTTCATTAAAATGTTTTTTTTTCCCAATGACTGGACTCTTGCTGTGGGCTGTCCAGGGCATGTGTCAGGGGGAACTAAAACTGTTTTGGTCCTTGTTTTGTCTGAAATTATGTTAGCTTCCTAGCCACTCATGACAAAATGTTGTATGGAATTGAACTTGAATGGAAGCTAAGATTCCCACATATTTGCCAATTGAACAACTTGTTAACACAGCTCTACACCATTCTACATTTTGTGCAATGCAGTTTGTTTTTATAGCCTTAATTTGTAGCACAGTGCCTAGTATATAGTAGGGACTTAATAAATGCTCACCAAAGGCTCATAAGAAATCCTCATACAGCCATGTTGGTTAGTTTAGAAGTCTCCCAGTTTTCTCTAGGTAGTCTATTGAAAACAGTTTGTGATTTTATTTAAAAAATTAACTTGTGTGTTTTTGTGTTTGAAAGAGGGTATAAGATCCTACATTTTCCCCCCAAGAATATTTTGTATTCTTCTTAAGGTTTGGGACAGTATCCCTTAAAGGTTTTTGATAGCATTGGTCTCTTATGTGACGTTATTATCTCCCTACTACCAATAAGTGATACTTGTAGTTCACTGACTGCTTCTTTCACTCTTTTGGGTGAAGAAATTCTCATCAATGCAAGCTAACAATTAGCATGACACATCTTTTAGCAGATATCTTAATATGTGAATTCCCCCATTTTGGAAGATTACAGAGCATTTAGATTTCCTAATTTGGCTTTGGACAATATCTATATCCTCTAAATGGTTGTATTGTCTATAATATACACTCACAATACATTTTCTATAAGATCTTTGATCTTCACTGAAAAATATTGCACTGTCTCTAATTCACAGTGCAAGTCTATACCTTCTTGACATACATCTCTCCTTTCTAATCATATTATGTATTTCTTTCAAAGTTTTACCCTTGAATATCTTTATTGCAAGCATGCGTTACAGTCCATCTCCATAATACCTGCATATTTATTCCTGGAATTAAAAGCTTGTATTCTTTTTTTTTTTTTTTTAAACATCTTTATTGGGGTATAATTGCTTTACAATGGTGTGTTAGTTTCTGCTTTATAACAAAGTGAATCAGCTATACATATACATATGATCCCACATGTCTTCCCTCTTGCATCTCCCTCCCTCCCACTCTCCCCATCCCACCCTTCCAGGCTGTCACAAAGCACCGAGCTAATATCCCTGTGCCTTGCGGCTGAAAAGCTTGTATTCTTGATGATTATTGTGGTAGGTGGAGAAAAATGTCTCCCTAAAGATGTCTATATCCTAATTCCTGGAACGTGTTCCTTTACACGACAAAAGGGATGTGATTAAATTAAGGGCTTTCAGATGGAAAGATTATCTGTGTGTCTCCACTCTAATCACATGGGTCCTTAGAAGTGGAGACTTGTGTCCAGGCTGTGGTTTGAGAAAGATGTGGTGATGGAAGAAAGGCACAGAGAAATGGAAAGTTCCTGGCTTTGAAGGTAGAGGAAGGGGCCACAAACCAAGGAATGCGGGTGGCCTCCAGAAGCTGGAAAAGGAAAGGAAACAGGCTCTCCCCTAGAACCTCCAGCAGGGAATGCAGCTCTGTCGACACCATGATCTTAGCCCAGTGAGACACTTATTTACTTCTAAATACAGAACTGTAAGAAAATATATTTGTGTTGTTTTGAGCCACTAAATTTGTGGTAATTGGTGATGATTTTCTACAGCAGCAGTAGAAAATTAATATACTTATTATGCAAACACTGGGAAGGGATACACCTAAGCCAAGGAATTTTGTTCCCCAAACTTTCTCTTATTTTTCTCCTGAGAATAACTGTTGCCTTGTTTTTAACTTTGTGGTTTGCCACAGTGTCTGGTTTTACAGTTTTATAAGGGTATTTTCACTATATTCCTCTCAAATTTAATTGAAAAATCTTCTTGATCAGGCCATTGAGCCTCCTACTAAATACATGTTTTCCTGTTCTTGGTAATATATGTACTGATCCCTTCCAAGAACACATATTCTGATACTATAGACCATGGCCCAGCAACTTAATCTCAGCCGTCCTGCTGTTATGTGTGCTTAGTTCTTGATTTCCTACATTCTCTGTTATTTTCCAAATCATAACATTTAGCTACGTCACGAAATATTTTGACTTTAACCCAAATATTCACACTATACGTTCTTCTGAAAGCACCATTAGTATTCATATAAATTAGGTAAAAATGTGGGGAAATTGCTGGCTTTAATAAACATTGCATGATATTCCAGTGTAGCTTATACATTCACCAGGAAGACAATACATCTCCTCATTAGCCCCACTGGTTCTATGCGTGAGTATTCCTATTTCATTTTCCAAACCAAAAAAATCACACACCTGACCTATGTCTAGTCTTCTTGGTGCCATTAACAAGTGTTCCATTATTTTCCAATACAGGTTAACCAAGCATATTTTGTGTGAAGCACGAAACGTTACTTTCTCTTTAGAAGGTTCAGCTTTATTCTCTGGGATGTGGCTCATGCCTCTTCTCGGATTTCAAAGGGGTGCATTAAAAAAAAAAAAATCTCTTTCTCCTCAATCTCATTCTTCTGTGGAACAACCTCAGTACTAAGTTTGATTCTGCCTGTCCTCTTTGAAATCTTTTTATTTCTGCTTTCTTTCCTGAATTGCGCATTCCATGCTGTCTAAAGTCCGCTCATTCTGATGGTTTTCAAGTGTTTCACCTTTTGTCTGAGAGACCAGCTTACGTTCATGGTGCACACAATCAGTGGTCCCCTCACGAGAAAGTTCACTAATGAGCCTGGAGTTATTGATTTCCCCAGCTGAAGACACACAATTGCTTTTGGGGTCACCTTTGTTTCAATCACTTGAATTAGTCTTGTCTCTGATCAAGGGATTTTTAGAATCCCCTAGGTCAACAATTTGATACTCAATAGTGGCCATTCTGGCTGCACTTTCTGCACTATCGTTGTACAATTAGTTTTAAACATGGATTCTTACCTCGTTCTTTGACAAATCAACTTGTGCTTGGAACTAGCTAATAATAATTGAGATCTTACTATGGACCATGAGCTCCACATTATTTTCCTTGAATCTTCACGATTCCCATATGTGTTAGGTCCTAGTATTATCCTAATTTTTAGATGAAAAACTAGCCTTAGGGAGCCCAAGTAATTTCCTCTAAGTCCTGCAGGTAGTAAGGGGTGGAGATGGGATTCAAACCCGGGTCTGTACGACTCCAGAGCCTAAGTGTGTACTCACGTAGTTCTATTCATAGGGTGTAAGCGACAGTGTCAGCAACTGAATCTCTTTCTTTATTTTCTATTCCCAAATCCAAGTCCTTTTGGACTGCAGTTCTACATTGCTCCTCTTGCCAGTCCTCTGGGGGACTGGAACCCTGTGTCTGGATCTCTCGGACTCTGTCCTGATACCTATGACATCCCTTCCCTGGCCCCGCTTACCTAAACGTGCACTTAATCCCTGCTCATTGCTGCGAATGCTGCTATCAGCCCTAGTTGACCACTGTGTTTCTTCTTGGCCTTGATTTCTTCTTGCCAGGTCAATATCACTGCCACTAATGATGTGGCCAACCCAAGGATGGGTTCAACTCAGGGCAAGCAGAAGCATGTGTGTGTGTGTGTGTGTGTGTGTGTGTGTGTGTGTGTGTGTGTGTGTGTGCATGCATGTGCGTACGCGTGCACATGTGATGTGGGGAGTGACTGGGGAGGGGGGAGAGAGAGAGATTGATTTGAGAGGTTTTTTTGAATGTATTCGTGTATATGCTGACAAAGGAAGGATATGAAAAATATTTATCAACTTACAAGCACTAACTACTTAGTATGAATACCTGCTCTAGTACTGGTATCTAGTACCAGCTGGTGCTGAAGGCACACCACTGACAGGTATTACCCTGTTAGTTGCTAGATTCTGGGGGGCATCTAAGAGATCCTAGGGAAGGCACTTAAGGATCTTAATGCAATAGCCATTTACCAACTGGCAAAAGGATTTCTATATTTTAACACAGAATATCAGTCCTGTGTGGGTGGGTCGAGGAAAGAAAAGAAGATTTCAGAATGAGATAAAATGACTGTGTGCTCAAAGGTGTATTTGAAATATGTGAAATTTATACAGTAAATCCAGTCTCACCCTGTTCCAGTCCTTCCTTTACAGAGTAGTCAGAATAATCTTTCTAAAACAGAATTTTATCCTTTCCTCTGCTTGAAACTGTATGGTGGATCCCATAACTCCCCTGTATGATGGTCCTCACACCTATTCTCTGATGAGATAAAACTTCGTAGCTTGGCATTCAAGAAACTACAAGATCTGGTCTCTGGTTGCTTCTTCAACATTTTCCCTTCTTCCCAACACACACAACACACAACACCCACACCCTTTACCCTCTAATCATATCAAAACCATTTGATATTTCTGGAACATAGTGCATTAGCTCATGAACCTTTTTGCCCAAGAAGTTCCATCCTGGAAAACATCTACTAATACTAGAGTACTCAAGCAAATGTCACCTCTCTGGGAAGCCTTACTCCCCATCTGGGCTTCACTAAAATCAGGTACATAGTGCTTGGCTCTGATCACCTTCTAACTGTTAGGTGCTTGTCAGCCTCTCACTACAGATTGTGAACTTCATGTCTACATGTCCAAAGCAGCTATCTCTCTTCATCCTTTAGCCTCTACTGCAAGCTCAATACCTAATTTATAGTAGGTACTCAAGAAATACTCAAGAAGTGTTTGGAACCAAGATGGCGGAGTAGAAGGACATGCTCTCACTCCCTCTTGTGAGAACACCAGAATCACAACTAACTGCTGAACAATCATTGACAGGAAGACACTGGAACTCACCAAAAAAGATACCCCACATCCAAAGACAAAGGAGAAGCCATAATGAGATGGTAGGAGGGGCACAATCACAAGAAAATCAAATCCCATAACTTCTGGGTGGGTGACTCACAAACTTTCAGAGTGAAGGTCCTGAGTCCCACGTCAGGCTTCTGAACCTGGGGGTCCAGTAATGGGAGGAGGAATTCCTCCCATTACTAGTGGGATTAGATTGCAGGACTCTGACAGGACTGGGGGAAACAGACTCCACTCTTGGAGGGCACACACAAAGTAGTGTGTGCATCAGGACCCAGGGGAAGGAGCAGTGACCCCAGGGGAGACTGAACCAGACCTACCTGCTAGTGTTGGAGGGTGTCCTGCAGAGGCAGTGGGTGGCTGTGGCTCACCATGAGGACAAGGACACTGCCAGCAGAAGTTCTGGGAAGTATTTCTTGGAGCGAGCCCTCCCAGAGTCCGCCATTAGCCCCACCAAAGAGCAGGGGTAGGCTCCAGGGCTGGATAGCCTTAGGCCAGACAGCCAACAGGGAGTGAACCCAGCCCCACCCATCAGCAGTCATGCGATTAAAGTTTTACTGAGCTCTGCCCACCAGAGAGCAATAGCCAGCTCTACCCACCACGAGTCCCTCCCATCAGGAAACTTGCACAAGCATCTTAGATAGCCTCATCCACCAGAGGGCAGACAGCAGAAGCATGAAGAATTACAATCCCACAGGCTGTGGAACAAAAACCACATTCACAGAAATATAGACAAGATGAAAAGGCAGAGGGCTATGTACCAGATGAAGGAACAAGATAAAACCCCAGAAAAACAACTAAATGAAGTGAAGATAGGCAAACTTCCAGAAAAAGAATTCAGAATAATGATAGTGAAGATTATCCAGGACCTCGGAAAGAGAATGGAGGCAAACAATGCAGGGGAC
Source organism: Neophocaena asiaeorientalis asiaeorientalis (assembly GCF_003031525.2). Classification (NCBI taxonomy): domain Eukaryota; kingdom Metazoa; phylum Chordata; class Mammalia; order Artiodactyla; family Phocoenidae; genus Neophocaena; species Neophocaena asiaeorientalis. Next base: position 212,704 of record NW_020174558.1, read on the forward strand.
GTGGGTTTGTGCCCTGGTCCAGGAGGATCCCACGTGCCGCAAAGCGGCTGGGCCCGTGAGCCATTGCTGATGAGCCTGTGTGTCCGGCGCCTGTGCTCCACAATGGGAGAGGCCACAGCAGCAAGAGGCACATGTACCGCATAAAAAAAAAAAAAAGAATGGAGGCAAAGATTGAGAAGATGCAAGAAATGTTTAACAAAGACCTAGAAGAATTAAAGAACAAACAAACAGAGATGAACAATAAAATAACTGAAATGAAAAATACACTAGAAGGAATCAATAGCAGAAAAACTGAGGCAGAAAAATGGATAAGTGACCTGGGAGACAGAATGGTGGAATTCACTGCTGCAGATAGAATAAAGAAAAACGAATGAAAAGAAATGAAGACAGCCTAAAAGACCTCTGGGACAACATTAAACGCAACAACATTTGCATTATAGGGGTCCCAGAAGGAGAAGAGAGAGAGAAAGGACCCAAGAAAATATTTGAAGAAATTATAGTCGAAAACTTCCCTAACATGGGAAAGAAAATAGCCACCCAAGTCCAGGAAACGCAGAGTCCTAGGCAGGATAAAGCCAAGGAGAAACATGCCGAGACACATAGTAATCAAATTGGCAAAAATTAAAGACAAAGAAAAATTATTGAAAACAGCAAGGGAAAAACGACAAATAACAAACAGGGAACTCCCATTAGGTTAACAGCTGATTTCTCAGCAGAAATTCTACAAGCCAGAAGGGAGTGGCATGATATACTTAAAGTGATGAAAGGAAAGAACCTACAATGAAGATTACTCTGGCCGGCAAGGATCTAATTCAGATTCCATGGTGAAATCAAAAGCTTTACAGAAAAGCAAAAGCTAAGAGAACTCAGCACCACCAAACCAGCTCTAAAACAAATGCTAAAGGAACTTAACTAAGTAGGAAACACAAGAGAAAAAAAGAACCTACAAAAACAAACCCATAACAATTAAGAAAATGGTACTAGGAACATACATATCGATAATTACCTTAAACGTGACTGGATTAAATGCTCCAACCAAAAGACACAGGCTTGCTGAATGGATACAGAAACAAGACCCATATATATGCTGTCTACAAGAGACCCACTTCAGACCGAGGGACACATACAGACTGAAAGTGAGGGGATGGAAAAAGATGTTCCATGCAAATGGAAATCAAAAGAAAGCTGGAGTAGCAAACAACAAAAAGAATAAAATACCTAGGAATAAACCTACCCAGGGAGACAAAAGACCTGTATGCAGAAAATAAGACGACACTGATGAAAGAAATTAAAGATGATACCAACAGATGGAGAGATATACCATGTTCTTGGATTGGAAGAATCAACGTTGTGAAAATGACCATACTACCCAAAGCAATCTACAGATTCAATGCAATCCCTATCAAATTACCAACGACATTTTTTAGAGAACTAGAACAAAAAATCTTAAAATTTGTATGGAGACACAAAAGACCCCGAATAGCCAAAGCAGTCTTGAGGGAAAAAAACGGAGCTGGAGGAATCAGACTCCCTGACTTCAGACTATACTACAAAGCTACAGTAATCAAGACAATATGGTACTGGCACAAAAACAGAAAGACAGATCAATGGAACAGGATAGAAAGCCCAGAGCTAAAGCCATGAACCTATGGTCAACTAATCTATAACAAAGGAGGCAAGGATATACAATGGAGAAAAGACAGTCTCTTCAATAAGTGGTGCTGGAAAAACTGGACAGCTACGTGTAAAAGAATGAAATTAGGACACTCCCTAACACCATACACAAAAATAAACTCAAAATGGATTCGAGACCTAAATGTAAGACCAGACACTATAAAACTCTTAGTGGAAAACATAGGAAGAACACTCTTTGACATAAATTACAGCAAGATCTTTTTTGATCCACCTCCTAGAGTAATGGAAATAAAAACAAAAATAAACAAATGGGACCTAATGAAACTTCAAAGCTTTTGCACAGCAAAGGAAACCATAAACAAGATGAAAAGACAACCCTCAGAATGGGAGAAAATATTTGCAAGTGAAGCAACTGACAAAGGATTAGTCTCCAAAATATACAAGCAGCTTATGCAGCTCAGTATCAAAAAAACAAATAACCCAATCCAAAAATGGGCAGAAGACCTAAACAGACATTTCTCCAAAGGAGACACACAGACGGCCAAGAAGCACATGAAAAGCTGCTCAACATCACTAATTATTAGAGAAATGCGAATCAAAACTACAATGAGTTATCACCTCACACCAGTTAGAATGGGAATCATCAGAAAATTTACAAACAACAAATGCTGGAGAGGGTGTGGAGAAAAGGGAACCCTCTTTCACTGTTGGTAGGAATGTGAATTGATACAGCCACTGTGGAGAACAGTATGGAGTTTCCTTAAAAAACTAAGAATAGAATTACCATTTGACCCAGCAATCCTACTACTGGGTGTATACACAGAGAAAACCATAATTCAAAAAGACACATGCACCCCAGTGTTCACTGCAGCACTATTTACAATAGCCAGGTCATGAAGCAACCTAAATGCCCATTGACAGACAAATGGATAAAGAAGTTGTTGTACATATATACAATGGAATATTACTCAGCCATAAAAAGGAACGAAATTGGGTCATTTGTTGACACGTGGATGGATCTAGAGACTGTCATACAGAGTGAAGTAAGTCAGAAAGAGAAAAACAAATATTGTATATTAGCGCATCTATGTGGAACCTAGAAAAATGGTACAGATGAACCGGTTTGCAGGGCAGAAACTGAGACGCAGATGTAGGGAAGAAACGTATGGACACCAAGGGGGGAAAGCGGCGGGGCCGTGGTGGTGGTGGTGTGATGAACTGGGCGATTGGGAGTGACATGTATACACTGATGTGGATAAAATTGATGAGTAATAAGAACCTGTTGTATAAAATAAATAAATAAAATAAAATTTAAAAAAAATAATAAAGAAATACTCAAGAGGATAAAGCATTTACTCCTATAACCTCACTGATCTACATACTAAGGATGTAAGGTGCTGGAGCTGAGGCTGGAGGGTTTTGTACACCATACAGCCTTTATGTGGTAGGGCCCTGCTTAAATCCAGTGTTCCAATGCCAGAAGGAAAAATTTGAGGACACTGCATTTTTTATAATACTCCAGGAAATTAACACAGAAAAATCAAGTTAGGCCCTTTTTTTGGCATACATTTCCTCTAAAGCTTGATTAATTTTCCTCTCCAATGTCTTTCCCTGATTACACTTCAGGAACCCATTCATTAGGTCCTGTTGCTTCAGGTAGTTTACGTGAGACTTTCCCTTTTAGAAGGTGTGCCTTCATTATAAAGTCTCCTCATTCCTTGTGCTTTGAATCTTGTTGCTGATTTCGGCCCTTCCTTTGTCTCTCCTTCTCTCCTCCTGACTGTCAGCCTTCTTTGGGCCTCTACATCTAGATGTTCCAGGACTGATGACTTATCCTCTGAGTCCTGACTCCTCACATTGTTTCTGGAATCCCAAGCTCATTCAGACCCTTCAGGTGCTTTCTGGGAACCTACAGTGTATACAACATTAAAACCATGGCCTTATCCAGAGCTTATGTGCAGAAGTGCTGCCTGACTTCTCACTATTTGACGCTTTTAATGATTCTCCAGCATGGCTGGAGATGCTCACCCTCTAGCTTCTAGATCCTATGCTAACCTTGGCCTGCTCAATGCCAAATCTCTCAATTATCACCATAGTTCACTGCTGCCCACGACATTAGTATAGCAGTAAATTTCACTTTGGCTTTATAATATGTAGAAATGTAGCCTCCAGGTAACTATACATTCCATAAGTAGCAGATAAAATATTCTGTACATCCCTGGTAGAAATCTGCTTTAGATAGTTCCTGCATACTGACGATTTTTCAAGTGAAAAGTAAGCAAAAAAACCTCTAGAGCTGTGCTGTCCAATATGGTAGACATATGTGTCTATTAAGCCTTGCAATAGGGCTAGTTCTAATTGAGAGTTCTGTAAGCATTAAACATCTGATTTCAAGGACTATGAAAAATGTAAAATATATCCTTAACAACTTTAACATTAATTCTATGTTGAAATGATAATATTTCAGGTTTTTTTGGATAAAAGAAGTTATTAAAATCCACTTCTATTTATTTTTACTTTTTTAATGTGGATAACAATACATTTAAAGTTACATGTGTGGCTTGCATGATTTTGTATTGGACTGCGCTCTCCAGAGGCTTTGCCTGGTGGCTCTTTAATATTAGTAAGCTGACTGTGTACAGATAGAGGAAAGTTAATGCAGAATTAAAATGCAAAAATGGTTATGAATGACAGAAGGAAGCTTCTGCTCAGATTTTAAAATTTCTCTTCCCTGAACACACCAACATGCCACCTGCCTTGACAAGCTTTTAAGAACGCCTGATAATCCTCAGAGAAATGAGGTTGAACCAAATGGCATCTGTCTAAGGCTCACTGCATGGTGCCTAACCTCAGAGGCTTAAAATCAATATTGATTTTCATCATTTATTTTATCCTGGCATTTAAATATCCCTTAGATTTATTACCTTTAGGTTTTTGGTTCAGATTCAGTGATGGGTATGATACAAGGGTGGTAATAAGTTATGCAGATATCATTTAATTTATGGACTCTGGAGCTCCAGGGTAGTTCAAGAAATATATTAACCACATACACATCACCCTTCATTTTGCGGTAAGGATTTCTAAGCTGGGTCCCTTTTGTGCCACTTAATTTATGGTCTGGCCAGGTACATGGATCTGCATACAGTATTTCAGTGTAAGTTTCTCCAGCCATCAGAGGGGACAAAGATGGGCTTCAAAGGAGCCAGCTGGACAGCTGATGGATTGCTCTCTCTCCTATACATAGGCTGAGGCATTATGTAGTTTTTAAAGCTTGTCAGCGGTTTGGGCCTTTTTCTGCTCTGAGAAGCTGCACGCACAGGCCTAGACAAGCAGAATCAGCCATGCTGCAGCAGGCAGAGGACAGCTCCCAGAGTTACTTACGTTGACAGCCGTAGTGCCAGGAATTTCCCGGCAGACACTCATCACACTTAGGCCCTGTTGTTCCAGTCTTACACTCACAAAATCCTGAGCCATTACAACGATCATGGACTGAGCCCAAAGGGTTACAATAACACTCTGTAGAAACAAGACAACACACAGGCTGGAGACAAGTCCGCATGGCTTATAAGTTATCAACACAGGAGTGTTGCTTACTTAAATACATCACTTAAAGAAAGATGTCCACTAATGAAATGCTTTGGCAAATATGGCTATTTCAGGTCCATTTATTTATTTGCTCAGCCTTCCATGATATCATTTTTATGTTATGGGAGGAAGTCAACTGAAAACCTCCAAGGAAATAAGACATCATGCTCTTCACTGGTAACAGATCGTAATGGAGGTTCCATTTGTTAGGGCATTTTTAGATGGTTTAATGAATGCAATGAGAATCCTTTATATATCCTTTATATATCAAGGATAAATCAATATGCCATCAGTGTAAAATCTGTTTTAAATTATTCAAATGAGCTTAGCGGTTACACTCAAAATTTGAGAACTGCTGAACACTGTTAAAGTGGAATATGAATGCACTTTGTTCATTCAAAGTCAGTTTTACTATATGATTTGGGATGGTGCTTTATATATATATTTATACTATGTTGTGATGAGCCTTTAGATATTGTATCTGCTACGCATGTTAAGTTAGTATAGCTTTTATGCAACCTAGATTAACAATCATGAAAGAAAAATGAATTTTGTAATCCTAGATAAACTTCAACATAGGCATAATTTGAGACTTGTATCATTATAATGTCTATGGACAGAACAATATAACTTTGTGTAATAAAAAGTAAACAGAATAATTTCTTGATTCCTCACACATTATCATGCAGAATATTTTTACTTGTGAAGCTCTGTTTTTCTTAAAGGCTGAATCAGAAATAAGAATTCCTTAGGCTTCCATTAGCTTGAAAGGTAACAGCAGCTAGTTTCCAGCTTTTGGAATTTGTAGGCCAAAGTTACTTTTTTTGTAATCCCACTGTATAATACTGGGCAAGTTATTACGCCCCTCTGTCTCTTGATTTCCTTTATTTTAAAATGGTCCCATTAAGAGGTTTTCATGTCAAAAAACCAAATAAAATCACACCAAGCAACTAACCAAGCAACCAACTGTGAGAAACCCTGAGAATTTTAGTTTAATAACTTTAAGTTTAGCATCTTAGATTGGCAATGGAGATTCAGGGTTTACTGTTAAATAGAGAGATCCAGAGGTTTGGTTCTGTTTTTGTCATAGGGACTAATCATACAATTTCTTCAAAGAATGTGGAGTATCTTAGAATCATTATTTATTTCATGTTGAGTAAGTCAATTTTGAAGTTCAGCATTCTTAAGATACAAACATTGTATGACCAAGAGTAACATACATAGGTAAAAATAAAACCAAATAAAGCCTAAAATGCTCTCTCCTTGTCTGGACTGATTTGCACTTAATAATTGGAGTTTTATTTTAAATTGGCATTTTCTATTTTAATGTGTGTATATACAGCAGTTGTTTAAAACATTTTTAAATAGTAATTTTGTTGTGGCTTTAAAAATACACACACACACACACTATAAGTATATACCTATAGCAAAACTACTATAATATGTTTCTTACTATTTAAAGTGTATAAAGTGTATGAGTTGACAATGAATCACCAACATTTCATAAGCCAGGGAGTAGAGTTACATCTGGCCAATATGAATTCACACACTGTGCTAGTCAATTAGCCCGTAACAACTGATTAATAAAAGGTTTTAGATGTAAAAAAAAAGTAAACAAAATTTTTAGAAATGTGGAACATCTAAACCATGGTACATCTCAGTGGTTGTCATAAAAAAGGTGGTAAGTGTAATGTTAGTCAGGAAAATAAGTGACAAGGAGAGGTGGGGTCTACACTCCACATTACATACAAATAATTTAGTTTAAAAAATATTATTTCTGGAACGACAGTCAATGGTAGATATTGGGGTGATGAGGATGGCCTTGGAGAATTATATTTTATTCCATGAAACTAGGAAGAATATACAGGACTGTTAGACTAAAAAACAACATGAAATACTTTTGGAAGTCTGATTAAAAAGTTATACTACAATTGATTTATAAGTATTAGAAGTGTCTTATGTTTGCTTTGTTTTACAGAAGGTACCTCTGATTACCTGATCTTGGGTTTCCAGGGGAATGAAAACAATAATACATCATAATTGGAGATATGTTTAGTAGCAACTGCTGAGCCCTGCATTTCATTCAGATGTCAAGCTTGTTATCAGGGATTATTAGCAGTGATTACCCAAGGTCACAAGCCACATATCCTCTAGCTTCCTGCTTAATGTTCGAGTTTATATGAAATGGAAGCATGCAAGGATGTCATCTTCATGAAATTGCTGCATCATACAGGCTAATTACATGCATCTTTGGAAACATGGCTGGCTTGGAATTTGTATGAAAATGGGTAAATTTACCAGGAATCACAAAGCAGCGATCACTGTGACAACATGGAATAGCGTGCATTTTATATTTGCCATAATATAAAATGATGCAAATAGTTTAAGACATCTATTTCAACACAGTCAACATTTTGTCAAAGATATGTGCTGTTCCCTCATAGCCAGGGTGGTGGATTTCATTGCCAATTGTTAAAGAAATGGCAAAGTGCCTTTTTTCCCCTTAAGTTTAGAGATGGCTTAGATGAAGTTCAAATTTTCAGGGATTAGTGCCTAATTCTGTGAAAGTGAATTGGGTAAATATCCATTCATTTTCATTAGTGCTTTTTATACAAAATGACATTAAAATTAACTCAATTACTTGAGGTGTATCCTCTCAAATTTAATTCTCAGTCCTGCTGCAAGCCCTTTGGGGAACTTAAATGTAAAAAATAGAGAATAGGTTGGTGCTGCCCCATAGGGCAAACCTTGGTAATGGAGCCACAGGCTTCCAATGGCCTTCAGAGAGCAAACCTCAGCCTCAGTCTCATGCCCAGGCAGCCTGACCGCTCTGCCCTTGGCCCCTCCAGTGGGAAAAGTGGAAGCTATAACTCTTTTAGGAAACTTTCATATGCTTATAGAGACTAAAGACAAAAGATAGACCATATGTAGCATATACCAGCTAGCCAAAATTTTCAGTTCATTCTTTAAAAACAATTTTACCCCTTAGGAAAAGAGCAACAATTTAAGGAATTTTGGTATGTGGAGGTATACTGTAGCTAATTTTAATGCTATCTAAAAATACTCATCTTTGTGTTTACCTATATCCACTTGATTTGAAGAGCACAAAATACTGAATAGGGATATGTTTACCTCAATAATATAAAATCCTCTCCAAGATTTATAACTTTAATGAACAAAGTTTCTAGAAAGGGAGAAAAGAACTGTGTTTGATTTTTTTAAGTAGAAATAAATACAAGAATGTATATTAAACTTTCCATTTATCTGCATTTTACATGATTTAAAAGACAAAAGCTGAATGGCAACTTCTTGTCTGTGGATAATCAAATATGGATTTATAACAGAACTATGACTCTTAGAATTAGACAGGAATTGTGGCTTTTGTAGTTCATAGATTACTTTAGAACAGGAAAAGGGGAGGAATTCATTAGAATAGAATACTCTGAGTAAAATATATTGGGATATTGTTAAGTTACTTGCTATGAGAAATTTTATGGAATAAAATCTTTTCTTTTAAGGTCTTTTTCTTTGATTTAATGAAAATAATATGAAATTGATATTGCAAAACATTTACATCTTATTGTAATGTTTTGTATTTTGAAAAACTGATTAGCTTTTATTCCTGTGTTCCTATTTATTTTACCTTTTCACTTGTTAACATATTTATATTATGACATTTATATATTTTTACAAATGACATTCAGCAAAATGTAACTGCATTCAAAATTCAGACAGCTATGTGCCTTTTGGTTTTTATTAATACTCTCAAATCTTTGTAACCCAAATGTTATAAAGGCAATTGAACTTCTGTTCACAAGCTCATAGTGGAATTGCTGCTGTCATCCTAAAAACATACCATAAGTAAAAGTCTGACAAGCTTAGCTTTGCTAATTGTGTCAGGGTAGTTGGGAGAAAGCGTTCAAAAGCTTTGAAGTCAGGAAACTAACTCTTTACTAAAGCTGTATGATTTGGGTCAATTTGCCTTACTTTTTCTCAACTAGAAAATAGGGGAAATTATCAGTGGAGTACTTACCACCATGGTTTTGTTAATGAGGATTAAGTAAAAACAAAACAAACAAACAACAAAAAACATACTTGCAAGTCAGTTCACAGTTTACCAAGTGTTTCCTGCGCATCCCACATGACACCAATTTGACCAGGAGTTTTCAACGACTTACCTAAGGCACACAGCTATTAAATAGCAAACTGGGACTTGAACCCAGCTCTCCAGCCTCTAAGTCCAGGGATTTCTCCACTAATTCACAAATAATAAGGAAGCACTTTGAAAAATAGAACATACTATAGACATAAACAGTATTATAAAAACTTGGCCCATTTTAACTGAAAAAACTTGTCCAGCTATTTTAAATGACACTTGGCAAATAACTAGATAAGCTTGACAATCCAATCAGAAAACAATGATCCCAGAATTACAGATTGATTTGATTTCTTTTTTGATGAAAAGATCACCTTTCAATTTTCAGCCTGTGTATTCTATCTAGTTTTTATGTGAAAAAATCTACCTTTAACATTGGTTGCCTATATATTACCTATTGGTGTGGTAACAGATACATATGTACCCTTCACCATTTTGAATATATGCACTTCTTCAAAGTACATTACGAAGTGAAATTCCATTTCTTATTTCTTATGTTTCATCAGCTCCCTTTCTTAAAGATAGGTTCTACTATGCAAAAGGTAGGAGAAGCTTTTTTGGATGTGAAGGGCACCTGGTTCTCTCCATTTGACATGATCAGTCACCACAGGGGGTGGAAAGAATGCTCAAGGGAATCCTGGGGCCCCAGTTTTCCAGGGCTCATGTACTTTGGAAGCTAAGAGAATTAATTGCCTTGAATAGTTTTGAAAAATTGCTTCTCCTTTTGAGGGCTATAGGAAAATTCAGTAAGTGGAATTTCATTACTATGGATGGAAAAGCCAGGCAAACTTCTACATTACCAATTGCTAGTGGCTTTCAATTCCAAATGGGAATATTTTAAATCAATATTAGTTAATTACCAATTATTTACAAAAGTTTGTGTCCTAATCTCGTATCTATAATTAAAAACCTTATAATGAGTTTACATTTTGAAAGTTGAGTGTACAACTTAAGGCTTTAAGATCAGGTTGAAATGACCAGGTGTTAAGATTTCATGCAAAAAAAAAAAAGAGAATTACTTCATCTCTTAAACATGACTTTTCAGCTCATCATCTTTAAAGCAACGATTAGACAAGGATTCAAAATACATCCCCCAACTATGATTTCAATCTGCACAAGTGAATTCTTTAAGTCTACCACAAGGACGTTTTCTCCATTGAGAAAGTTCATTCTGGCTCAGCTGTGGTGCAAATCACCAGCCTCTCCACCTTAAATAGCTCCCCATCTCGTGAAAGGCACAGAACAATAGCTGAAATTATAATGGAACTGACCTATGCACACATTCTCATCGTCCAGCTGTGCAGAAGCATTTCTGAAGTAGCCCAGCCTGCATAACTCACAGTGCTGCCCTCTAGTGTTGTGTTTACAGCTCACGCAAATGACTGTATTTAGCAGATCGATATAACTGCATCGATTGGAGTGGCCGAAGCATTCACAATCTTGCAAGGAAGAACAGAAATGTATACAAAGTGTATACAGTCGCAGAGTAACAGCACACTACATGCTTGGATAAAATGAGAAGTGGAGAAAAGATGGCGGAATGGCATTACATGTATGTGATTCCACATGACACATGGTGACCGCAGGTGGTTGTGACTGGCATGGAAGTAGCATCTGTTTCAGGCAGGAGAGAAAGATTGGACATTCGGAACATGATCGGAGAGTGTTAATTCTTGGCAGACAATATGAACAGAAGCATTTGCAGGTGTACACCTTTTAAAGTTTGGGAAGACTCTGTTTCCATTGATGCAAAAGTCTAATTTTTGCACATTGAAAACTTCACTGTCTTTGCATCACTCCCCTCATTTTCTCTTCATATTTGCAATCTTAAAAAAGAAGGAAGGATGAATGTAGGCATCTAAGGCCTGAGTCTGCCATCACCCATGGCTCCTTCATTGAGTCTTACTATCATTTGTATCAAGATAGTAACTCAGTCAGAGTTTCACAGAAGAAATCATGGCAAATTTAATAGGGATCTAGACAATTAGCCAACTCTTTATTTTTGTTTTTTCCAAATGGTAAGAGGAGAAGATGAAGTTCTGTAAGCCTTTCATCAGGCCAAATCTGCATGTTTGCTTATGTGAGAGAGAGAATACAAAAAACGGGGAGATTATTGGTATGAAAAAAGTGCTCTTAAGATTTCCTTTTCTTGCAAGTTTCAAGCTAAGTCTGCTACAAAAGAAGAGTCAGGGCAGCTACTCTACCCTCAGATTGCTTTTCCTTTGTCTCCCCAAAATGTTGGAGGAGGCTCTGAGGCTTAGGGGTGATGGTGATAAGAACTAGACAAGGAGACATAGGGAAGGGTGGAGAGTGACTAGACTGTCTTTCTTTTGCACCTCAACCAAAGCAAGTCATTAATCTAATTCAACCTTTTTTTTCTTTTTTTTTTTTGCGGTACTTGGGCCTCTCACTGCTGTGGCCTCTCCCGTTGCGGAGCACAGGCTCCGAACGCGCAGGCTCAGCGGCCATGGCTCACGAGCCCAGCCGCTCTGCGGCATGTGGGATCCTCCCAGACCAGGGCACGAACCCGCGTGCCCTGCATCTGCAGGCGGACTCTCAACCACTGCGCCACCAGGGAAGCCCTAATTCAACCTTTTTAAAAGAAGTAAAAACAAAGCCTCTATTGGTGCAATAGTTACTAAATCAGACAGAAAAAAAAATGTGTGAGAAGTAACTAGATGGGGAATCTGTTTCATCTCCTCAAAATATGGGGGTTAGGCCTAGCTCACATTTATAAGAAAGGTCAATTATGAAACTGCAAACCTTGTTTGCCTAAAATATCCCTCTCATTAATGTCTGGCTTTTATTTTATCCCACCAGGAAGCCAAACACAGTCACTATTTGAGCTAATTTATTCATTCACTCAATAAATAATATATTCGGTTGGTCTATGTGTCAGGCACTATGTGAGGTACTGAGTTACTCTTTTGGCCTAGATTAAAATTTTGGAAGCACTGCATTTGATGACCAGAGTAAAAATGAGTAAGTGTTGTCAAAATTAATAAGGAATTATTAATCTTTTATTAATAAAATTAATAAAAGATAATTAATATATATATATTTTTCTATTGGGTTGGCCAGAAAGTTCATTTGGGTTTTTCTATAAGATGTTGCAGAAAAACCCAAACAAACTTTTTGGCTAACCCAATAAATTAACATACTGACACTCATCAGAACCGTGTGGATTCATTCATATGAGAGCCAGTTACTACAGTAGAGAGCTGAGGTCAAGGTCCCAACAGAATGAAATCAAATTTGGATAGAAGCAGAGGAGGACACTGGAAATGGTGAAGAGTGGAAGACACCCAGGAATAGGGTTAGCACCTTGGAGACCCCAGATGCTTAAAAGAAAGGCAAGAAGAATGGGAGGTTCCTGAAGGCAAGCCCCTTCCTCTACAGGAAGCTAGCTTTGTCGTGGTGTGCATGTGTGCTAGGGCTGGGGAGTGGGAGTGGGGAGTCTGAGGAACCAGCGGGAGAAGGAGAGTTCTGGAAGAAGGAGGCCATATGGGAGATGGGGTAAGAAAATCCTGCAAAAGTTCTGTAGTTAAGGCATGCCAAATTAATAATAATAATAGCAACAAGAAAAATAATAGAATTACATATCGCCAAATTAAATTCTCTTAGAAAACAAGCACTTCACCCCCATACATTCTATCTCCCTGAGTTCAACCTTGTTTAAGCCGGCATTTCTGACTACCTAGGAAACCTAAAGGGCCTCTCCAACCTTCCTTAGTTGAGGGTTTGGAACAGGGAGAATCTTTCTGGCCTGGAGCCACCTCAGAGTAATAGTTGCAGGGAGGAGACCCAAGTCCCAAATCTAATTGTTTCCCAAGGACTTCTTCAGAGCTGCCTGGAATTCTGGAGGCGTGGGCGCACACACCCTGTCCTCAGGCTCTCCCTCTCTAGAAGAGGCTCCTAAGTGGTTACTGTTCTTCACATAACCTCATCCTAGGTTGATTCTTGGTGTACCTAATATAATTAATCCAGATATTTTCAGAAGAATCTTTTATGTGCATAAATTCATCCTAGGAACTTTTCAGAACCACATAGAAGTAAGTCCTCGTTGTCAAGAAGTTTGTTTAGTGGGTAAGACAAACATGTGCTCAGATAACTAGAAAAAAAAAGAGGACGTGCTTAAAACCAAAACCAAAACCAAAACCAAAACCAAAAACAGAGACACAAAGTGATATAAGGAGAAATTCATTTCACTTGAGGAGAATTAGGAAAAACTAAGTTAAAACTAAATCTTCCTTGAGGGCCAGTAAGGTTTATTTAACAAAAAAAAAAAAAAAAAAAGGGGGAAATGAGCATTTCCAGTGAAAGGAATAGAGTATGCAAAGACATGACATTGGGAAATGGGAGAGAACAGGGCTGCAGAAGTTTCATAACATGGTTCCTTTGTGGATAAGATCTACCCAGTAGCCAATACTATTGGAAGTATTAAAAAAAAAAAAAAAAAGGAGGAAATGAGCATTTCCAGTGAAAGGAATAGAGTATGCAAAGACATGACATTGGGAAATGGGAGAGAACAGGGCTGCAGAAGTTTCATAACATGGTTCCTTTGTGGATAAGATCTACCCAGTAGCCAATACTATTGGAAGTATTGAATGGTTCCTTTGTGGATAAGATCCACCCAATGCTGAGCTTCATCTGACAAAGCTTTATTCACCAGAAAACGTGTCTGTAGACATCCAAGTTCAATCAAGACCCAATCCATGAATCTCTGTAGACACTGTTACCTATTCTTTGAATTTAATGAATAGTATGCATTTCTGTGACATTCACTATTTGTTTCTGGGTTTTGTTTGAAAATCAATTTATTAATTTTGATAGGAGAGTTAAATAATGTAAATTCTATAAATAATTATATACAAAACCATACACAGCTTAACACTCAATATCACAAACTTCTTCCAGAAGATAAGTGGTTACTTTAAATGTCTTATAACCTAAGAAATGAGCTAATAGTAACTTTATTTCTTTAAAACTTCTAAGACTCTTCTGAGACTTTGATAAAGCTGTCTTCTCTGGCCATGGTGTATTTGAGAATATAAAATGATAAAAAGATCTTTGAAAGTGATTTGAAACACATGAGAGCACTATATAAATGCAAGACATTTCAGATGTAATTATTAGACTGCTGTATTATTTTTCAGTTTTCTGTTAATTTCCCACTCTTTAGGAACTGTTCATTCCACATAGGCCCAGAATTCATGAATGATCATTAATGATAGAGTTAGAGCTGCACTAACTTATTAAGATCCTGAAGGGACGATATGAATAGTTCAATAATTCTTTGATCCTCTAATTCACTGACCTACCATTTCCTCCTTTCCCTTTTTACAAAATATAGAGTTCATGGTCCATTCTTACAATCACTTCCTTTTATATGCTCTCATCTCCCTCACCCCCAACCCCCCCGCCCCCAATTACAATCTCTTGGGAAAATCTGATCCTGGTTAAATTCAACTCTCCACTTCTCCATGCCTACACCCCAGCAGCTAAATGTGGCTGGAGTTTTTTTCCAACTATTTTGAAACAAGTCTCACTTTAAATTCATGACCATAAACTTCAATAGGGCCCTCAGGGCATTCTGGCAACCCTTCCTGAACCAGGAGGCTTTTGGGCCACCACTCTCTCTTGGTTCACCTCCTTCACCACCTACCATTGCTTCTTCTTCTCTTCTGCTTTCTGTTGTATCTTCTCAAATGACTCAGGGCTTAGCCCTTGGACCTCTTAGCTCTTTAGCCTCACTAAGAGCCAGGGTTTTTTACCCAACCTCATGACTACATAAATCATCAATATGCTGACCTTTCCAAAATAGTTATTTCCAGCCTGGACCAACTTCCCAGTTAGCTAGTGAGCCTTCATCCAGACTGATATATTCAACTGCCTTTTTAATGTCTCCACTTGGACATTTAATAGATATCTCAACTTTAACATGTTCAAAACTGAGCTCATAGGTTACCTTCCCAAGCCTGCCACTTACATGGGCAGCCGGATCTGTCTCGGTAAATGACAACTCTATTCCTCCAATTGCTTAGGTCAAAATTCCTGGAGTTGCTCTTGACACCAATCTTTTTCTCTTCCCGCTCTACCCACACCCCCAATCAATCAATCAGCAGATCCTCTTGACTACACGTTTAAAATACATTCTAAATCTCACCACCTCTCACCATCTCATCTTTAGTTAAGGACACTTGGTTTATTGTTGTTGTCCTCAAACTGCTTCCCTGGCTTCCACCCTTGTGATAGTCTTCTCCACACAGCAGTCAGAGTGACTCTTAAAACTTAAATTAGGTCATGACATCCTTTTGCCCATAATCCTAATGGCTTCCTGCCTCATTCAGAATAAAAGGCAGAGTTTGAATTCATTCATTCCCAATTGATCTGGGCTCATTGCTATCACTCTCCTCCTCACTCGCTGTACAATACTTTCATGTTGCTCTGCAAACATGCCAAGCACTTCCCCAGGGCCTTTGCATTTGCTGTTACCTCTGTCTGGCCTACTCCTCCCCCAGACTTCCCTATGACTTGCTTCCTCACTTCGTTTATAGGTCCTGCTCAAAGAAAATGCTGTGACTAGTCTATCTGAAATAACAGCTCCTGACCCAAACGCATTAATCCCCCCTCCCACATTTACTAATCCTGTTTATTTTTTTTGTAGAACCTAGAGTATCTGAAGACTAAATTAAAAACAAAAAATTCTCCCCTATACTTGTAAAGGGGAGATAAATAAATGTGTGAATGTGTAAATAAATGTGTGAAGACTGTGTCCATTTTGTCCACAGATGTAAACAGAACTCAAAATACTAAGCATTCAAAAAATGTTGTCGAATGAATGAATCAATGTCAACGAATCAGTGATGATCCTGAGGCATCTTACTTTGGGAAACAAAGGAAGACACAGAGGAAAGTTATTTTTAAATTCATTCCTCCACCATTCAAATTCTGTAAGAGTCTGGCTATACCTTAAATATTAAAGAGTTGAGAAAAACAACAGGCATACATCACACTATAACTGAGTTATTAAATATTTTAGCTGAAAATTGACTATATGTCTATGCAGATTAGTTTAGTTAGGAAAAAGGAGATTTCCAAAAATTGCTATGGTTTTATATACTTTTGCAATCTCAAATCGCACTGTAGGCTATATTTTATTTTTCAGACAAGTTTTAATTACTGTTGTGCAAACAAGCTAACGGGGTCCTCTAAAGCACATTTTCATGGTGTAGCATGGCATGCGTCGGCAATGCATATTTATTGAGGACCACCTTATACCAGGGGACAACTTGAACGAGGCCCAGTCTTAAGTGAGAATCATAGCCCTAGACCAACGAGCCACGTTGGACCATGAAGCCCAGTCCTGAAGAGTCCAGTGCAGAGTTTCTCAACCTCAGCACTACTGACATCTTAGGCCAAATAATCCGTGGTTTTCCCATATGTTGTAGGATATTCAGAAGCATACCTGGCATCTACCCACTAGAAGCAGTAGCAACTCCCAAGCTGTGACAACCAAAATTTCCCTGGGGGAGCAAAATCCCCCATCTGATGTATATGACATCATACAAGGCAGTTATGATAATAGGGTACGTAATAACTGGCTAGTTAAGCGAGCAGCATTTTAGAAGAAGGAGGGTTCAAAGTTGCCTTTCTAGATCAGGAAAGATCCAAACCTCTTCTAAGGTTTAAAGACACTTTCTGACTGAGACTGGCTGGGGAAGGCCTGGGGAGGAAAGAGTTATAGAAAAACAAAAGGTTGGAGAGAAAGAGAATGAAAGAAAAAGAATGTTAAGAATAGGAAGGGGGGTGTTAAATGTCTTGGTGTCTTCTTTCTTACTGTTCCCCATGTTGCCTCTAATTCCATTATTACGTCACCAATGTACCATAATATGACATATGTTACGGAATATAAGATAAAGTACTCTGAATGTGGCACAGGAAGGTTTATTTATTTATGCTGGGGCCAAATGAGGAAAGTTTATTCAAAGTCAGAGCTGGTGGAAATTTACTGTAGTCACTCAAAAAGAAAGGATTTGGAAAAAAAGACTTTAGATAGACAGAAGCTGAAGGAATTAGAATTCTTATAAAGTATTTTCCCTTCACTACATTAGCAAAGTCACAAGCCTCCAGGGGCCTCCCCCAAGGGTGGGAATGAAGTGGCTGCAGCATTTTGCTGATTCTTACCCACCCCCAACTCTGTCTTGCAACCTTAGGTAGCTTTTGAAGCCCTTCCATGTACATCATTTGATAACAATCTGGATTATTCTATGATAAATCTACTTCATTAGGTGGCTTTTTCCTGCCTGTGGAAATGTGTTCAGATCTCATTAGTGCTGTGACCCCAAGAAAGTAGAGATTCAATGATACAGGGTCAAATTTCAGGTCAAGAGTCCTCTTGTATATCCAGTGCTTGATATGACAGAAAAAAGATGGACTCTATGAGGTCCCTAATGCTTCCTTTCTCCTTCACCTCCTTGGTTTCTCTGTGTAGGTTTGCATATCATAGATAAGGAGAGACATCCCTACTGGCTTATTATATCAATGACTGGCTTATTATATGCACACATGTCCAAAATAGGCTTGACACCCTATGAACTTGTGGCTGCTCTGTTCCTAAAGAACTTAGTTCCCCAAATTTCAAATCCACTTGGATTCCCTCAAAAGGGCACTGCCAATGTTTGATATGTAAAAGTACATTGTGAGGAAATTTTAAGACTTGGTTTAAATATCATCGGTTTCCCTTTCCCATTTTCTGACCAGCTTCCTCCTTTTCTCTATACGACACAGAAGGAACAATTCAAGTTGGTTAAAATCTGGAAAATGATTTGACTCTTTTCAATAAGGAATAGGGAAGCTATTATGGTCATTTTCACCAAGTGGGTCAAACCAAATTTAGGCATTGTTAATAAATATATTTCTTTGTAAGAGGTGCTTCATGAAAAAAAAAAACAAAAACCAAAAACTCCCTAAAACATGGCATATACCCAACAGCCAAGGGTGGAAAACAAGACACACCTGTCACATAGGACATTTAAAGGAAAATGGTGAAATAAAAACAGCAGTCTTTATGTTTCCTGAAAAATCTTCAGTCTGTGAATGACAGATGCTAGCTGGAATGGGCCATTCATGAGTCACAGATGAGATTCTGCTCACTTCCTTTTAAAGAAAGTAACGTAACTATTATTTTTGGGTCATAATCAATGCTTAACCCAGTGTAGCTCTTCACTGGTATTTGTTCAAATTTATTTCAAACAATATTTGGAAGTAGAAATTCCAAGGTATTTCATTTGTCAAATGGGCACCATACATGAACCTACCATTCTGTTCTCATGAAAAGCATCCTTGAAACTCACTGTAAGTGAGTTTCCTTATTTTCAATGCAAATGAGTAACAATGTTAATACTCTAACATTCATGTTCCAAACAGGAACCTAAAGTGTTATAATTCTTGTTCACACATTAATCTTTCAGAAAACAAATATTGCAGCATTTTAAATTTGCAGCAGTCAAATTTCTGAGTGAAGCATTTTTTTTCCCCTTACAGAGGACATTCTCAGTACTATTTGATGTGTTGATCGTTATCAGTCAACATGCCTAACCAATAAGCTGATGGGTTCACTTCACAGATATTCCAGATTCATACAGTGCAATGTTTCACAACACATAACACCATGAAATCACTGTATGAATCCAAGAATTCCTACCTCTCTTGTGGTTTGCAACTTGAACAGAAGAAACTGTTGACAAAGCTAATTTGGGAGCAACTGGATAGGTTTAAAAGAATGAACAGCACATTAGAAACAATAGTGAAACGTTCAAATTGTAATTACTTATCATCAACCCGCTTGAAAAGTGGCCCTAAATGAAGAGAATATTTGCATTTGTTGTTTCTGGGAGTTTGCTTCAATCACAAAGGAAGTCTTGTATTTGGCTGAAAATGGTTTGACCTTGTCAGTAATAAAGTTTAGAAGCTTTATTTTCAGAGGCAAAAAGAATTACCATTTAAATCAAGAACGCAGTTATGCAGAGATTATTCCAATAACAATATGGATATTAGGATCCCCTACTGTTCTTCTCTTAAAATAGTAGTTGTGTTGTTGAGTTACTTAGCAATATCATTGCCTCAATTCACCATGTCTTTCTCTCTGTGTACCCGTAATCTCATCTACCTATAAACCAGTTAGATTATTTTTGCTGAATTGATTAGACATTACAGATAGTCACAATGGTCAACCATTCAGCGGAATCTGGATCTCAGTCTCAGAGTCACCTCGAATCTGTCCACCTTTCAAAAATGTAGTCTTTTTCTCAACATTTATTACGTATATGATATCAGTGTGTTAATGGCAGGAATTTCTAAGTTTGCCTGCCTTTCTTTTCCAATTGTTCCTGAAGTGTTGCTTGTGAAAATAGCAAAAACAAGATAGAGCCTGATGTTCTTTGCAGATGTTGACCAGATAAATTATGTTTGCACAGAACTGACCTCTGCTAGAAAGTGCACCTTTAGCTAAAATGTCAAGTTCAAGCACTTTATTCAACTGTGAGCTTCTCAAATAAATTTATTTGAACTCTTTATCCACATTCTAAAAAAGTGCAACTGGCATTAACTAAAGATATTTCTGAAAGCTTTTAGTCTTGTGACACTCACAGAAAACATAGCAAAATAATTAAATGGGTCTGTTTCAGGTTTTAAACAATGCATAATCTTGTTCAGCAGAAAACTTACTGTGGAGAAGTGTTAAGTCTTAGATCCTGTCTTGTATAATTTGTTGAGCTATGAAATTCAATGGGAAATACTGAGTGACAGTTCACTGAAGATGCTCTCATTGAACTTGCCGAGGAACAAAGCCACTAAACCTTCCCACAATCCTCACAGAATTATACTAATGGGTTGAGCTTGATCTGTATTTCTTCTTCCACATATGTATGCAGAAACTTGAAAAAATTCATTTGGAGCGGATGATTAAGCTAATTCTATTTGCTAGTAATATATGTATCTAGGACAGTCTTGATTTCATCACTCTGATCAAGGACTGAAAATGCAGCCCTTCCAATTTGACTCCTCAACAAATTGCTAATATATTTTGTTTTGCTTAGCAGCTATTTCCTGGTTCCTCCTTTTGCTCACTTCCTCCTCCATCTGTATTCATTAGAGCTTAAAAGGAACATCCTGCATATAACAAAGGAAGGTGGAAGCCAAAGATGTGCCTCTTTTTTGTGAGAAGGAAGGACGCAAAAGAAGACAACTTTATTTTAATATAAACCATTTATATACGTCTATGTATATCTATAGGCTAGACGTTAATGTAATTTTAACATTACACTGAATCTTATGAATTTTATTGGCCAGTTTTTAAAGGTTCTATTTCTTCCTGTGTAACCACACTGCTGTCTGTCAGTTTCTTTCATTTATTTATTTATTATGTTAGAAGTCAGAAAATAATTACTGCTCTAAGGACAGAGAGAAAACACGTTGTTCTTAATCCTGGCAGAAATTATTGGTAATTCATAAAGGATAAAAGAGGGAAAGCCTCAGCAGAGAAAATACACTGTGACATTGCAGGGGAAGAGAGAGAGAGAGATCCAAATTCCTGTCAGTCAATAAGGAACGACAGTCGAAAAAACAAAACAAAAACAGGTCTTTTAGGGGTTGCAATACTGCCTTTATGTATTTTCCCTGACCCTCAATACAACTGACGTAACAGCCAATTTACCAAAGCAAAGCAAAAGTGAGCCAGTGGAAGGAAACCTGTGTCACTCACAAGTTTTTATGATATACTATTTATAGTCCCCACTGTGATGGCAACCGAACTCTAGGTTTCTCTTGGGATGGCTGACATTCAATGTACATTTGATAAAGTGCTTGTAACTTTTATGCTAATTTTTTCTACATCTTTTACTATAATATTTCTGGGATACTTCATATTAGAAAAAAATATTTGAATTATGATTCTTTCAAAGACATGGCATTTATGATAATGCTCTTATTTAGTGCTAAAAAATAGAGTATGGGATTTTCCCCCTAAACATGTGGGATTTTATATCAGTAGGAATTTTACATGCTCCTACCTTGTTTTGGATTAGAAACCTCAAGGGAAGAAATATTCGGCCATATCCTATTAAACTTTGGAGGATCTGCATGTACCAGGAAAAATCAGGGTATGTTACTTTCAGCTATAATGTCATTTGGTCTAAACAGAAAACTATATGGACAAAGACACAAACCACACATCTGCTTTTTAACTTGGCTGTGATGCACTTAACAAAACATACTCCCACACCAAACAAGAGCAAGCAATTGATGATTCCCAAAACATTGAATGGACATTAAATATATAGCCTGTTCCCTAACAAAGCTACATACATTAACTTGTGCAATAAAGTAGAGTGTTCTTACAAATAACCAAACAGGGACTTCAGCTTCAAATCGTTATATAAAGCTGGTGCCTGAAACTAGAAGATAACAGGAAAGAAATAATTTCTCACTTGAGGATTCCATTCTCTGCAATTTATATTTACAGATACGAGCTTGTTACATTAGTCTTCAGGAGAGATTCTTTAGGGTATGTTTTAAGTGTGAGCCATTATCTCTGCAAAGGAGTGGATTTATTTCCTATTTTTATTTATGCGATTTCTCAGAGAAAGAAAGAGAAAGATGACTGGTGGTTCTGGCTTAAGGAGAATAGTCCAAGGTGCTTCTGATCATATCTAAGGTTTGTATGTATGGGTGTATATATATTTTCTTTATTTTAATATATATTTTCATGATGTGTCTAGCTCAAAATATATTTCTAAAGTTATTGGTTCCAATCCAATTATAAGCATTGTTAATTTAAGAATTAATGGTATTTCTTTCTTAGATTCACCTGTATTAAAAAAATAAATGACTCTGGAAAAGAAGAAGAGCCAGCTTTAGGACTGGGGGCTTTAAAGCTGTTTTTGCTAAGGTACATAGGCCATGACAATTAAAGCAGTCATTTCATGACTCAAATCTACCATTCACTGAGATTAACTCAAAACCATAACTCTAGTGTGGTCCTTTGGGACCACCCAAGTCCACAAGGAGAGTTCTTGCCTCTAAACTCCTATAGCATGTTACCTTATGTGCTCCTTATTTCTCACTGATAATGTGGATGGGCGTAAGTTTCAATATTGCTAGTTTACATTTTATGTCTATTTCTTGTCTCTGTAATTAGATTGGATCTCTTTGAGGAAGGGCAAAGCCTTCCAGAAGGCCTCAGAAAATATCTAATAACTGAGTAATTGATATCAAGTGGCTAGGCTACTGTAAACTGGTATTATCAGATTGCTTCCTCCATAATTAGATTATAGTGAATAACATTCTTGCAAGACATGGAACTTTCACTATGACTTTGGTTTTTTAACATTTGTTAGAAAAACTGATCTACTGTTACTCTGTGTGTGTATGTGTGTGTGTATACACATAAAAGCAAAGGAAATCTTAATATTGATATTGCTGTATCCATCAAAATTTATGAATGAATAAAGAATGTAACGATTTTCCACATCTGTATCCAGGTGTTACTAAATAAATAGATATTTGGTAACATGTAGGCAAAAGATTCAAGTTATTGACTGAATGTTAAGCCTACTTGAACTGCAATGATCATTTTTGAAAAACAAATGATTTCTAGAAATTGGTGTTTTTTTTAAGGTTTTTTGATGTGGACCATTTTTAAAGACTTTATTACATTTGTTACAATATTGCTTCCGTTTTACGTCTTGGTTTTTTGGCCCCAAGGCATGTGGGATCTTAGCTCCCCGACCAGGGATCAAACCTGCACCCCCTGCATTGGAAAGTGAAGTCTTAACCACTAGACCACGAGGGAAGTCCCTAGAAATTGTTTATTTAGAAGAGATTTCAAACCACTGTTATAGTTTTATATAGAAAATATATTTATTTATATTATTAGCATCAAATTAAGAAAAATTTAGTTCTTTTAAATGGTTCCCTCCATCATTTTCCGTAAGAGAGGCAAATACAGGTCATATGTGGGGTGATGTTTGTAAGCTTAATGTTAAGTATTCAGTGGCTTGATTTTCTTGATGAAATGAAAGTAATAATATAATTAATCATTTTGTTAATAAGCTTTGCCAAAAAACTTAAGTAAAGACAAAAATTTTATACTAAATAAAAGTTAGAAGTAAGCTTTGAAAATTAATTTTATAAATTAAGCTTTATTCCATATTCTAATGTAATAAATATTTTACGCTTATATTTTAGTATACTCTTTTATGATTTTTCCCTAGGATGCTAAGGTTCTGTTTTGAGGACATTCCTACATGTGTAAAAAATTAATGTAGGTCATTCTACTTTTGAATTGTTAACTACTTGACCTGTATGAAATTATCAAGATAGACACCTCAGTTACAATCTGATCCCTACCTGGCAGGTATTTTCTTCTGTATTGTGTACTTCTGATAGTTTTTTGGGGGATGGGAGAGTGTAGCTTTTTTGTTTGCTTGGGAATATAATTAGACATTTTTTTCCAAATGATTTTCATTATGTGGGATGCCTAACCTTCCTGACAACTTAAAACTCAGAGTCACCAGCAGTCATCACGTGGAAATCCTAATCTAATCTATACATATCTCTAGTGGGACAAAGTTTTATGCGTGATGTCTTTTTCTTGGGAGGAAAAATGTCCTGAAAAAAAAAATATTGAAATTTGTGGACCCTAAGCTTCTATAGCATGTTACTGTCTGTGCTTACATGTTTTAATATTTGGTCATCATGCAATTTTTAATTTAATATCACATTTTAATTTTTATTTTGTTTTATAATTGCAAGGCCAAGTAAGAAAACAACTTAAAATTAGCCAGTTACTGTCTGGCTACTCTTGTTACTCGAAGATCCTAGCACATATAAATATTCAGTCAAAGTTACTAACAAATGTTTAATTCCCAGAAGTAAATTAGGCACATTGGAGTGTATATTCGTTGTATAATTGGGACAACTTCTATGTTATCATATTCAATGCTAATAAAAGTCTTTGAGTAACATGAAGCTTCTGAGAACTTTTAGCCAGTGGCCGCTTATTTCGAGTAGTTAGACATTGCAAATACAAAAAAATATTATAATACATCAAAGGTATTGGTATTGCTTCTAGGTGAACTGTTGCAGAATTTATTAATTTCATTCTTTCATGAATTAACTAAGGAATATCTTTGGGTCATATGAAGGTCTCAGAGTGGTAGTATGTTGCAAGGCAAAGGGTTCCTGGAATCAGAAGATAAGGGATCTGGTCCCAGTTCTGTTGAGTAGGTGTCTGGCTATTAATTCCCTGGACTTCAATTTCTTTACCTGTAAGATAAAGGTGCTGGACTAAAAGATCTCCATGGTTTCTCTCAGCCATTAAATCCCAACACTCCAATGGTTCTTTCATGGCCTAGTAGTGTCACACTAATGTTCACAGAAGGATGAAGTCTGTTGGAATGAAGCACAGGCCCTTTGGAGAATCTAGGGGATTTAGGGGATTAAGAATCCCCTGTGTGGAGGGAAAATTATTGCTGCACATTGTAACTGTGGACCTTTGACTGTCACAGTGAAACCCAAACTGGAGTTAAGAAATTATTACTGAGGTAAGGGGAGGGATTATCATATGTGTCCAGTGGGACTGTAGATGGCCAATCCTTCAAGAATAGCCTTTTATGGAAATCCCTACTTCTCAAGGACCCTCGTCCCATACATCTGGGAAAATGGATTGAACTCATCTTGATGATCTCCAAAGACTTTGGCTTGAGGAATATGGAGACCAAGACTACATACTCAACCACTGCCCCCTTTAAAAAGAAACAAAATATCTGAAATGCCCATCTTATGCTGTTACTCTATTGTCATTGTTAAAATTTCAAATTACATCTATGGGAAGCCTAGGAAATATCTATTTAGGGGAATATTATTTAAGATATGGTGCATGTAAATAGAGCTTGGACTGGATTCAAATCCCAGTTTTACCACTTGGACAAGCTCCTTAACTTATCCGTGTCTAAGCTTTCCTATATGTAAAACGGGATAATGACACTACCTACTGGTTGTTGTCAAGGCTGAATGAATGAGTCAATATTTGCTTGTCATGGTAGTGAGCATTTAAGAAATGTCAGTTCTTATTCTTTTTTTACTGAAGTATAGTTGATTTACAATGTTGTGTTAGCTCTTATTATTCTATTTGTGGTTGCTGTTGTAATAAAAATATTATTGTAGTATAAACAGTTCTTACTGAATTGAAGTAGAGGTAATAACGTGCTCCCCCTATTTTGTGAAATCTTAATTGTTCCCAAAGCAAGTGATTTGGATATGTAAAAATCTCACTTAAGACACAAATTACTTTAGGGAATAATCTGGTTCTAGGGCCTACATTGATTAATACTATTGTCCAGAAAGCAACAGGAATTATTTTGGAATACCGTGGAAAAGATTTGATTTTTAACACAACGATAAAATGTTAATTTTCAAGTTTCTTTCAGTTTAGAAGCACATCAATTTAGACTATGAATCAGATATATATATCTTGCCTGAATTTTTTTTTTTTTTCCATTAAGGAGAGACTCAGAAAACTGTTATGCGACAATTTGGTTGTGGCACTTGAAACTCCTTTTCATGAATCAGAAAAACTGAGATTCTAGTTATAAAAATTAGACTCTGGTAGAAAGTTTTTCGTCTCCGTGCCCCAAGGAAAACTCTTTGCACTGTAAGTTGGAGACAACTAGGTTAGAATTGCTAAACTTGATCATCTATTGCTGACACCATAGTGAATCAAGCTGAAAGGAAGCTTGAAGCAGAAGGCTAAAAACACTTTATTTATATCAGGAAAGCTTCAGAGTTAGGGTTTTAGAATACTGTCTTCTATCACACATTCACTCCCTTAGCATGAATCATAGGCAGCTTTCAACTCATTTTGTGGATACCCTTTAAAACCAAAGTAAGTTGTGACTATGCTTTCCCATGTTTTTTCTTTTTTTCTAGAATAGTCTACTTTATAGTGTTTCATACATTAGTCATTTAATTAAATGAGAAAGGTGGATGAATTCTAAAGGGTCCTAGTTTGGAAATTGGACATTGAGCTAGAATCCTGCCTTGGCCACCAGATGACTTAGATGATTCAATGAAGCCTTAGTTGCCTTGTCTGTAAAATGATGATGTTGGATGAGTGCTCTTTAAGTTTCATAAAAAGACTAATTTTTACATAAGTTTTTGGTTCTAAAATACAGTGGGAAACAGGGTGCCACCATGGATATGAAAAGCCACTGCTGAGAGGATGTTAATGAGCCTTCATTAAACATCCTTCTTCCAGGCGTGTATGACAAAAACGTCAGGAAGAGACAAAGTCACAAGGTCCCTTTGGATCTGTAGAGTTATTGCTCTTGTTCCTCAGGGAGTTTGGAAACCACATTAGTGATGTCTACAAAGGAATCTATAGAAAACCCTAAAGTTCTTCGGAAGAAACCCCTAGGGCCTTGGAGGTAATCTTACCATCTTTACAGTGAGATGCCTACTCTCAGAAATACAGCATCATTAGACTGCTGGGGAAGATACATTTTAATGTAATAGTGGTAAGGCTGCCCTTGAGGTGGCACACAGAATGTTTTTTGCTATGAGTGACTACGTCAATAAAGTAAACATTTGGATTTTTACAGTCATAGAATATGTACAAGCATGTTTCACAATTTGCATAGCTAATTTCACGAACTGTCACATGTTCTATAATATATGTAACATCTTTACATTTCCCCTCTCCCTCAGCTTATTGAGGATGTTTATCATTGATGGTGGTAGAGGAAGGGCACATTTTAATGTAGCTTCTGTTGACCACACAGTGAGATAACAGAAAATGAACTTCTGTTTTTCTCCAGGACACTAAAGTTCCCTGCACAGAAATGGGTCAATTCAGGGATCAACAGGTCTAAGGTGCAATGTATTAGATTGGAAAGAGTCTGAAGTGGGAGTTAATAAATCTAGAATTTTTCTTTCTAACCTCTTCCACCTGGTATAATGCTATGAGCACAGCTTTTGGAGTCAAACAGGCCTTCCTGGCCATATTACATTTGGTAAGTTACTCAGACACTCTGAACCTCCGATTCACCATTTGTAAAATGGAATTCTGTAGACATGTGGGGACATTTCCCTCCAGTTCCCAGGAAGTGGAGCAGTTAGCTGGCCAGCTCTCTATTGATATTCTAAGAAGTCTTCGGTGATACCCCACTCTTAGTTCACAGTTACATGTTGGAAGGTTCATCATAGGACCTTTCAGAGATCTTGGCAAATCTTTGTTTAAGCTAGGAATTTCCAGATGCCCGCACACAGAGATAACAGCAAAGGTACAGATACCAGCTCACACTTAAAAAGTGGCTTGACATTCTAAAGTCACCTGGGAAAAGGTTAATACATGAAAAAAGTCAACATTGCTCAAGGTGGGCAATTGTTGTTTGCTAAAGATTGCTAAACCTCTTGGATTTTTTTTTTTTTTTAAGGTAGGGGAGACTTCCCCCTTCTTCATTGGAATATTTAATTTATTCTTCAGGATTAAAGAAGCAGCTATGTCCTAATGTTCATTCAATTTTTGGATAACCACAAAGGTTTCATGAATGTGAAATGCTAGTTACACAAATATGAAATGGATCTGTGATGAGAATACTGGGTACATGATATAACAAAGTCCCAAAGGCATCTCACCTGGGACCTTAGCTTTCCTTCTAGAACATCAGCAAACAGTTCAAAATTAATGTAGCACACCATGCAATTTGCCATATAGCTACACTAGCCTGATAATTTTTTTCTTCATTATATAAAACCTAATTAGCTAAAGGGCAATTCAAATGAAACTTTTATTTGGGGATTTAGAAGTATTAAAGCAAAGGGAGAAAAACAAACACTGAAGCTCTCTGGATAGAATGAACAAGATTACTAATAACCCTTGAGTGGGGAAATGATTAACCTTGTTATTTTCCTCACGATCCAGGTTTCTACAGTAAATCAGTTCTGAACAAAAATATTTGGATGCTGTATGGAAAACAACTTTTACAAGGTCTCCAACTGGCATCAAATGTTTTCAAGTATGAAAACATCTCTGAGCTTTCTCAACAGGCTGATGAATCCCTGCAGGTAGCACTTCTCTTGTTTAATAGTCCTGCCAATTAAATCAAATTAGAGATGAATTTTTAACTCTGTGATGAAGGCAGTGCTCATTATAAGAGAAAGCAGGAAAATGGAATATTTCCCTTAAATGGACTGTTGTTTCAAATTGAATAAATTGAAGAGGAGGGGACAGCCAAACGCCTCCATCAATTTCTACACTTTATAAACCATGATGTCGATCATTTGAAGGTAATTTAAGGAAACAATGTACACTTGGGTTCACAAAATGTCTACATATGTCTTTTCTTTTGTTGCTATTCTAAGAAATGGTTTTGTTTATTTAAAAATTCCAAGTATTTTTAAATGGTGTTTCCTGACGTGAATTTTCAGTGGATTATCTGCCTTTAACCTCTGACTTGGTTACCTTTAACCTCTGTTATTTACTTTTTAAGTGATAACCACTCACACAAAGCTATTTGCACATTAGGCCAACACTTGTTGTTCTAATTATGTTTTTTTTTAAAATAATATACTGTTTAACATAATTAGTGAAATCACTTGCCTTTCAAGGCTAAGGATCTGATAATATATGTTCGAACATAATGATTAGTTTATCACTTTAACAAAAACACCCACAGCAAACCAAATATTAATTTGGATCATCAGCATCAACAAATATTCACTTGGATAAAATTGTGAATGCTTACTTATAAGTGCATGATACATTTTACATAAAAAGTGAAACCTGAACGAATTACTACTACATCAGGTAAAGGAAAAACAGAGCTTATAAGGCTCAAATGGCTACAGATCTATTTTGGGATTCATTAATTGCTGACATTATCATCAATATTTTTTCAGCCATGGCCAAAGCACATCAAAATGACTGAGTTTTAAATCAAGTACTTTTGTGATGATTGGGAAACCTATTTCCTAATAGATAGACAACAGCAGGTACAAATGACCTTAATGGGAAATTTGTTTCAAAAACATTTTTAGCGGATGATCGGAAAGGATGACCATTCTGTCTATGCATTTGAACCTTAATACAGGTGTTGACAGTTTGAAATCTGTACTGAAATCTAATAGGCCTCTAAAATCTTCAGTCACTGTGTATATAGCATATGTATATGAACTTATGGTTACATACATCAATAATTTATGTTGATAATATGCATCATTCATTTTCCTTGAGATGCTCTCTGATGATGGGAATCTCATGGGTGTTACATCTATTATAATGGCATCTTTCTATGTACTTGGAATTATGTTCATTGATTCCTTCCTTGGGATAAAGGGAAAAGCCCTGGCAAACACCCAAAATTAGTTAAAAATCCAAGCAGCTCTCCCTTCTCTGGCTTTACCTTGGAAACCCCATTTCTGTGCCCTCTAGAACAGGCAGTGAGTCATCTATGCATGAATTCTTGCCCTTTGGAGAGCAAAGAAATCCATCCACCAGTGCACACAGCGAGCACCTTATGAGTCCTCAAAGAAGGAATGTGTAAATGACATTAAAGCAGCCTAGAAGATACAATCATGTTTGATGGTTTTATGGTAAATCTCTTGACCTTAAAGCCAGGCAATAAGCAAGCTAGTCGTGTGTGATGTTGGGTGACCCCTGGAAGCGCTTATATCCTGTTTGCCTGAGAACTCTGAGGAAACACCCATTGCACTCCAAGCAGAACAGCCAGAGGCATCATGAAGGTGGGGTACAAGCTATCACTTTATTTGTTAGAGGGTTTTAGTTAGGTATTAAGGAGTTAAATTTTCCTAGTTTCCTGATAATAAAGGTTAATACATTTTCCAAAGGCACAACAAAGCATCCTTTCAGGTCACCATTGATTTCAAAATAAAACAAAGCAAAACTGGAATTTCCCGATTCAGTGTGTAAAAGGTCAACATCTGCTGATGCTCAGAGATGGGGCATGTGGTGGAGGCGGCCGAATGAGATGTTGGGTGAGCAGTACAGTCAGAAATTCCATGCAACATACGATTGACACTCCAAACAGAAACACACCCTAACACCAAAGAACTACTTTCCATCCATCCATTTCTGAAACTTTTGACAGGTCAGATCACCATAGCAGCCTCAATTATCTGTCGCAGCTTGCTTCCATTTGGTTCCCTTTTGCTCCAAAATGTATGCGCAAATGCAATTGTCAAGGCCTGAAAGGAGCACGATGTGGCATATTTATACAGTTAGGCAAACGCCAAGGGAGATACTACAGCAGAAAAATTAGACTATTAGATCTGAAGGTTTTCATTTGCAAGTTTGTAGCACCGATGCCATTTCAACAAGATCACGAGGAGGGAGCTGCAGCATTAGTCTGGTATCTAAATGAATGTGAACACCACTCCGATTTCTATTTACAAAGCGGCTGATTTTCATGGCATTTAACACGTCTAGTTCTTAACAAACCCACGTGCGGGCCTATTCTCAAGCGTAAGCAAACTAGGTTGACTTATAAATTGGGAGACCTGACTGCATTTATAAGAAGCGGGAAGTTGTTTTATCCAAATTAGGAGTGTATTGCTTTTTAGATGGATGTTGGGTATTGGAATGCTCCAATCACTGCTGTTTACACTGATATCACCCTGTGTGGCCCAGCACCTATGACGAAGACTGAGGGGTGAAACCCCAGTGAAAATGCTTCTTTTCACTTACAGTGCATAATCTTGGCTTCTTTGGTACTTTATTTCAAATCAGTTATTCAGTAGCTGTCCAAAGGTTTTAGCCATCAGAGGGAAAGGGAACAATGTTTAAAAATACGTGAGATTCGGCTCTGAAAAGTTATGGGGCATTTCCTCAGTGAGTATTTCAGGCTTGGTGTTTGGTGTCGTTGTTTTAAATGTAAAGAGGGAGCTACGGCCTGGTTCTCCATGACAGCTGGTAGAATTCTCTTTGCAATGGTGCTAGAGAAATGTTCCACAGAATGTTGAAGAGAGATTTCTCTTTTCAATTGCTGATATTTCTACTAAGATATTTCTTGCAGGAATTTCTAGTATCCTTACTCTTAAATTTTGCATGTATTTTTTCATACCCCTTCTCTATCAAACTTGAAACTAAGTCGTCAGGAAAACACGGATAATTGTATTTTAGGAGGGAGAAATGGACATACTGATTATTTTTTTCCTTCATTCCTCCAGTAAGAATAATGATCACAAACCTACCTCTTTCAGGCCTTCACAAAGGCTAAAGTTTAATGCACTAATAAAATTCCTGCTCCCTGGTTGCATGGTGATTTCTTTCGGTTCTAATGAATAAGCCTAAAACATTCATTCTCTGCTTTTCTAAATTACGGTAGAAATTCATATTCAGTCCTAGGGAGAAAGTTCAGGTTGTTTGTTGGTTACCAGCTATGGGTAAATAGGACTGTTTATATTTTTGCTAAATGAGTTATGGTTATGTAACTAATTGCACCTCTGTAAAGGTAGCCTTCATTGATCAACAGTAGTCAGGCAAGAGGTGGCACTGCCATATCCCCAGAGGAGTTATACACAGATAACTATTTTATCTGTGCGCTCACCATGTCTGTGCAGAGAACAAACACAGCAATTCAATTCACAAAGGAAATACTCTCTTAGGTCAGAAATGGACACTGGGAAAATAGATCTGAGGATCTGAACAACAAAGCAAAGCTGGCCTAGAATTGGATTGGTGATTTTTTTTTACTTACTGCCAATACTGGAAATACTGGGGATACCTGGAGAGAAAGAGAACAATAAAGAAAAGCTGTTAGACATTTATTAGTATGTGACATCTTTAACATAATATAAAAATCTCGGAAACATAAACACTTGATAACATTCAGGTCATAAGAAAAATAGCACAAAAAACCCCCCAAATATATATCCATCCATCGAGACCATTTTGCTTTCTTCTACAACTCCTTGAACTCATCAGAGTTGGGAAATTAATGTTCAACTTTAGCAGCTTGTTCAAGACAGCTTCGTGATATCAAACATTTTGTGCTTACTTATAAGGTTAATGAAAATTTTTATGTGGTTCAAAACAGATATTAAGCTAGGCTTGTGCTCTGGGCACAAAGACCAAGTATGCATTATATGGGCCTGTGCAAATATATCCACATATGCAATAGATCTCTTTAAATGTGCTGATATGCATGTGTTAGGTGTTGAAAGTCATTTGCCATTTTATCTGATTAACTACATATAACCATCATTTTTAGTCTTCTTTTGCTTGTCAGATATTTGGATTAAATTCTGTAATAGAAATTAAATTGAGCAGAATGATTCAACAGTACATTAGGTCGTTCGATTTGGGCTTCGTCGATTTTTCAGCTTCTACTTTAATTGCCAAGCTGTGCTGAGGTGGTAGAACTATTTCAGAATGTGACTGAACTTGGTATAAACGTGGACATGAATTTAGTCTGTATCTGGATGAAAACCCCTAGCCAAGAGCAGTGGCATGAGAGCCAGGCTGTCTCAGTTTGAAGCTTTGCTCTTATACTCATTGACTGTGTGACCCTGGGGCCAGTGGCTTACGCTCTCTGTGGCTCAGTTCTCCACCTCTTAGAGTTGTTGCAAGGATTACATAACTTGGCAGGTAGTATGTGCTATAACCAACCATCTTTGCTGTGATTACTATTATTGATATAGTTGGGTCATCAAGCAAGCAACACCATGATAGATACTACTAATTAGAAGTCAGAGACTTGTAACATTTCCACTAAATTCAGGTAGTGGTGTGGGTGAGAGCATGAGATGCAAATAAGACAGAACTGAGTAAGAGTCATGCTTTGCAACTGACTAGCTGGGTGATTTCAGGCAAGTTCCCAGCCTCTCTGAAAGCCTGTTTCCTCATCTGAAAGGGGCTAATAATATCTACTGCACAGGGCTGCTGTGAGAATTGAATGAGATAATCCATAAAAATGTCTGACACATGGTACACAGTCAATAAATGATAGCTGTTAATGAGCTGTTCGGACTTGTTCTCCACATCGTGAAGTGTGCTAACAGGTGGTAAATGTAGGAATCATTAAATTTCTATTTTAGTATTTAATCTTTGAACAACTGCCCTCTGCTTATTTTAACTCATCATTGCATCTTGCTCAGAGATTTCTAGCTTTGTATTCTTTAAAACCAAGAGTTATTTTCCTACTTCTTAGTAAGGAGGGGAGAAGGAGAAATTAAAGCTTACCAAGATGTTTTAAAAAAGCCTAGAAGGGATGAACTCTTATTTTCAGTTATTAGATACATTCAAAGTCTCTTGATTTTAAATGCACAGAACTTATGATGCTTCAGCTTAATTACTGATCGCTGACCAACCCAAACTGGAAAGCTAAATTTTCATTTCCATGTTTTAACTTTGTCTGAACTGAATTTCAAGCTGGATGCGATTTCTGCAAAGGACTGCTGGATTCCTAACCCGACATTTCAGTAGACTATCTTTGCCACAGTGTGACACTGACTTGGTACTGAATCTTTATTTTTTTCCTTTGCGAATCCACTTTTGAGTGAGGTATGATGGCAGCAACATAATTTTAGTATCAGTTGCAGAAGCTCCAAATTTCCCCATGATTGAAAATCCTGCTCCACGACAAGGAACTGCTATGCCTTCGTAATCAGTCAAAGAGAATGGAAGTTGGGATGGCAGGAAGAGACTTTTCATGTGTTTTCAAACTTGCATGGAGTTAGAGGGCCGTGCATAATGCAAGGCGGAGTTCTCAGGATGTTCGGCCAGACACAGTGGAGAGCAAACCTGTAAGACTGTTGGATGCAGTACTTGCTGCAGTTGAATACTTTAGAAAGATGCAGAAATGTTTACATGCCTTTGGGGAGGCCAGTGCTGGGAGAAATGTTCATTGCAGCTATACAAACCTTGCCAAGCAAGACCATATGAGATCCTATTTTCCTCATTAAGATGTTTTCTGTTAACTAACATTTGGATGTTTAAAATTCAGGCTCTTTCTCATTTTGTGGTTTAAAATTTTGTGAGGTGCTACCAGGTGAGTCACTTTCTATTCCATTGTTGTAAAATGGGAATTGCTTAGAAAAGATTTTTAAACTGCTCACTGGAATAAAGATTTTTGAAGTTGAAAATACCTGAGCACCAAGGGATGTCCAATAGTATACCGTCAAATGTTATTTTTTTCCCTAATGTTTCTTATTGTAATGTTCAAACACCTTGCTTTTGGTTCTCTACAAACAACTAAAGAATTTAATAAACCAGTTATATGCATTGAAAAGGCTACGAGTAAGTCGTGAGAAATCTTTCAAATGCTTAAGAAACTAACACAGGAAGGCTACAATTCATTTCATGAAAGGTGGGTTTCTCTGGGGTCTGTAAGTGCTGAATCAATGAATGCAACTCCATCTTACAACAGTGATGGTTGCCCATAAGCCACAGGAATGATAGTCAGATTACATTCAGGAAAATTGTCTAGACATGTGTTGGCAGTTTTTTTAACCATTCCCTGTGAAGTGACAACTATTACGTAAAGAATATTTTTACCTTTAAAATTGAGCTCAGAATTTATTTCTGAGCTCAATTAATTATTTCTTCCCTTCCTTCTTCACCTCCCTGATGTGAATTAGCCAGTGTCCTTTGTGATGGCACACCTCTTTGTGCAGGCCTCTGTGAGCAACTTATCAACTTATCTTTATGATTGTGTGTTTGCCTGAGACCTCTGAGGGGAGGAGCGTCATGTCTGTATCTCTGTTGTCTGCTCAGGACAATGCCTGGTACAGAGGAGTTGCTCAATGTACATTTGAGCAAAAATTTATCGCCTGTTTCTGATAGAAGGTTTCTATCAGAGTGAAAATACCACTTTTGGTCATAGTACGGTCTTGTCCCCTATAAAATGTTCCACTGAGACATTTCTCAGAGTTCAGTATTAATAAATATTTTTGTTCTCTTTGGAAATTTCCTCCATTCTAATAGCAAGAGTTATACAATGTGTAGATATGCCCTTCACCACTTTGTCTTCCAGGAAACTCAGAGGTCAGCTTGATGCTCAACTGGGTAAACTGATTTAATGTTTGGCTTATTTTTTTTCTATTCTTTTTTTCTCACACTTTCCTTTTATATTCCTATTTGTATGCTCTTATTTTTATTTGTCTTTTTCCCTAAGCTATCCAGGGGGAACGCAGATTTTGTGGGACCTAAAGCAAACACAAATCTAGGAGCTTTTTTGGGGAATACTAACTTTAAAGTATAAAATCAGACATGAAATTAGATTTGTTTTTTAATTTAGAAGGAGTCTAATGAGGGGCCCTGTAATTTAAGCTTCATTGGCTTAAATCTATCTCTGAAACAACCTCAAAAATCTTTGGGAAAGATAGATGATAAGTAGATAGGAAGGAAAGAAAAAAAGGAAGGCACCAGATAAGTTGATTCAGAAAGAGTGACCAAAAATGGAGAGCTGAAAGGGAGTTAAGAAATAATCTCACTCAGCACTTTAATTTTACAGAAGAGGAAATCGAAGGCACAATGAGAAGTAAGGTCCTCGTCCAAATTGACCCCTTTATAGTCAACACTAGAGCAGGTAATTATCCCCATCTACTGAGACACTGCTCAACTGATGCTGAGGAAATGAAACACAGGTAAGAATGAGCTTTAAGGGAAGGTTCTGCAATATGTGGTATATGAGTTTAGGACTTCTGCTTCTTCTAGAATAGATATGCTCCTTCAGTCAGAGATACACATACATGTTGAGTAAGCCAAAGGGCCAAAGAATGTGGAAGTGCTAATCTTGTAGGTACTTACCGTTCTTCCCTCCTCACGCAGCCCTCCCCAATCTCATATTTATTTATTTATATTTTTTAAGGAATTCTACTGCAGTTGGGGGACGAGACCCTAGTAGACTTATATAGTTTGTTATTTTCTCCTTCCTCCCCTCCCCCTCCCTCTTCTTCTTTCTCCCCTCCCCCTCCTCTTCTTCTCCTTCTCCGTCTCCTTCTTCTTCCAACTTTACTAACCCTCCCACCAAGTATGTGGCTAAAGGGGACATAGTTAAGCTTAAGGAAGACAACCTGATGGAGACCTCAAAAATAAACACTCTGATTTTTCAAAGCAGATTAATGCAGTGCTAAAAGTCATAACTCCTTTTGAGAATCAATGGGAAGTTCAACAGCTTCTCAACAAGAGGGAGGCAGAAGAGACGAGGATTCAGCATGCTTTAAACTGAGAGAAAATATTACCATTGTTGTGTTAGGTGGTTTGAAAAAAGCCTATCAAGTAGGTGACTAGATTTTCTTCTAGCCACGCTGCAGCCACTGGGAGCTCTACCTCCAAAAAGCCCAGCTGAAAAAGAAGTAGGTGATGAGTAAGAAAACATTCTGCAGCCTCATTTGTATTCTAGAGGAACTACTTCCAACATCCTTTCAACCCGGCTCCCTGGTCCAAACTGTTGTGGATAGGAGGTACGGTGAGTTGTCTCCCAGGAACTTGAAAGTGAAGGAAATAAAATTGCCTTCACAGAATTGTACTGTTAAATCAACACATAAATGATCCAATCAGAGTTAGCTAAGTCATCTTAGAACAACAGAAGGGCTCTGGGGCCTGAGTGTCTATGACAAATTTGACAGAGGTGACATTAATCTATTGAT
This sequence comes from Neophocaena asiaeorientalis asiaeorientalis, assembly GCF_003031525.2. Taxonomy (NCBI): domain Eukaryota; kingdom Metazoa; phylum Chordata; class Mammalia; order Artiodactyla; family Phocoenidae; genus Neophocaena; species Neophocaena asiaeorientalis. Next base: position 249,749 of record NW_020174558.1, read on the forward strand.
AACTTAGTGTATTAACATACCTGAAGATTGGAAGAAAAGCTAGTCAGAAGGTAAAAGCCTGCAAAGAAGAGCATCTTCAGGCATGTGGTGGCAGTACTGGCCTAGCACTGTCTCAGGAAGAGGGAGGGGTAACCTGTAAACTTTCAGGCCTTCAGTGTTCTGTTGGCATTAGGGAGGTTGACCCTGGGGTAGGATGGATGGGTCCGATGTTTCAGCCTGATGTTATTAGCATTTGAATCATTAAAATGTTTGAATTTAATTCCCATGCTCACCAAGCAACCTTCTGATTAGTATCTGGCTCTACGAGGAGACTTAATTACAGGGGAGAGAATGCACTGATCATAAGGACTTAAATATTATTATTATTATTATTATTATTATTTCATATTGTGGATGAATAATCCTGCATTTGGGCACAATTTATCTCCCCATACAGTTGTTGTCTCCAAAGAGAGAATTTGCTCTTTAGACTGGGATGGGTCCACATGCTAGATTACAGTGCAATTATTATGATAATAACAGCTAACTTCATTGTGTGCTTACTATGCGCCTACCACCGTTCTGAGTATCTTACATGTGTTAATTCATTTAATTTTTGAGACAACCCTATGATGTCGATACTCAGGTTTATTTTACTGATGGGGAAAAACTCAAACACAAAGAGCTTGCCCAAGATCATTGCAGTCAGTTGGGAAGGAGACTGAGATTTGAATCCAGAGGTCCAGGATCCAGAGCTTGGGCCTCTAACAGCTACTCTATATTATTGGTCAATTTATTATATCCTTATCTTATCTTATCTCTAATCCTTATCTCTAATCCTCGAAAACAAAACTAAAACAAAAAAACCCTCTGAAGACACAAAGTTTTTTTCCCAAAATTTAGCTGCAGCATGACATAATGTGATCTGAACTAATTTGGTGACAAAACCTGACTGGAAGGGGTATGAGGTCTTCTCCTTTATCTCACTCAGTGAAAATAATCATAGGTTTGCTACAGAAATATGTTTGATTAAGTGGTACTACCTGATATTCTGCTGTGGGTATTGATGTAACATAATGTATGTACACTGTATTACCTTTTAAAATTAAAAAAATTTGAATTCCAAATCAGATCTGGTCCCATAAGCATCAAATAAGTGACTGTGGACTAGTGGTTGTACATGAATAACTTGGGAGGTATCCTGGCTCTATATATTGGCCCTACAGCCTCTTAGAGGTAGGTCCTCTCTTATTGTGCTGACAGAATCAGGGTATTGAGCCTGAAAAGCTGGTAGTCAGAGCCCAACAATGGTCAAGTCACTGAGGCCATGAATGTCACTTAGGGAGGCCTATACACACCAGCCAGCCAATATGTCATCTCTAGATGGCTGGATGGGTCGTGAGCACCCACGAAAAATAAGTGATTCTCTTTCCTATTGTATTTCCTCCAAATCTCAGCTGGTCTCTTCCTATGCAAGACTGAAGGCCCTTGTGTTAGAACTGCTGAACTGTGAAGGCCACATATTCCAGGGGACATGGGAAGATCGATGGGAGGTCAATGCATCCACAAGCACATTTCAAGACTGTATAGGTTTACTTGTTTATTCACCAAATGATTAATTCCACAAACATTTATGAAGGCCAAGAATAAAATATGGTCCCATTCTTAAATTGCTAACATTTTAGGTCCTGAAGTCAGAATGACCTGAGTTTAAGTCTTGCTCTATCATGTATTCGCTGTGGGATCTTGGGGCAACCTTTATGTGCCTATGTTCCTTTATCTGTAAAATGGGGATAAAAATAGTACACACCCCATGGGGACATTGTAAGGATTTAATGCAAGAAAGTACATAAAGCACTTCACAAAATATAAAAGGCTATGGTAAGCTTAATAAATATTAGCTCTCATTATTATCACTATCATGGTAATTTTTTTTTATCATGGTAATTTTGATTATAGTCAACCAATCGTAAGTGCACATACATTACCAAGAATCTATCTTCATATATATACATACATTATCAAGAAAAGAGCAGCTGATTTTGCATAGGACAGTCTAGGTAGGCTGCATCGAGGAGTTCACATTGAGGAGTAGTCTTGAAAAATGAGCAGAATTTCAATAGAGAGTGAAGAAAAAGGTGATTTGGGGAAAAGAAATGAATTCAGTATCTTGCAATGTTGACTTTGAGATTTTCATAGACAGCTGAAAAAAATGGCCTGGGTTCATTAGAAAGATTCAGGCTGTAATTTGTTTATTAGCATTAAACCAATAGTAATAAGATCTAAAACCACAAGATTAGAGAGGAGTATCAAGGAAGAAAACTGTACACTGAGAATGAAAATTTAAAGCAAGGTAGAAGGGGAGTCTTTGAAGGCAAAGAAATAACAAACAGCAATCTAGGAAGAAAAGTGGGAGAGAGCAGGTTTAGAGAAGACCGATTTGTTCAAACAGGTGTCAGATGGAGTCCACACCCAGTGGAGGACAGAGGAAGTCACTGAACTTTAACCTGAGAAGCCATATAGTGAGATGTACAGTCTTTGGGCTCAAGACACACCTGGGTTCAAACCTTCCTTCTCATTCTGACTAGGTAGCTAAACCTTAAACAAGACACTTTTCCTTAGTAGTCATCAGATTCCACCTCTATAACGTGAAAATAGTAGCATCTACCTTATAAAATTGTTGTGAGTTAAAAATGAACTAATGTGTGTAAAGCACTTAGGAAATTGTCTGGATAATGACATACACATGTACGCCGGGGAAAATATAAATTGGTCAATGCAAATTTGATACCAGAGAAAATAATAGAACAATCATTAAATTACTTTCCATCGCTCAGAGGAGACCTAGATATTGTGTAACAATTCAAGTCGGATTTCTGAACAAATAATGTCAATGTCAGACCAATTTAATTTTCTTTCTTGGAAGAATATTAGACTGTGTAGGTAAGAGGGAAGTAAAAGATTCAATACAGCTGAACTAGCTGGGCTTTTCTCCATGACATTTCTATCAGAAAGCTGAGGAAATTATTTACAGCAGCATGTTCCCAAGAGTGTTTTATAGAAGGTTTTTAAGTGTTCCATGAACAATAAAGTGTGGGAAACACATGATAAAATAGATTACTTATTTTAGGGTTCTCAAATGTTTTTAATAAGGTAATGTGAATATCTAAGAGTCAGTATAATGTATAGCATTTTCCAAACTTATTTGGCCATGGAATTCTTGTAAGGGTCATAGGACACAGTTTGGCAAGCAGAGGTATAGACAGTATTATATTATCTTTTTTGGAATTACTATTCCTAAAGGTTAATTGTTAAGTTTTCAGCATCTATAAGTAGGGATCAGAATTTCAAGAGGGATCAGAATTTTATTTATGAGCTAGACAAGGGGAATCAAGAGAATCATGATTAAGCATGAAGTTGGACAGAGTTTCTATCTACTTGGAAAACAGAAATGAAATTCAAAGGACATTCAAAATAGAATTCTGTCAAAATAGAATGAGGATCAATAGGGAGAAGAAGAAAGATGTCTTATAGATAAAACATAAGCTTTGTAGAAAAATAAGAAATATATTGATACACATACATATGGCTTTAAAGAACCAAGAAAACACACTGAGTCTTCAGTAAAAAGCACAATGAATAAAAATATCATCACAAGAGTTATTACTTCTGCTTCTGCCGAGTCTATTATAATGAAAGGCATAGGGAAATGTGGTGTGTCTCACAGATTGGGGTGGCCGTGTTTTAGAGGGCTGGGGCTCTGTTTTCTTCTCTCCTGGCTCTATATGCTCCATACAAGAGTGGCCTTGGAGCTGCTCCAGAATTTAGGACTTCCAAGCCATAGTATTCCCAGCAAGGTCCCAGTTTAAGGACCTTTTGAGTGATGGGCTGAATGGTTTTCAAGGGAGATCTTAAAATTTCCTGATGTAATGAAGCCTTCCTAGTTTTTATGCTAAGAGTAGGCAGGAACTGATCTTCTTATTCAAAAATCCTGGCTGCTTGAAGTTCTGCTAAATCCAGAGATTATCCAATATGAGTGTTATTTCTAGGCTACTGAAGAGTTGGTGTTGAGGGATCAGAGATTGTAGCCACTCCTTTTTACTTCTTAGGTTTTGCATTCCTGTATTAGGATACAGCATATCCTGAGTGTCCCTGTTAATATCTGACTTGTAATGTACCAACTCGAGTCATGTATGTGTGGGCACGTGCACACGTGAGTGTGTGCATGTATGCATGTGTGTAAGAAAAAGCCAAAATGACAGGAGAATCATAACAGTGCTAGAAGTCCTGAGTTTGGCTTAAATTTCCACACTAAAAATTCAGAGGACTTCCAGGGCAAACAATAGGTAAGAGAGTTGAAAATCTTATCATATGAGAAATGGAACAGATGATGTTAACCTGGACAAGAAAGAAAACTGGGGTTGATATAGAGTTTTAAGACTTAAAAAGAAAAAGTGGTTGGAAATTAGGAGACACTCAATATTGATGTTAAGAAATAAGTTTTATGACAATTAAAACTGTCCAATAATTGACAAGTCTGCCTTATGAAAAAAAGCCTAAAAATAAAATTATTTTTGAACACTTATTTTGTGGTAGGTGTTATGCTAAACACATCACATGCATTTGCTTATTCACTTCTCTCAAAATCCTTATGAGGTAAGAACTGTTATTATCCTCACAATACAGATGGGAAGCCAAGTGTTAGAGAGGTTAATATTGATACTTTACTTTTTCAAGGTCACTGAGCTAGTGAATGGACAAACAGGTATTTGATTCTGGAACCTGTGTACTAAACCACTTAATTGCCTACTTCCATCCTTGGACATTTGCAAGCAGTCTGATGTGGCAGAGATTTCTTTAAAGGGGTTCTTTCCATTGCAAGACTGGACCATTGCAGGTTATCTTAAAATCTTCAATCTAGCTTCGGCCATATTGAGGATTGAAACGTTGAATTCAACCTCCTTGGCCATTGTGTCCATCTGTCACCTTCATATTTTAACAGAAATGGGGAAAAGTCTAGAGAAGGCCAAGAAAAACTAAGGGATGGATAGACAATAGAATCCACATGGACAATTGAAAGAGGTTGCATTATATTAGGGCTATGTAAGCCATTTCCATGGAGAATATAACAAGAAATCCATTCCAGTGAAATAGCTTGGCCGACACAAGGTCCTTCCAGTGAAAATGTCTTGAAATAAGCAAGACTTTGAAGTACAGTCATAGGTAGAAAAAAATGGTGCCGTGTTAGAATAGAAGCCAATGCCTTCAACAGCAGTCTCTCCCAGCTGCCTTTCTAGTAGCCCTGACAAGTTGGCCTGCCCTGAGGATGAGCCAGAATGCCACCAAGTGTTTGTAAACATTGTTCTCTTCCATCCTGTCCCACTAAAGGAGCAGCAGACATCAAAAATGAAATCTGAGTCATTTTCGTTTGAGGAAACCTTTAAACTAAATCTGACAACTGTGGTGATAGGAATTCTAGCTAGTCACAGGGTATGGCAACAAATAACCTCATGAGATTCCTCCTGAATTCACGAGTCTATGGCTCTCAACAATTGAGGAAAGCCCATGGAGTCTCTGTTAATAAAACCGCCTTGAAAAAAAATCATTTCTGCTCAACAGAACTTTATGTATTAATTTTAGGAGCTAGGCTGTCAGTTTTTTCTTTAACACAGAAAGAAATGGAATACCTTCACAAAGGGGGATTTTTTTTTTTTAGCCTTTGACAGATTTTTTTTCCTGCTTCAGAGAAATTTTAACATAATTTCATGCCCCCATTCTTTATGGCCTGTTACTCGGTCCATTACTTTTACATTTAACTTGATAAGGTCCTGGTTCCTGGCTATTAGTTTCTGAGGTTTGGTTTCTCACAGCTGCTGCTTTGAAGTGCCTGATAACATTCTTAGCCTTGCATGGCGCTGGTGGCTCTTCAAGGTCTCATTCCCCCCCCTACTCACTGTCCTGCTGTTTCTGTTACTTCTCACTTGAATGGGTGACCTCACCCTTCTCTACTTTTTTTTTTTTTTTTGCTGTACGCGGGCCTCTCACTGTTGTGGCCTCTCCCATTGCGAAGCACAGGCTCCGGATGCGCAGGCTCAGCGGCCATGGCTCACGGGCCCAGCCGCTCCGCGGCATGTGGGTTCCTCCCGGACCGGGGCACGAACCCGTGTCCCCTGCATCGGCAGGCGGACTCCCAACCACTGCGCCACCAGGGAAGCCCCTTCTCTACTTTTAAGAGAGGTCAAACCTTGGGCTTTTGTGAGTGGCTAATTGGTCCATGCATGGAATTGGGCAATTTATCCTGGAAGTAATTACTTGTCTCCTTGAGAGTGTCAGAACTTGTTTTCCTAGGGATGTTCAGGGATTTCAGAGGGGCACCCACATGAATGATAACGGGGCATCTCTCACGCTTCCTGTGAACACAGATAATGCCTGTGCTCTTTTCACATGCACACAAACATCCCTTTTCTTACTGTGGTCCCTACAGGCCTACAGTCACACTGTTTATCGAAAGGCAGCCTCTCCTAACAGGATACACGCCAGGCATGACATCAACTGCTGGCATTTGGAAAAAGCCCACCATTTCACTGAGCAAAGTCAGGCTGTAGCTAAATTTGGAGAGGGAAACATCTTCTAGACAAAGCCTCTCTTAGGTTACCCAGTATGGGAAATGGGATTGTAAACACTTAGAGAATTTCTGGAAGTAGTTTATGGTTAAAATTAAGTCAGAGTTGGGAGTTTTGAATGCCTTTGTTATTTTAATAGGAAATTAATTTGGGGAAGCAAAAAAAGCAGCTCCTGTTTCATCCACTTAGAAAAAATTTCTCCTGTGGTTTCTATCATTTCCCAACACACTGATGTGAATGTTGGAAGACTGAATTTAACAGATGATCCAAGTGCTAAAATGTGCTTACAAGCGGCAAAATAGGGATGAAAGCTTTAGCTGCATTTTGAAGAGGAATGCGACTCCTGGTAAGAGGAGTGAAAGCACAATTGCAAGTGAAATTGAGAGGAACTCTCAGCTCATCGTGCACAAAATATGGTATTACCGAGCAAAAGTTACTCACAGGTATTTGCAGTGCCTTTGGGGATGGGGAGATACGAGCCTGGACTCCAAGGTCGGCCCTGATAATTCTTCTTGCATTTCCCACAGTCTGGACCTGTAGTGTTGTGCTCACATTCACAGGTCAATTTGCTGTTGTCATACACACACACAGTGGCATGGAGATTACATTTGCACCTAGGCAGAGGAGAGACAAGAGTTCATTAAGTCCAGTTGTCTTGGTGATCACTGAGGCTTTATCCATCTGTCTTCTAGGATTGCGGCTTTCACAGCCCATAGTGCTTGAGGGCTCCCTAAAGACTTAGTAAAATGTAGATTTGCAGGCCTGACCCTCTGAATCTTTTAAACAAGTGTCCTTGGGGGTAGGGGTTGGGGAGGGATTATGATACAGCCTGACCTCATCCCACACTTTGAGGAATCTTAATACAAGTCAGTTAGGTGGGGTCTGATGCTCACCTAAGTAAACTGTGCTCTGAAATCAGGGGTTTCCCAACAGATATCCAAAATATTGCCACTAGTGAGAGGCTTTTCTGTGCTATTATCAAATCTACAATACATCTGGCTTTGAAGAACAATGTCATCTTCTGTTTTTCCTTAAACCAGAAGGACTACTCTTATTTGTTTAAAAAGAAATATAACCATTGAGATAATTTGCTATTCAGGTTTATTTTATAGACCCCAAGCGGTTATAAACAGATGTTCTCATTCTGGGCTCTGAAATGACATTCCTCAGGCAGAAGAGTTTTTCCACGAAGGCCTCTAAGTAACCTGAATAATCCTCAGATTTCCTACTCACATAAAATAATCACAAAGGTTCTCTCATAAATGGGTCAAAGGACTCAGGAAAAAAGACGCTTCGAATACTAGAAAATGAAAACCTATGTGTGGCAGGGGTTTGAGGTCATTAGCCAAGGCCTTCCCTTTGGTGCCTGTGAATAATGCTATAATATATGAGAGGCAACAATGGAATATGCAATTTCTACAAAAATACATTCCCATATCCAAAGTCTCTGACTATAAAACTATAAAGGCCAACTTGATATCTGTTGAGGTAGCAGGTTATAACTTATAAGATACAAAGTACGAGCCACATCCTCTGGAGAAATAAAGCCTAGGTCAACAGAATGTCCATGACCAGAGGGCAGAACAGTGTACGTGGGAAGAGATGTGTCCACACAAAGGAAAGGACCTGATACCCAGACCTGGGGGTAAAGGGCCAAGATCTGTCAGGGTCAGAACCCGAAAGTGTGTGTGTGTGTGTGTGTGTGTGTGTGTGTGTGTGTGTGCGCGCATGTGTGTGTGTGTGCATTTTTAAACTAGTCTGGCCCTTTCTAGGAACTAGGACAAAAATATAGAAAGTCAAGTTTCATAAAAACGAAGAAATATTATAGTGCTTTACATTTGCTTTCTTTTTTGGCAGATGTCATGAATTGGGAAAAGTAACAATACTCTTTCTTAGGTAGGAAAATAAGATTCTTTAACAACTGCTGTTGGTCTCTATAATGTGTGTACAGTAACATCCAGATTTCTTTCTTGTGCACTAATGGTCTGTTTGGAACACTGACCCATACTTACGGCAAGGAAACAAAGGAATGGCTAAGACTATTCCTGAGGGCTGCTGGGCTCTCTTCTAACTAAAAGGTGTAGCCCCTAAAGCAATAGCCACCCACTCAAACCTTCCTGGGTAAGACCAAGCCTCAGCTTCTTCAGGGGTCGACTACACTTCATAGTACTTATAACTACACTCTGCTCTCTGTATAGTTGTAAATTATAATAAGCTGAAAGGCTACCATTTAAACAATACCCATTCAACATCAACACATAAACAGAGTCTTTAACATTCATACAATCTTTTAAAAAGAGAAAAAATTCAGTTAAGTAAAACAGACAGTGTTTAATTATGAGCTAGGTCTTATAAAAATCTCCTACATGCAGGGAGTTACTTGCGTTAAGCTGCTTATTAAAGAATCTTTCTCCTTCCTTCATTAGCACCTTTATTTATGGGTGTGTTTATAAATATGGAAGATGTTAGAAACTTAAGTGATAGAAGCACCAGCTTATACTGATTTAGCACCCTATCTGGTGTTTAAAAATTCCAAATGAGGAAATGAACAATGTGACCCCAAAGAATATGCTGGTTTCATGTGTGAAGACCAAGAATGCAAGTAGTAATTGTAAATTGGATTATATACCTGTAGCTATTAATACTTTCATACTGGTAGTCAGTCTCTGAGTTGTAGGCAATTTCTATTCTAAAGACTTTATATTTGCTGAGAAAATATTTTTTGAATAACAAAAGGAAGTGAAAGAAGAATAAATGAATATTTAGTCTTATTTTTCCCATATTTCTTTCAATTAATGGTTCATTTTCACCTGTCCAAAGATTTTTAATCATTCAAGCCTCAACTCAATTCATTACTCTTTCCTGATATCTATCGTACCTACTGTAGACACCCTATCTCTCTAAGCTTCCGATTCCCTTAAAAGCTTCTGTGTGTTCGGTTTGGTTGGTTGTTACTTAAGGCTCTTTCTGCTTTTAGAATTTTTACTCATTGCATCTCTCTCATCTTAAGGAAGAAAAATATCTACTTTGTACCCTAGTCTTCTTTTCTTGCTACCACTTTAACACTCTCCTTCCCCTTCTTGAGTTTTCTACACTTGCCATCTCCTTTTTCTCATCTCCCACACACTCACTGTTTTCAACTAACCACAACCTCTCTTGCCAAGACCACCCATGACCTCTTGGTGAAAATGTAATGGATTTCCTTCCTTGCTTTATCTATCTCCTTAGGGGATTTGACTCTGTGGGACCACTCCACTTCCCCTGACACACTCTCCCCACTGGATTCTCAAGGTCATTTTCAGAACCCTCTTCTGTTGTTCTCTTCATGTGCTGTTCTTTGGGGTCTGGATCAGCATAGTCAGATTAAGTGACTCTCCTTGGGCGCTCTTATCCAGGTTGTTCCTTCAATTTCCTCTGTGGTCCTCAACTACTTTTGAGTTATAGGCAATCTAAAGCAAATTTGCATCATTTTTTTCCCCTAGAAAAAAGTAAAAACATGCAAAATAAACTCAAACAATGGGAAATATTTTAGGAGATTCAGATTTTCTGTTACCCATAGGAATCCACAGAACTCTCTCCTTCCATTATCACTAGGTGAAGATCACCTGCTCAACATGTGGATAAGTCCTGGTGCTGTAACGTCCATCACGGATCTCTCTCCTGAACATGTCAAATCCAGCATATCCCAAACTGAATTATTTGGCTTCCCTCCCCCACCTACTCATCCTTCTGTGTTTTCTTTCTCAGTACATGGCATCACCTTCTAGTCAGCTGGTCAAGAATGACCACTCCCACTCCCTTTCCTATCACATCTAATTTGTCTTTACTCAGTCTCTCACCCAGTTCTGAAATTCCTCCTCCTCGATAACTCTCAAATACATACAGTTCTAGCCATTGCCACATCCCTGTGGACAGCATCATCATCTTTGATCTGGCTTATTACAATGGCTTCTATAGAGACCTTTCTGCCTCCTCTCATGCTCTTCTTTAGCCCAATCTCATCACAATAGTCAAAACGATCATTCACACAAAAATACCTGGGTCACCTTGGCTCAGAACCATTGACAAATTTCCCTTTATTCTCAGAATAGAGTCCAAGCTCTCTAACATGGCCTACAAGTCCCTTTGAAATCGATCTCTTGTTCTTTCCCCATTATTATTTGCACCACTACCAATTCTACAATTAGTTCTTGAAACTTTGCCTTTGCGTAATCTTTTAAGCTGTTCCTTATGCCTAGAACATAACTCTACCTCTTTTACCTGCATAATTTTTACCATTCAGATGTCAACTTGGAAATCTCAGTGTCTGGCTCCTAGGTGACATTCAAAAACCATCTGCTGATTAACTATCTGAATCCTTCTCTGACCCACCAGAATGCCTTTCCTAGCTCCTCTGACATGAGGTAAGGCCAGCCACAGGATGAAGTCCACACTATCTTTGCTCTAGACTTAGGCTGTATTGTAATTGTTTATTCTTCTGTCACTCTCACTGGAGTGTAACCTCCTGGGAGCAGCAGTCATATTTGCCTTATTTATTGTAACATCCCTAGCACGGGTCAAGCTACTTGGCACATAATAAGTGTTTAAAAAATATCTGACAAATAAACAAGTGACTAATAAACAACTAAACTTCCTGAAAGCAGGGACTTCATGTGCCTGTTCTACTATGATGAATACAGCAATGGACTAAGAATAGAGAATTAACAGGCATTGTACTAAGTCAAACACTCCATGATGTGTGCTGAAAATTGCCCTCACCACTGGTTTTCATAACTAACCTTATATTGGGCAAAGGGAACTCTAAAATTGGTGAGACCTTGTAAACTGAATTTAATTTAATTTAAACTCCAGAGGATTTGCCAAATGTCTGAAAGCTAACGCAAGAGCTATCCTAAAAAGATGCCTAAAAGACCTAGGAGAAGAACGCAACTTAGAGGAGGGATAAAAACAGCTTAGAGGAGAGCATTTAGGTAGCATAATTGTTCTGGAGTGTGCATCTTTTAGTTTCAATTTCTTCCTGTAAGGATGGCCACCCTGGGTCAGCTAAAGTTTGGTAGAGTGCTGCTTGAGTGCTGGCTACAGCTCTAACTTCGTAAATCTGCTGACCTAGCTCGGCTCCTGGACTGTCTTTCTTCAGTCATTGTGACAACTGCTGTGCCAGGGCTGAGCTTGTGAAAGTGGACGTTGAGGTACAACGTCATTGGCCTGTATTTGGAAACGGCTCCCTTTCATTTTCCACAGCTCAGTTTATTCTCATCATCCCATTCCAATCAGACACTGAAATCCTTTATTTAGAGCGCTTGCCAGAGTGGCTTTTCCTCCAACGGAAAAAAAATGTATTTCACAATGCTGGGAGATCGCTCTCAATTCCTGGTGTTATGAACTCCGGCCTTGTGATGGGGTGGAAGGCAGACTCCCGTGACATCCACTCATCTCTGACAGATTCATTATCCATTTCCTTGGCCATCCAGCTGCCACGTTTGCCATCACATTAGGTGGGGGAGGAACTGTACAAGTGGAGATCTAACAGGCTTCGCTAGCAGTCACAGATCTGATGTTCTGGAGAGCTGAGCCTATTCACCGATTCTGTTTACATGTATAGAACACATACCAAGACACTGCAGATAGAACTAATTGACTTGCTTGTACCTCAAAGATCCACTTGTGTGTAAGCAACAAATTGCACACACTGTCAAATAAGGGCATTGCTAAGACAGACCTTTAAAAAAAAAAGTGAGCTCTATTCTGTGATGCAAACTTAATGAAAACCAGTGTGTTCTTGCTTTTAACCAGGTCTGCACTTCCTGTATTTTAGTGAGCAGCTGTCACAAGTCAATTTAATCTTGCTTATAAAAAGGCTCCAACATTTAGATCTGTGCCACCTGCCAGTAGGTATGAAAAACCCATCTAGTCTGCCTGTTTTTTTTTTTTTTAATAACTTAATATATTTATTCTGGGAAGCATGCTATCCACCAGAGTTTCCTGTGAGTTAGAGGTCTGTACATGTAGTCTATTGTAGTGTTTCAAATAAAAGTACCAAGACAAAGAAGTTTAAAACTGGCCTTTTGTGAAACAAAACTGGAAGGGAAATCAGGCTTGCTGCTTTTTGGCTACTTTTATGCCATAGGAGGATCTACCCTGAAGTGAATGAAGTTTAAGTATCAGGCGGCCCTTCAAAAACTTGAGAAGGACCCTAACAATGTGTTCATACAGTCATATGCTTTTATATTATTTTCACCAATAAGATATTATTATATTTTTTAATTAATGAAGGTTTTTCCTTAATAAGCCCCCTTCCCAAAGGGCATACATTTCAGGCACTACAAAACCTGGATCAGGTTTGCCTTCCTTGGGTCGGCACTTGCTATACAAATACTCGTAGAAAACAAGTTAGGACAAATATCAGGCATTTGGAGATGTCTTTTTCAAAAGGTGACAAATTATAAAATGCCTCTCACATACTTCTTCTCCCTCTGCAGCCCCTTGACCTTTCTCTTTTCACTTTGACACATGAATTTTCAATTTCTACTTCAATACATTATTTGAAATGGGAGACTTGCGGCAAAATGACTTTGAGATTATGAGTTATATGACACTGAATCAGACAGCCTCGGCCACTTATTTGCTGTGAAGCTATGAATGAGTGATTTAACGAAGAAATAAACAGAGCTAACCTTGACTAAATACTTCCAAGCACCTGGCACTGTGCTAAGTGCTTTTTGCATATTTCACACATTATTTCATATAAACTACAAAATAGTTACATGGAATTAGCACTATTAATAATTATAGATGATGCATTTGAATATTGAGGGACTAAGAAATCCAAGTCTCCCAGGCAGTATGAGCTGGAGCAGGGATTCGAACTACAGGCAGTTAGCCTTTAGAACTCAGCTCTTACCAATGCAGAAGTCATGCTGTCTTCCTGAGTATGGCCAGGCTTCAGCTGCCACAGGGACAATAAATGAATGTGTTTCAAGAACAGTTTTGGGGACTGAATGAGATTATCCATGCATACACTTAGCATAATGTCTGACAGAAAGGTATTAATAAGTGTTAGTTTCAATTATTATTATTATTTCTACTGTCACTATTGTTACCGCTGCTACTGGAATGGGCTGTCTGCTTCATTCCATAAGCTTTAATTAATAACAAATTCTATGGATAACACTGTGACAGGTCTCATGCATTCAAAAAGAAGACGACATAGAGTCCTAATCTCCAAGAACAAGCCATCTGTTGAGTAAAGGAGATGAAACATACATAGACTAAATACAGACCACCAAGACTGAATACTCTATTTAATCATGACCATATAGGAAATTAGGGTAGTAACACTGAGTCATCTCTACATTGATAAGGACGTATTTGTACTAAACAGTCAGAGATACAGCCCCTATCATTTAAGGCAGGTGGAAAAAAAAAATCAACACTTACCAAAGCCCACTATAGACCTGGAACTGAATAGATGCTTTACGTATGTTATTTCACCTCAGCCTCATCACCACTTTGAGAAGGAGGAATAAGTATCTGTGATTTACAGATGTGGAAAGTGTGGCTGAGAGCAGTAAAGTAACTTGGTCAGAGAAACATGCTGCTGGTAAGTGGTAGCCAAGAGTCAATTCCAAAAGCTGGGCTCCTTCTAGGACATCACTTTATTTGAGGAAGAACAAAGCAAACTGGTTCAGAGGAGAAGTAGACCCATGGTCTAAACAGCGTATTAAGACATTCTCTAACACTTGCTAGTCAAGGTGTGGTCCGTGGGCCAGTAGCTCTGGGAATCACCTGAGGGCTTGTTAAAATCTCAGGCCTCCCCCAGGCTGTCTGAATAAGAATCTGGATTTTAACCAGATCTCTAGGTGATTTATGTGCACAGCAAACGTTGAAAAGGACTGCTGAGCTCACCAGTGTGTCAAAGTCCTGCTGAACAAGAAAACTAAAATCCTGGGGGTGATCCTTCTGCACACCTTCTCCCTTCCACCATATTGTGTGGAAATCTCTGACCTAAACCTGACCAACACTAAGGTTCTATCTGTACTCACAAACTGAATATATATATATTATGATATATAATATTATATATAATATATAACTTATAATTCAACAATAAAATGACAAATAACCCAATTAGAGAATGGATGAAGGATCTAAACAGATACTTCTCCAAAGAAGATACGTGCATATGGACAGTAAGTACAAGTAAGCACATAAAAAATGTTCAATATCATTAGTCATTAGAAAAAATACAAATTAATATCACAATGAGATACCACTTCACATCCACTAGGATGATTATAATTAAAAAAGATGGACAGCAGCAGATGTTGGCAATGATGTGTAGAAATTGGAACCCGTGGGATAGGGAGGGTGGAAGGGAAGGAGACGCAAGAGGGAAGAGATATGGGAACATATGTATATGTATAACTGATTCACTTTGTTATAAAGCAGAAACTAACACACCATTGTAAACCAATTATACTCCAATAAAGATGTAAAAAAAAAAAAAAAGAAAGAAACTGGAACCCTCACGTATGGTTGGTAGGAATGGAAAATTGTGCAGTCACTTTGGAAAACAGTCTGGTAGTTTCTCAAAAAGGTAAACATAAAGTTACCACATGACCCACAAATGTTCATGGCAGCTTTATTCATAATAGCCAAAAAGTGGCAACAACCAAAATGTCTACCAACTGATGAATGAATAAAGATGTAGATAACAATAGGAAAAACACAAAGTAATGAAGTACTGGTACATGCTACAACATGGATAAACCTTGAAAACATGCCAAATCAAGGAAGCCAGACACAAAAGGCCACATGATATGTTTTCCTTTGTATGAAATACCCAGAATAGGCAAGTCTATACAGACAGAAAGCAGATTTGATTACCAGGAGCTGGGGAGAGGAGCAAATAGAGAGTGACTGCTAATGGACAGTCATTTTAGAGTGATGAAAATATTCTGGAATTCGATAGTGATGATGGCTGCACAACTTTTTGAATATACTAACACCCACTGAATTGTGCATTAAGGAAATGAAAAAATAAACTAAATGAAATAGGGCATTTATCCAAAAGAGACTACAGAAAACAATGGATAAGAGTTTGGGCTCTGGGGTTATGTAGTATAGCGTTAGCAGGAGCCTTAGGCAACTTCCTCAAGTTCAGTTTACTCCTCTGTAGAATGAGGATAGTAAAATACCTACCTTAGGGGTTGTTGGGAGGGTTGAATGATACACTGTGATGAAGCAGAAACTGCTAACTGATCTTTGTTTTTCCACACCGGAACAGTTTTAACTGGGCATATGGTCACAGGCATAAAGACTACATTTCCCAGCACTTCCTCTAGCTAGGTGTGGCCATGTGACTACATCCCAGCCAATGGCATATTATCAGGAGTGGTGTCTGTGACACTCCTGTTGGGCCTGCACTCCTTTCCCATTTCTCATTTAGTTCCTGGAACATGCACAGGGTATTGAGTCACTCAGACCATGTGGACTTTGGTAGTGGAACCAGGGTCCTCAGACAATCCCCTGCAGTCAGAGGAAGGTGGGTCAAGGTGAGTGTATGGAGCAGAGCCACCATACCAGCTCTGGAGCACCAACCTCCCAAATGCAAGGAGATAGAAATAAACTTCTACTTTGTCTAAGGCACTGTTAATGTCAGTCTTTCTTACACACATCTGAAAGTATATCTGAAAACAGCACCTCATATGTAATAAGCACTTAATAAATATAAACTATTACTATTATCATTTGTATTTTTAAGCACAGTCTTATAGCAAAAGGCTGGATCTTCAAATATCAAATGGGGCTGGTCTGATCCTAATCCCACTAGAAAAGAGAGGGCTCCAACTTTTCCAGCATTCTACTACCTCTTCCTTCATTAATTAAATCTAAAGTCTCATGCTACTGATCACTGGTAAGCAAAAATGTTTTCAGAATATGTGTATTTATAAGCTATGCAATGGTCAAAGTTCAGTGTGAAATAGATATCTGCTTATAATTTTTTGAAAGCAGTGACACACCAACAGACCAACAAAGAGGCGGAACATCCGACTTGTGTTTGGATTCCTGTATTATGGGAGAAGCATAAATGAAAGAAGTGGTGTTAGGACTCTAGGAAGCCACCCTGCAAATACAGAGGGCAGGTTTCCATATGGCTCTTGAGCTCATTCTTTCACAATATATTGAGTTCCTGGTTGTTGGGGGCCCTGGTTGATGGGGGCTCCACTCTCCTAACCTTTGTTCTTGGAAGAATTATTTTTGAGAACCGAATGGTATAAACTTATTTTTTTTGAAGCAGAGAAATGTACTGTTATACAGTTTTCTCTGGGAGTGTAAAATAAAAACTGAGATCTTGATCAGCTCTTCATTGACTCTGGGATTCTAAAATGATCTTTTAAAAAAATTTATATAAGGCAATTGGTTTGCTCCAAAAATTGATGGAAAAAGGACCAGAAAGCCTTCTTACACATTTTGCAATACATGACTTAGACATCCTTATGGCACTTTTAAAACTCTCTAAAAGTTCCATTTAAACCTTACTTGAGACTTTAAACTTACTCACAGTGAAGCATCAGATTACATGATTCACTAAACTGCTGGTTCTTGTATATAATATTAAAAATAGTCCCTTTCTATTTCTAAAGCTTGCCAGGGAGACAAGAGTACCATGACTATAAAATAAAAATAGGAGCTTATCAATTTGAGATAATGCATTGTCCAAGATTGGAAAGGGTATATGATGGTGCTCTGTGACCCGTTTACTACACCCAAGAGAAATCTGGTTAGACAAGAGGGGCCAAAAGATAAAAGGCATAGCAAGATAATCATCGCAATCCAGACTGTCACTCTTCTCTGCACAACCAATCAGTCTGAAGACTGGCAGGTAAAGAGCTTGTTAAATTAAAACTCAACTAATCCAAGACCAATTAGCAATTAATAGACGATCCTAGATGCTTAATAAGTGCATAGTAAACCATTCTAATTCTTTTTGAGAAAACAGAAAATCTAGGGGTCTCCAATCCTAGAAATACAAATGATCACTGTTCAAAGAACCAGATTCTATAAGACAGATAGGGCAACATGGTATTAAGAGCTTGGACTCTGGACATGAAGGGGCTGAGTTTAAGTCCTAGCTCTACCATGAGCCTGTTGGGCGTCCCCAACTGAGTGTCAGTTTCCTCACCTATAATATGGATTACCGTTAGTAACTATAGTATAGGATTGCTATGGAGATTAAATGAAATAGTCCACATTAAATGTGTATCACAGATTGTGGTAGATAGTAAGTATTCAATAAATATTAGCTATTATTATAGCTATTATTATAGAGAGGAATGGCAAATTCATGGTTATCTAAAAGTCCTTCACATTCCCTTCTCTCTTGCCTTCCTCTATAAAACATGTGGGAAAACTAAAACACTGATTTTCCCAGACTGCCCTTCCTCTGGGGTTGGCCGAATTAGGTAGTTCTGACAAATGAGATGTGACCAGAAGTCACTAGGTAGGGTGTTCAGGGAAGCTTTTCAAAAAGGACAGCTTGAATGGAATCATTCCTTTGGCTTTTTGCTCCTTTCTCTTTGCGCTTTCCTCCTGTTCTGTTGTCTGGGGTCCAGACGGAAATGCTAGAGGGACTTAAAGCTTTGCAATCATAAGAATGGAAGTTCTGCTTAACGACAGGTAACTAGGAGGCTAGAAGGAAACCAAGGCCAGACCATGTCCTCACACACTATGTGAGCCCCCAGCAACTGACCTCCCCATGTCCTCTTGCATGCAGAAAACAAGCCTCACCCTGTTTAAGACATTCAGCCTTCCTCTTTGGGAAAACTGAATATATTCCTGATATAAGAAGCAATTATAAAGATTGTTGACGTGCTCAAGTTATGTTCACACATACTTGTGCATTCTGTGGTTTATAGTAACCAACTAAGATTTCTTTCTTTTTTTTTCTTTCTAGAACCACAAAAGTGAAATATTTTTTTTCACTTATTTTTTAAATTCCAATTTGATGTGAACTATACCATGATAATTTCTTATATACTTCTTTGTATTAAAAAATATAATTCTCCTCTTGGAGAAATTGGGACATAAGAAAAATAGGGCAGGAATAAACCTAAAGTTCTCTTGTGCTCTGCAAAGCCACAGAGTTCAGTAAGGCTCTGCTGCGGCACTGAGCCATCTGACACTGTGGGATTCCTTCATCAGGTTGGATTGTCAGGTAAGTTTTTGAGATCTCTTAAATATGTATACTTATCCACTTAAAAAGGTCTTATTTCTTCAAATGGTTACCTTAGAGTCTGATTAAAAATAGATCAGGCTGAATAAATAGCTTTATGACTAGAAATAAAAGTCAAATCTGTGCAAAAGGATACACTACAGCAACCTTATTCTATACTTTTACTTTTCACTACAAAATTTGAGAGGAAATTGAATTAGATTCCCATGGGTGGTATGGAAAATTGGGGGTAATAGCTTTCTTCTAATTCTTTTTCTGAGAAGTAAAATAACATCCAGTAGAGAAGAATGCACCTAGCAAAGCCTTTGGCTTTTTCCCCTTATTTGGTGGCCTACTTTTGTTAATAAGCCTTGGAAAAGTTGAAGTTTAAAGACAAAAAAATAAATAAATAGAGAGAGGTAAAAGAAAAAAGACCCGCCCACTAAAAGAGCATGATCTTACTTGCTATGACTGATGACCTGAACTGTTTCACTTACGATTAGAAACAAGGGCTTTAAAGCAAAGAAACAAAGAACTCTGAGAATATAAATGAAGCACAGCAACGAGTTCTGAAAAGATCCATTAGATAGGATATGGTCAGGAAAAAGTAACTAGATAGTACTGATACTGTCACAATCACATCCAGTCTTTCCATCGATACGGTTAAATCTTCAGAGATAGGGTCTGTACCAAATGTGTGAGAATATTTTAATGAGAAATGAAATTTAAAGTAATTTAATATGGATCAGGGTCATATTTTAGAGTCAAATGATATATGATCAAGAGACCTGGACACAATCCCTAACTAGCTGATTTATTTTTGGTGAATTAAACTGGCTTCTGTGACTCATTTCTTTGAAAGGTGAAGGATTTGGTCTGTGTTTGAAAAATGCCCTACATTGGTTGCCTGACTGACCCTACCTTCTGGCAATATCTAAACTGTGGTGGGTATGCCTGTGTTTTTGCACACCCCAAATCCCTTCTTGTAACAACCCTTTGGCACCATCCTTCCTCATTCTCAGGCTAAGAGGATCAGGTGGGGGATTCCAACTTGCAGCTCCAAGGGTGAGCAGAGAAGCTGGGCTCAGCCTACCAATCCATCCTATCTTCTTGGACACAATAATTCAAGGATGGGAACATGACTCAATCCCTTAGAAAACTGGTCCTGGGGATTTTGCTGAGCTTATAGGAGTAAGAATTCTTTTTCCTTATAGTATTACTACACTGGTAGTAGGTAGCCTGGAGCTGCTCATGGCCGTCTTGGCCACAACATGGAAAATCTCGGCTTAAAATAAAGCCAGGACAGAGGAGAGCAAAACTAAGAGACAGAAATAATATCCTGATGACTTTGTATAGCCCATGCTGCCAGCTTGTCCGAATCTAGCTGTGTCCTGGATTCCTATGATGAGCCAAAATAGTCTGTATTTGCTTAAACTAGTTTGAATTATTTTCCTGTTACTAGCAACCAAAAGATCCTAACCCAAAACACCATGTTACTTTTCCATGACTTCACCACCTCCTGAGCTGACTGAACTAGACTGGATGTAAGACCCCAAAGCAGTCATTACATACATTGATCAACAACCCAAAATTTACGGTCTAGCTTGAAAAGATGAGCTGGGCCAACCAGAATTTTCTGTCAAGGATTTAGAATTGGGAAATGGAGAAATGTTATCACCAGGAGGTGGGCATCAGAATATGCTAGATAATTACAAAGTTCATTCCAATTCTAACCTTACACAATTCTTATTAAAAGTTTTTTTGTTGTTGTTTGTTTTTTATAGAATGAAGTGATTTTTTTTTTAGACATCTTTATTGGAGTGAAATTGCTTTACAGTGGTGTGTTAGTTTCTGCTTTATAACAAAATGAATCAGCTATACGTATACATATATCCCCATATCTCCTCCTTCTTGCGTCTCCCTCCCACCCTCCCTATCCCACCCCTCTAGGTGGTCACAAAGCACCGAGCTGATCTCCCTGTGCTATGCGGCTGCTTCCCACTAGCTACCTATTTTACGTTTGGTAGTGTATATTCACTTCACTTTTTAAGTTAAGGTGAAAAGTGCTGTATTTTGGAGTTAGAAAACATCTGGATTTGAATATTACGTTGATCACTTTTAAACCGTTTGACCTTAGGCTAGAGACTGCTTCTCTAAGACTGGTTTCTCATTTGTAAAACAGAGATGACGATGAGTAACTTCATTTGGTTTTACTTTGACTTTTGAATGAGAGAGCATGTCAAGTGCCACCACAGATGGCTCATGACTAGGTTAACTTCAAAAATTTTAGTCCCCACTTGACTGTCGTCATCAATCATTATGTTCAGCAAACATTTGCTGAACACTTACAATATATAAGACTCTGTGGCTAAGATTTTATTATTTCTGAGCATTGAACCATTAAAAAAATCAAGAAAAACAGAACAAGCAAAACTTCCAATTGAACAATATCCACAGAAAGAAGGGACCTGTTGTCTTAGCTACCCCAGGGTCACTAGGTCTTCTCATTCTTGTTTTGTATTTAACAGAAGGATGAGAAGAAGCTTTGGTGGACCGTGAGGACCTGCAGTGTGGAGGAGAGGGACCAGGACTGTGGACTTCATGAGGGTAGGCAATGGGCAGGGCTAAATCCCAGCTCCTGAATGGAATCCTTCATGGTGCCTGGCGGGCAGTAGGCTCTTCATAAATATTTGTTGGAAGAATCACCCAATCCCATACCCTCACTGTGGAAATGTGGAAACACAGGATCAGAAAAAATAATAACAATAACAAATAAGCTAGTATTTTTGAGCTTATTCTGTGTTTAAATGCACATTCAAATGATGCATTTTTCCTAATGGTGTTTTATTTCATCTATACAACTTTGTGGGAGAGAGATAGGCTGGTATCACTATCTTCACTTTACAGATGAAGATAAAACTCAGATGGAGATTGTTTACATGTAGGATATAAAACCAAACTTGTTTTAATATGGAAACATAATGGTTTAGTTTTTCTCCACACACTTCCCTGCCTCCCTCTCCCTGAATCCCACTAGCAATACGTAAAACAAAGTAAGCCAACATTTTTTCTTCAAGTGCTTAAATGCTGAGCTCTTTCTACCCTGCTTTTCGTTGCCAAAGACTTCAGCTCTGGTTTGAACAGGTTATCAGAATCATTTGATAGGAACGAACAGAGAAGGGGAGAGGGTTCTGGGTAAGAAAAGATAAAAAGTGTGTAACAAAAGCATCACTACCCCTGCAGACAGCAGACGGTTCCCCCACAGCCAGCTTCCTGGTCTCTTAGCTCAATGTGCTTGGTGCTTGGCCAGCAAGTTGAACAAACTAGAGGTGGATTACCTTCCCAGGAGCAACCTTCAGCCAATGAGGGCTGAATGCTTGAGGAAAAATACTCCAGTTTCCTTGCCTCTCGAGGAGAAAGCTCTGAAAACAGCAACTTTATTGACTTTCCTTCCTGCTCTACTTATTCCTCATTCCCTCACAGTGCTTTCTGGAACTATTTCCCAAATACACTATTTGCATCCAAATCCTTGTCTCGGGGGTGGGGAGGAGGAGAAGCTCAGAACTAGCAAGACAGAGGGAAGGAGCCAGAGAAGAATTTCTAGACTGCAAGATAGACCACAGGAAGGGACACTATTAGATTGTTAGGTCGAAGACCTCAGCAATCAATCACCTGCCTTCCCAGGAGTAAGGAGTTCCCAATACCTATTTTCTGTCCGTTAGTCCTTTAGTCAGTACGTGGAAGGGATCGAGTTTTGTTCTTTATGTAACAGGGTTTCACTGATTGACTGCCTTTCCCTAGGGTTCCTGAAATCCTCCTGGGGTGTTCAGAACCCTGCAGCTCTAGAGGCTAACTGATCAAGCCTGAGGACTCTCTAGAAACAAGATGTTAGTTAGTGAAATACCCTCATTATATACACAACTTGTCCAAATGCAGTAGGATCCAAACTTCTGTCTCTCAAGTCCAAAATGCCTCAGTTTGGACTCTGGCTCTACTACTCGCTTGCAGTGTGACCTTGGGCAGGTTACATAACTTATATGCCTCAATTTCCTCATCTGTGAAACTGGATAATGATAATACTTAACTCATAAGGCTCCTATGAAGAATAACATATTATCTTCAAAGCATTTAAAAACAGTGCCTGGCACATAGTAAATGTTTATTAACCTTATCGTCATCCCCATCGCTATCATCATCTTTACTATTTTTGTTGTTGTCTTGGTTGTGGAAAGGAAAGCTAAAAGGGCAACAGAGAAAGCCCAGGCTCTCTCTGACTTCTGGAGTTCTATATAACACTAGTGATAAATTATCACACAAAGCGTTTTTGGGTACACCTGGTTAACAAGAGAGCTTAAGCTTTTACCAGTGACACTAATATTTTTTTCTCTCTTACAAATTGTGTACTTTGGACACTATTTTAAACTTTCAGGTGCTTGAGCCAAACCTGAAAAATGCTGCTGATCCCTAAAGAACACACTGGAGGCAGGGGGTGAGGATATGTCATCTGAAACTGAGGTGGAAGGTTCTGGAAGCCTTACAGGCCCCCGTTCCTTAGACTCCATAGAGATGGCCATAGAAATGAAGTGACCTGTGCTTTGTCTAATAAAATCCACATGATGGTGACAATAACTGTCACAAGGCAGTCTTGGGCCTTGAGGTTTCCCCTCATTTGAAGGCCTGCCCGAAGAGCAGGGCTGCAACAGAAGCAGATCAAAACCGCCTCTCCTGCAGGACTGGAAATATCAGATGCAGAGTGTGGTGTAGCCTCTTAATCCACAGGGTAGCAAAGTAAAGGTCAATTACCTCACTTAGAGGAATGAAAAGCATGTAGTAAAAGTCAAATAGATATGCCATTAGATACTATATTTCAAGCACAAAAACGAGGATTTTCTCTTGCAGGGTTATATTTAATGCACTGGTAAACACAAGAGCTTTAAGACAAAGAGTAAGATAGGAGGCTGAGAGTGAATCTGCCCGACAGAGTGCCCTCTGTTCGATGGAGGTGTCTGTGTGGGACTGTGCGGTCACCATTGATTGGTGTCAGGACCCTGCCCGGGAGCAAGCAGGCTGGACCCACAACCTGCTAGGCAGCACCAGGAGGAACAGGTGCTTCTTGTGGTGGCTCTAGGGATTTAAGCCTGTCAGAATACTCTCAGCTGTGCCAGACTAGCCTCTCTGTCTCTAGTCTGTCCTGATCTGTGAACCTGTACCTTGGGCTTTTCTCCTTCCCCGGCATTCTACTCACGGTCCTGACGTTGGTAGGGCCCCCAGTTCTGCTCTCTCGCAATGCTGCCTTCATTTAATAGCCTTATTCCCAATTCCTGGGGCTGTGACTCTTCATTCCAAGGCTGTTCCCCCGCCTCATGTACCTCAGGTTCTAATCTCTACTTTTAACTAGGAGTGTTGTGTGTTCCACCTGGTCTCTTCATTTGTTGGTGATTAGACTTGGTATTGAACCCTGATTTTTTCATTCTGATCACTTCCAACCACTGGTTCTTTAGGAAGGGCTCTTTCTCCTAAAGCAATCACCTTTATGTCTCTGGATTGATCTTCTCCCCTAGCTATGCCCTCAGTTTTTCACCTCATCAGAAACATCCTTAAGGGTCACAGGCAATGTGCTGAGAGCAGAGGAGGGGGCGGTGTGCTTCCATTACTGACATCGTCACTCTCTGTGAACCTGGCATTATTTCACCTGTGTCTACTGGCCACCACTTAAGAAGCTGTGTAACTTCAGGGATGTTGTTTAATTTCTCTGAGCTTCAGTTTTCACAGAAGCATTCAAAATAATTCCATTTTTCATTTTTTTAAAATAAGCATTTATATTAAATGGGGATATTCAGTAGAGAATGCATCTTAATATTTATTGAAGTTGCAAAACTGTCATTTGGGGGCTCTGCCAGAAACATCTGCAATGGATTATATCTGGTTGGCAAAATCTTCCTTGGTTCTGGAAAGCACCCTTTGGTGAGCTTTTCATTCATGCAATGGAATGCAAATACCCACCCACTCTTCTTTAAAGAGCCTTGACACTGTGAAATAACTCAAGTGCAGATGCTTTGGCCTGAGATAAGCTTTCTGGTTAGTGATGTAAATACGGTGCGTCCTTTGCAGATCCAAGTCTCTGAGGAGACTCACCACCAACTCACAATTTATGCTGCTCGAAAAATTCCCTTGCCCCTGGGAAATACGTGCATCTTTTTGCCCAAGCATGTGCTCATAGGAAAGTAGGGGAGTGTATGAAATAAGGAGGAATGTGGTGGCCTGTTATCTTTTCCTCTTGGAGAAAACGCTATGAAGAGGAACCAGACTGAGCTTGACACACACAATATTGACTGGATTTTTGATGCCTCAAAGATGATGTTGTGGAGGAACAGACAGACTTGAAGAAATAAATGCATTATTAAATAGCACAGTTGTTTTCACGTGGGCCAGAAGGTCTGGCCTCATTCTCTGGTTAGGGGTGGGAATTTCTCTTGAAGTAACAGAATATTCTCAGACAATCTTCCTGCACCGGAAATTAAGTGGGCTTTGAAGAGAGAAAGGAGGTCTTTATTCCCTCTCCGGAGCCAGAACGTGGGGAACCCGGACTATGAGGCATGGTGGTGTCTGGAGATTCCAGCTAGAGGTGATGGAGATGTTCCTCCCTGCTCTGGCCACCACATCACAACTCTGTGACACCTTCTGGGAGTTGGGAGCTGTTCAAAATTGAAGGTGAGAGCTTCACTTTCAACATAGTACTTCAGTGCTCCCCAAACCTTCCTTAAAGTGTTGTTAAATCTAACAATCTCATTTTAAGGCAGTAGGTGTCCATGACTGGAAAAAACAGGCATGTGGCAAGCAACCTAATTACCCCCTCGTAAGCAAGCGAGAGAGGTTGGAGAAATCCTGGAGCCACGTATTTAGGGCTCAGGGCACTTTAATCTCTCCTTGGCAGAGCTGCATCTCCTTGATGCTCCTGCCTCACTGTTATTTCTAAATGGGGCTCTGCTGTGGAACCAATGAATAAGTGGGCAAAGGCTGTAATAATTTAAGGAGACGTAGTACTCAAATAGTTCTGAGTGAACAGAGCTGTGAATATGAAGAGTAGGGAAAGAGTATAAAGAGTAGGCACTTAGGTGTACCTGGGCTGGTGACTGGGAAGCAGCAAGACTGAAGGCTGGGACCAAGACAGCAAAGAAATTATTCAATAGAGTTCACTATAGGTAATATGTCAACAACCAGGGTAGAAATCTCCACATCATACAAATTGAAAGTCAGAGTAAAGCATGTCAGAAACTCAGGAGAGAAACAGAATTTAGAGCAGATGTAAATTCCAAAGTGAAGGGAGTCCGGGCAGAAGAAAGGTAACACAGCAGAGTGGTAGGATCTTGGGCTATGGGGCAGGGTTTCCTGGCTGGAATCTGATCCTTCCCCTTTTAACTAGCTATGTGACCTTGAACAACTTTCTTATCTTCTCAATGGCTTAGCTTTCCCATTTATAAATTGGGGATAATAACAGTAATATTGTTATAAGGACGTTGTGATGATTAAATGAGTTAATAAAAGTGCTTAGAAGAGTTCCTAGCACAACATAAATAGTCAATACATGTTAAATATAACTGTCACTGCTATTATTATTTTCTAGGCAGTGATGAGCTAGGAGCAACTGATTAAAGGCCAAATGTCCTGACTAGTGGCCTACTCTCTGTTTTCTTCTCTTTAAAAGGAGGGAATGGTGGACAGGAAGGAGGAAGGAGGTTGGGCACATGGACTTAAAGAGCACAAAAAACAGTCAAAAGAACAAAAGCATGAGTGCCCAAAAGACTGATTCTGAGCTGGTCTGATGTCTAAAATAGTGAAGTTTACATTTACTTACAGTTGGCACAGCTAAAAGTCCTGCTTGGTATCAATTCCCAGTCAAACGATTAACCTGATGGTGGAGGCACTAAAGTGGGTTTAGTTGTGGGGAATGATCCCTTCATGGCTCAGAACACAAATATGTCAACACATCTGGCTTACACTATAATAGTAACCTTAAAACTCTCTCATATCCAATAAGGGCATTTTGGTTAATCAATCTACCATATACAAATACCTGATCAACAGTACCCTTTAGATCATTCCAGAAATCACTGGAAAGCATAATGAAAAACACGGGACTTCAACTTCCATGCAAAATGGAGTAACAGGGTCAGTGTTTACTCTTCCACCTGAAATAACTCCCCAAAAGATGAAATCTGTGAAATGTTTTCAAGACACCAGACACCAGGAAAGAAAGGACAGTGACTCCCAAGAGAAAGCAAAAATAAATAAATAAATAGATAGATAGATAAATAAATAAACAAACTGAGTCCACGGACTGCCTTGTCTTGCTGTCTTGGTACCATGGTACAGACAGGGGGAACCCAGGCTGAGGCCAGTGGACTCCTTGATCAGAAGAGAAGGAGGTGAGAGTTCAGGAGACTAGGGCAGCTAGAGTCAAGACAAAGTACTGGAGGGGAGAGAACTGCACAAAGAACACTGGAGATCTGCACACAGACCCCTCAAGTACTCAGCACAATGCTCATCTGTGTATGTGGATGAAGAAACTATAGGAGGGGAGGGAGAAAAACATTCAAAAGGATGGGCGAAGAGTATCTGGAACTCACACGGTACTAGAAATAGTGCCTATTCACACTAGCCAGATGAGAAAAACTCTTAATTCATGGGGCACTGGATAAAATAGTCAGGCAAGTCTTGCTTCAGTAATGTGTAATAATCAGCCCTAGACTAAGGACTGCTCCAGACCAGCCTAATAGATCACAGCAATAAGATGCTAAAGGATCAACATGTTTCCAAATAACTTAATTAAATCCCAGGAAAACCTCAAGAACATTCATAGGAATACAAAAATACCCAGCACTGAACAGGGTATAATTTACAATATCAGGCATACAATCAATGATTACCAGCCATGCAAAGGAGCAGAAAAATGATGCAAATAATCAATAGAAACCAAGTCAAAACGGACACACATATTACAATTAGCAGGCAGGACATCAGAAGAGTTATGTACAGTTATTATAATTGTATTTCATGTGTTCAAAAGTTAACTAGAGGGATGGAAGATATAAAAAAGATCCAAATCAAAATTCTTGAGACAAAGAAATACAATTTCTGCAATGAAAAAATACACTCAATTGGGATTAGCAGATTAGACAACACAGAAGAAAAAAAGGAGCATCAGTGAATTACATGGCAATGTCAAGTGACCTAAGACATGTGTAATTAGAATTCCTAAAGAAAAGAAGAGAGAGGGGTGGACAGAATAAATATTTGATGAAATAATCCCCCATATTTTCTAATTTTTACAAAATCCAAGAAGTGCAATGAACCTAAGCATAAGAAACATAAAGAAACCTACCCCAAGGCATATCATAATCAAAATACATAAAACTAGACTATCTTAAAAGCAGTAATAAAAGAAAAAAACATGTTACATACAGATTTCTCTTTGGAAACAATGCAAGTAAGAAGACAATGCAGCAAAATCTTTAAAGTAACGAAAGAAAAAAATAACCTGCCAATCTAGAGCTCTACACCTAGAAAAATGTCTTTCAAAAACAAAGTAAAATAAAGTCATTTTCCAGCATACGAAAGATAAAAGAATTCATCACCAGCAGACACAAACTATAAGAAATGTTAAAAGAACTCCATGGAAATCCGGATTTACACACAAAGCAATGAAGATAACTGGAAATGATAGCTATGAGGGTAAATATGCAAGATTTTTTTCTTATTTAAAAGATAATTGATTGTTAAAACAAAAATAATCATATATTATGAGGCTTATAAGATGTATACAAGTAAAATGTATAAAAACAAAAGCACAAAGGCTGACAGGGGAGAAATTAAAGTCTAATATTATACTTCTTGTGCTACATATGAAGTGGTATAATATCATCTGAAGTTAGATCATGATAACTTACAGTTACATATTATAAATCCTAAAGGAATCCTAAAACAACTAAACAGATACAACAGAGGAGATATAAGGAATCATTAAAAAATTACACCAATCCAAACAAATGCAGAAAAAGAGGAAAAAGGAACCAGAAGAATGGAACAAATAGAAAAGAAATAGCAAGATGTTAGGCTTAAAACTAACCATATCAATAATCACATTAAATCTAAAACTAAACACCCAATTAAGATACAGATTAAAAAGCAAGAGCAACTATATACTACCTGCGAAAGGATTGAAAAATATATCAGGTTAACACTAATCAAAAGGAAGCTGGAATGATACGTTAATATCAGATAAAATAATACCTGTGAAGGACCTAGACGGATACTGCCCACTGTGTAAATCACTTTTATGGTAGCTCTAATGAAAGAGGCAGTGAATCATCATAGACTTAGAAGTCAAATGTAGGAGTGGACTAGGAGCCTTAGATTCAACTCAAATCTCTATTTACAACTTTAGGTAAGTTACTTAACTTCTCTCAGCCCCAGTTTTCTTATCTGTAAAATGGGGATAGAAAACAGTACTTACCACATGGAGTTGTTAGGAAGGAAGGTGAAATGAGCAAACAAACTTGTACTAAAGAATTCCACCACCAGTTTGTTTTTTAGGTAAAGGAAATAAAGGTATTTTGCACACTTGAGATTGTGGACTGTGATTCATCCCTTTGCACACACTGTATGTTCATGTGGTGAAGAGGGAAGGGAAAGGAAGCAAGAGGGGAGAGACAAAATGAAGAAAGATAGTAGGAGTAGGAAAATGGAACAAAAAGTAATGAGGAGATAGAAAAATCCTCCAAGAACCCTGGAAATAATGGGGATATGGGGATAGAGTAAAGGGTTTCCTACTCTATGTTGGATGGATGTTTCAGCCATTTTTATTTAAAGATCTTAG
Source organism: Neophocaena asiaeorientalis asiaeorientalis (assembly GCF_003031525.2). NCBI lineage: Eukaryota > Metazoa > Chordata > Mammalia > Artiodactyla > Phocoenidae > Neophocaena > Neophocaena asiaeorientalis. The sequence goes on from NW_020174558.1 coordinate 279,441, forward strand.
TATAGGGTAACTCCAGAAGACTAGAAACTAGGGGAAATCTAGAAGGCTCATATATTGATAATATATATTTTTTATTTTGTGACAGAATTGCCTGTTTTACAACTGAGAAAAATTGGAGAATTTTTCATTCTATGGGAATACCATTGACATTCCAGGCTTGATCAAGATGCAACAGGAATATTCTAGGGTTTAAGAATCACCCAGGGAACCGTTTTCTGAAGGTAAATCTAATCACAGTTACAAATGAAGTTTGTTAGGCCCTAAGGATAATCATCCACTCGACAATTATTTACTGAGTATCTGACATGAACTAGGCATGCTGGTGTCTGATATTCAGAAAACTCAGTGTCCTTCTTCAAGGAGTTTCAAATCTGTATGTTTCTCCTTCCTACTTCCATTATTCAGGGTCCTGTATGAAAAAAAAAATACATTTTGGGCAAATATTAAGATGTATACTTCCTGTTTTGGGCACGCACAGGTTTAGAATGCCCAAGTCTGCATTCAGGATGCAGCCCCTTTTCCATTTATATCTGTAGAACAGTAGTGATTTATCATACGGCTTAACATCATTAAACATTTATTAAGCACCCATAGTATCCTAGACACACAGAAACAGATAAAAGACATTGTTTCTGCTTAGCAGCCCTTTGTAAAAGAAGACTAATGAATATATGCTTATTCAATAGATCAAGCAAGCAATATACATTTTAAGAAATTTATAAATATTTAATCAAGATGTTGTACAGTAAATCTGACAGAGAACCCTAGACTTTTTGGATTACTAAAATAGAATTCTACATGACTAAAAACTTAGTGGTGTACAGCTTTTGTGTAAAAAATGAACTGAAAATATTTTAAAATAGATATTTCAAAATTGTTCCATAGAATTTCTCCAAAATTTCCCAGAAAAAAAGTTAAAAATCAGAGAATATCTTAAATCCCTAGTAGACAAAATGAATTAATTCTGCATCATTTCAATCTAAAGTGTGGAAGATTTCATATTATCCCAGGAGCTTATATGTTCATAACTTGGAAAAGAGTTTAAGTCTGGCTTTATCCTTTCATTTTGAGTGCCTTTAAATATAAGCAGACACACACGCACACATGCAAACACACATAGCCTTATAGAACCTTTTGTGTACAGATCTATAACTCCATCGGTTTGGCATCTTGTGGCCCTTTGGAACATCATCCTTGACTTTAAACCCTTTTGTTCTAAAGTTAATTTTAGCTATGAATTTCCAGGTCTCTGGAGAGGATGTGTCACAACAAACTTTACTTTGAGACAGATTTTTGGGTCTATATTTAATTAAAAGTGCCCTTACATCTGCTCAGTGGCCATCCTAAAAAAGTCCTTCTGAGATGTGAGTGATGATCCACAACTTCCCATCTATATTTGTTGGTAGCATTCCACAGCAGCAACTGCCAGCTTTTTTCCTCCACTTTCTCCCTACTGTGCCACAGAAAGGGAACAATTTGTTGTGTAGGAGCTCTAAAACTGTGAAGATTAAATTACCATCTGAGTGGACATAGTTACAATACCATTCAAAAGTGTGACTTAACTGTCTGCTATGTTTTTATTTCCCCCCACACTAACAGAGCTACCCAGGTGAGTGGTTATAGATCTATGTCAACTGCTATTGTTACACGGAACAGACATGGGTAGCAGAATCTTCATCTGTCATCAGCTTACTGGAGAGGCAAATTAGAGACGGTACTTTGACACAGTGGGGAATACAGCACATTTAGGAACTGAAAGAAAATTGAGTTTCTGTTGAATTGTTTGCTGCTGGAGAAACAAGAGAGGTTAATTTCATACTGTTTAACACAGCTTTGAAAGAATGTAAAATAAAATAATGCTTGAGCATAACAGGAGCATGCTTAAATTCTGCCCTCCCCAAAGCAAAACAAACTTGGTGTAGTTTTAGACCTTTAAAATAGATTTTAAATTCTTATGAATTCAGATCCTGAGGGATTATGTTAAGTAGTTCTTACAAATCATATCTTGTGCCAAGTGACATATAGAAAAAATATGCAAAAATATGATTATGTTTCATTGAAGATTTTGGCTATTCCGTATATGGCTGAATTTGCATTTTTATACTTAGAGACATCATGACATCACACATGGTAAGTGACTGTAAAATATGCATATATAAAATTATATTGGCTTACCTATATGCATATGAATAAATATATTCATTCATGTGTATAATTTTTTTAAATTATCATTTAAGTTCTCAAAAATGGGACAGGGATCCAGTTGTTTCTTATGAGCCCTGGAGTGCCAAGAAGGATTAATGTGTACCATCAGTAAATCACTCACCACATAGGTGGCCCTTTGGCTCTCCTTTATTTGCAGAGATCATCAGGTTTTTTGTTTTTACAATTCCTATTACAGGCTGACATTGTGGAGTTATAGTGTGAATGAAGACCAGATCCTAGGGTTGACTTTGATCATTCTTAATGAAGTCTTTCAGAAGAACTATGCTCCATAGACCCACACAACATATTGGATCTCTATTGTTTTTAGGTCAGCACTCTGTAATAGAAATGTAATGTGAGCCACAGATGCAAACCACATATATAATTAAAAAGTTTCTAGGGGGCTTCCCTGGTGGCGCAGTGGTTGAGAGTCCGCCTGCCGATACAGGGGACACGGGTTCATGCCCCGGTCCAGGAAGATCCCACATGTTGCGGAGCGGCTAGGCCCGTGAGCCACGGCCGCTGAGCCTGCGCGTCTGGAGCCTGTGCTCCGCAACGGGAGAGGCCACTACAGTTAGAGGCCCGTGTACCGCAAAAAAAAAAAAAAAAAAAAAAAAGTTTCTAACTAGACACACTCAAAAAAGTAAAAAGAAATAAGTGAAATTAATTTTAATAATACATTTAATGCAATATTGTTTCAATATTTTTCTAATGCTCATTAAAGTGAATGTATAACTGTGCATTGTGCAAAATTACTTTGCTTCTCATCAGTGCTTTAGGTACTAAATGTAAAAATACTTTTTTAAATAATGAGGGATGGGGGTGACAGAAAGTAGCAAGATAATTAGGTGTATATCAGACAGATCTGGATTGGGACTCCAGGTTGTGTATTTGACTATGTAATTGACCTTTGGGAGGTAATTTAGCACTCTAAACCACTCTGAACTGTAAAGGGAGCATATTAATACCTGATTCAGATGAGATGAGCATTCAAAGCACTTAGAACATTGCCTGGCACAGAGCACTTGCTCACTAAATGACAGGAAGAAAAAGATGATGGTGATGCTTTCTGGAGTGTGAACAAAGGGGAAAAGT
>NW_020174558.1:282789-287851 GCF_003031525.2 Neophocaena asiaeorientalis asiaeorientalis
CAGTTTTAGCAATCTCACTGGGAGCTTCCCTACACACTTGAGGTACTCTGTACCATGCTGGACACATTGTAAATGGTCAAAGTTTAATAACGAATGAATAGCTTGATAAAACTATGGCTTACCCCTACAAGGGAGTATTGATTATGCTGTATGTTATTATGCAGTTAACATGATAATCATGAGATTACGTAAAATTAGCAAAATGATTATGGCAAATATAGATGACAGAATACAAAATGGTAAATGAACTCTGATAATGGCTGTATAAAATACGTATGGATGTAGAAAAGCCTTGGATGGTAATTTGCAAAAGTAGAAATAATCATGTTAGAGTGAAGTGACTTAAATTATTATTTAATATTATTATATCATATTTCAATAAAATAAGTATAAGCAGTTTATTATAGTAACACACATTCTTATTATTCAGTGAAGCACAAATATTTACTTAGCATCATTCTATGTTATCCCCGTCACTGGTCACAGTGGAGCAATCCAAAAGGCTACCAGAACAACACCACAAAATAACATGATCAAAACAAAAATGCAAAATGTAAAATAGGTATGTGGTTATGTCTTATTATACCTTAATAATAAAAACATTGTATACAATGTCTCAAGAAATATCTATTATATATGAAGTGAATAAGTACTTAATTGAAATAACTGAATTGAGTTCAGATAAGAAGGAAGATCAAAGTAGAACAGTGTCTCTTGGTGGAGATTAGCCTTGAGATGAAGTTTAAAGGATAGGCAATCTCTATATAAATAGCAAGAGAGCATCCACATTCTAAAGGGGAAAAGTGAATAAAAGCATGGAGTGAATGGAATTAATCAGATAATATTAGTGAGCTTTTTTTGAAGGGGGAAAGGATAGTGGGTTAATTACTCATTTTACTTAACTAACATTTATTAAGTGCAAAATATGGTTCAGATAAGGAGCGATCAAATTAGGCATGATGTTAAAAGTAGGTTAAATTGCAGATTAAATCATGTTTCCTGTGTATTGTGGATGATGATCCACTTGGACTGGATGACCCTCCATATCCTTCATGATTGTGAGATTCTGTGATGATACACGCCATACAGCTCTTGGAAACAAAGACTGTACAGTGCTTTTTTTCCTTCATAGGATTATATCAGGATGCTGTTCTACTGTATTTGTACTTCAAATAGGGCTTTTTTTCATTGTGTTCTCCAGAAAACAATCCAAAATATAAGCCCTGCCTTCACTGTATCATACATTTATGAAATTTAGATGAGTTATGCTTTATTTTGAAAAGTATAATTAGATAAACTCATATTTACAAAATAAAGAAAAAGCCCCTTAACTCTAATTCTTTGTGTAATTTTTTAAAAGGAAGAAACGAAATGATGGAACCGTGATTGTTAATTTGGCAAAATACATAAAAGGCTTTTCAGGAGTACTCATAGCCAACTTCTTGTATGACAAGAGAAAGCCTGGAAAACACCAAGAAACAGACAAAGTGAAAGATGAGGCACTCAGATAAACCTCATACATTTGCTCAGAAAGGTCCCCTGAGAGCACATCCACAAATAATCAGACATAATAAAAACGGATTGTTAAGAAAGGTAGAGAAACTAGGACAACATTGTAAAGCAACTACACTCCAATAAAAATTAATTTAAGAAAAAGGTAGAGAAACTTAAAAAAAGTCTAAAAGAAGTTCTTGAAATCTTCGTCTGCCTTTATCCTATTTTTGCTTAAATGAAAATAGCATCATTTGCCTTGTGCTTTACAGTTTGCAAAGTGTTTTAACATATATTCTGTATTTAAGTTTCACAACAACTCCGTGGGATTTTACAGATGACGTAAGAGTCCCAGAGGCTGAGGGGCCTGTCCCACACCTCTCCTCCTGTAAGCAGTAGAGACGGAACACATGCCTAGGTCTTCAGGCTCCAAAGTTCTTTCCAACACACCACGTCACGTGCCTGTCAGCTTTGCCTTCACATGTGCTAGGATAATGCACAAACAAATTCATTTTCCTACTTAGATCCTGCCTCACGATAGTGTGGCTAAAATGAGGGTTAACTAGTGAACACCTGGCCTAGCACTTAACACATCCAGCCAGGGTTTTAGGCAGTAACATGTACCCAACAACCACGTGTATCTGGTCTGCCTCATATAAGACATCAGATGATGATATTCCAAGGGGAACAAAAGACCTCTTGCCTGTATCTCTCCTATGCTGCCTGCTAATGCATCTAGAATTTCCACCATTCAAGTTTTGCCTTTGGGTAAGACATAACCTTCCCTTTTAAAAAGCAATTATGTTATTGAGGTGGAAATACCATGGCACACAGACTTGGGACACTATCAGAGAGAGGGCTCTAAAGAGAGGGGATAGAGGTCAGAGTAATTCTGATAGGTGGGTTTCAGGGATGGGTGCTTTGTGGGGTGTCCAGGGAATTCCTGATGGCTGTACAAGAGCATTGGATGAGTGAGGGGTGGGTGTAAGATGACCCTTCCTGCAACTTTGTTCGGGACTCTCTCTGTCCTTGTGCTTGTCTCCGTCATATATAAACTAGCCTGTCCTTAATGAGTGTTCTATAGACCCTGTCAGCCATATTCTAATATTCCAGAAAATAGGATAACAGGAGCCAAGCTGCTAATTTGATATGACTTAACAATTATGCAGTGATCCTCAGAAGTGAAAAAGCAAGCACTGTCTTTCATTGGCTTATTGTAGTAGGATACACACTGGTTTATCATATCTTGCGTACAGAAATCATTTCCTGAGTGTCAAAAATGACATCAGCTTTCAGCAGGATGAGGAAGTGCTGACAGTCATTAAAAGATATGTTTTCTCAAACCCGTCTCAAAGGTCTTTTGCCCTTTTTTTTTCTGGAGCTGTGAACTTCCATATTACAATATGCTTTTCTTTGAAGTGATGTAATTAATAAAAGTGTTAAAGGAATGACAGGAGTTCTGTGTCAGTCTGTGCATCATATATATTGATCAATAACAAAACTAAGGTTCTGAAGTTTGCTTTTTAGTAATAATAGGAAGAAAAACATAACAAATGTATTTTGGAGGCATAGTAGAAAATACTCAGTGACTGGTGAATAGATGCTAGAAAGTGGTGTCTAAGCTTTTTGAGCCAGTGAACATGTATTAAGTGATCTTTATACTGTAAACAGAACTCAGCATAGGACCTTGCACAAAGTACGTGCTCAATAAATGTTTTCTAACATACTGGTGAGCTGAGCACATTAAGAATACAGATACAATTTCAGGAGCATTATTTAATTTTGCAAATATTTTAAGAATTTAAAGTAAGTTAAAATATGTGCTACCTGTAAACTAGAAGTTATCTATTTATTACCATATAAAGCAAAATACTTGATTTCTTTCTTAAAAATTTTCCAGAGGCTTCCCATTGTCTTGAAGTAGCCTATAAGACCTAAATAATCCAGCATTAGCTCAAGTCCCTTACCTCAGTTTCTATTACTTTCTACCTCACATACACCACACTGGCCTACTTCCTGTTTCTCTTCAGGGTCTCGGCGCTTGCTATTCCTCCTTTTGGAATGTTCTTCCCCTAGATCTTTACAAGGCTCACTCCTTCACATAACTTAACCCTTGCTCTGATATCCTGCCCTCAGAGAAGGCTTCCTTAGATCCCTCCTAAAGTGATTATCTTCTCATTCTCTTTCCCTTACCCTAATTATTTTTCTTCATTGTCTGCACCACTGCCTTAAATTATAAAATTGATTGTTTTGCTCATGTCAAGTACAGTACCTGGCATATGATATGTACCCAGTAAGCATTTCCCTCAAAGAGTAAATGTTTCCAAATCAATCTATTGGATGGTGTAGACCAAGGGGTCACTGCTCCTCTGCTTTCAGTTGTCAGGCAGGTAAGCAGACCCTGGAGAAGACAACAAGGTATGGTAGGAGCTGCAACTACCTGAAAAGTTTAGGATCTTTAATAAGGTACTTAATAAGGTACTTAAATTAATACAGGTCCTTAAAAGTAATTAATTAATAAGGTACTTAAAATAAAAAAAGTAATCAAAACACTGTGTTAACCAAATAAAATACATTTGAGGACCACATTGGGCCTGGCCTTTTCAGATTTACATAATGTATGCATTTATAGATAGCAATGATCACCTAAAGGTAGTTGGTTTTGGAGAAAAATACTGTTTCCAATAAATATTCATTCCCACTTCTCTCCCTCCCTTTCTTTCACCTTCTCTTCCTTAGCATTTTTTCTTAAGACCTGAAGGTGAATTAGCACAGTGTATGTATTCAGTTCTTGACTGTTCAGCAACCTAATGATATGGGCAGTGACTGTAAATGAAAACATCTCTAGGTTTTCTAGTCACAGAAACAGGAAGCTTCAACTCATGAACATACACAAGTCATGGAAATGGGAAGGGTGGGGGCTTGCCAAAGATAGAAAATAGAAAATGCCACCCCTAACTTCTGGTATCTACTCTTAAGGCTGCAGAGAGGGTAATTCTCAGAGGAAGGATCTTCTTATGAATAAGGCTAATGAGGCTATGAAGCTTTTATATGATGACTGGACCTGTCCACTTTGTATCCGTGGTCTCTTCCTGGGAAGCTAAGATTGATCTTTGGTGGTTCTTTGATTCTCTGATGCCCTAACTGGTCTGTGATAGGGTTCAGATTGAGTCAATCAATCTTATCATCTGCTATTCATATTTCTCTGCAATCAATGTCCATGCCACCTTACTTCAGGCTGTGATTCACAGTCATAAACTGTGGTTTTATACCTATCAACTTCAGTTATGAGAAAAATTGAGCAGGCAGGATGTAATTACATTGTCATGAGTGACTAAAAGACAAACACGGAGGCTCACAGCAGTGACCACAGAAGTCAGGCATATACCAAATTTCTATTACTCCACCATCACTGAGGCTGTGCTGTGTTTTTAGTCGCTTTGTTTAGGTTTCTACCAAATTGGAATAGCATTTTGTGATAGAGATGTCAGCATTTTCAAAAGTACTTTATGATTTTTTTGCAAGACGATGATCGGCCTTGTAGGAGTTTGCCATCATTTGGTTAAATGAC
>NW_020174558.1:287929-402108 GCF_003031525.2 Neophocaena asiaeorientalis asiaeorientalis
AAGCCTAGAATTAACAGGGAAAATCAAGCAAAACTAATCTGTAAATTCAAGGCACGGACCTCGATCCTTTAATCACAGCTAAACTCTTTTACTTCTGGGGCACCAACGCTGTCCTCACAGCAGGGTGTGACAGCAAGTTTATAATGTCTAAAGGGTAGAAATATGCTCAAGTTTCAGTTCAAATGATGTGTTTTCAAGCAACATCAGCTTCTGAATATTGTTAAACTCTCTGCCTTTTTTTCCTGGAAAGATTTGATTGTCATCTTAAGATGTTCTTTAGAATTCACTACTTTCAAAGCAGATTCTAATTTAGACTTTTTTTGTAGGAAATTACTTTGGAAAAAGAAGACCAAATTTTCAGTGGGCTAGGTCAACACTATGCATGCAACAGATGAACTGGAGATGAAGAAAAATCTTACTGTTGACAGACTCATCCAGAACAAAAGGACAGAAAGCCTCCACTCATGACCAAACCTATGTGCAAGTGGCCACTGGTTGTTGATAAATTCTAGCTTCCTCAAATAGGGAGTCACTGATGTCAAGATAAACAAATTACATACTATGTCTTCACAGCCATCTACTTTCCAATGTTCAGCTCTGGAGTATCAGCTTCACCAAGAAGGCTTGATGAACTAAACTTTAAAAATAACTCAAATTGAGGTGTTGTCTTAGTCAAGAGAGTAATATTTTCTCCTAATTACTTTTTTCCCTCACAAAGATGAAAACTCCATATTGATATTTACTTTCAGATTTTGCATATTGTTGTATCTAAAATATCTCTTCACTGCATTCTTAGGACCTGTAAACATTTTCTCACAGTGTTTAAAATGGAGTTCACAATAATAGTTCATTTTAAATTCAATATATTTCAAAATCGTAATCATATATTTGAATGAAAAAATCCATTATTTAAGAGCAGTCAGAAATTTAAAAGAAGCAATTTGACACAGAGTAGAGTAAAATATAATGCTATTAACTCTACTGTTAGAGTTTCTAAATGTTCCTTAGATATAACAAACAAAGTGCAACTTCAGTATTCTATCCAACTAAATGACTTCATCTGTATTTCAAATGTTTCCAATCAATATATTCCTTCATTTTGTACCAATTCTCCATTATAACCACATATAATTGAAAAGCTAAGGACAAGAAAGCTTATAATAAAATATTTTTTTGTTGTCACTGTGAACAACAAATTGTTAAATACCACTGACAAAAACATTATATTTATATTTTTATGTCAAAAATACACTTTTTTCCAGTTTCTTTACTTCTCTCTTAGCTTTTAAAGCTAGCCCATCCTCTTTCTTAAAACATTAAATTTGTGATCCAGAATTTCTGGTCATTTCTCAATGATTTCTATCAGATCAGTCAAGTAAAAGATGAAATTAATTCAAGTTTTTAAGGAACTATGAAATGTCTATGAAAGAAATGAAATAGTTAAAATTAAAGCCTGTCTAAGCTTATATACCTGTGTGGAGATTCTGGGGCCCAACACTTAAGAAACATATTAAGGTATTTAGAAAAGATGTTATAATCATGAGTCATCTTTTAGCCTCTCTTTCCTTTCCTGTGCTCAGTGCACGTCTGCTCATCTCCTCTGGTCCATCTAGCACTCATATATTGTAGGCCGGTGCTCTGTAAACTGGGAAAGGAGTCCACGCTCACAGCTGTCAAGTTCAATTCTGATTAAATGGGGCCTGCCAGAGAAGATATTTACAAATCATAATTGTTGATTTGGGAAATGTTGTTTGATTAGGAATTGCTGGTATTTGTTTGATTAGGAATTGCTGGCTCAGATGGAGAGAGGCTAGGTGAAATTCTCCCCAGGATGATCAGCAGCCTTTTCTATCTTTTCCCAAAGGATGCAATACATATCTTCTAATGACTTGACTCCATTTAGAAAATAGGCCAACACTTCCTTGGGGGGTTTCTCAACACTCATTAATTCATTCAATAAATATTTGTTGAGGATATACTCCCTACCAGGTATATTCCAGATCGATGTTTCTCAATCCTGGCTGCTCATTTAAATTTCCTAAAAAGCTTTTTAAAAATGCTTATGTCAGGCCCCACATCAAATGCATAAGCACTGAGTATGATCCTAAGTATAACCAGAACTGGGAAACGCTTTCTGGGCACTGAGGTTACAAAGGTGAGCAGAACAGACTAGATCCCTAGTCTCATGGTACTCATATTTTAATGAAGGAAACCACCCAAAATATTTATAAAGACTTTTGTTTCTGCCTTTACGGCAGTCTAGAACACACTAAAACCTTCTTTCAAAACAAGATCTAAAGATACTTGATAAACACTTTTGAGACTGCAAAAGAGTGTAAAAACTCCACTTAAGTCAAGAATAAATCATAAATCCAGAGAAGCAGGTGAATATTGAAGCCAGTGGATTATTAGAAATCTATGGTCTAGGTGGTAGTGGTGAAGTTAGATTGGTAGTGGAACAAGACCTTGAGTCCAGCGGATCAAAGACTGGCCTAATGAAATACGGAATCCAGGAAGGGTTAGTCTTATGGGAAAGGGTAAATGAATGTGTGTGTGCATATACATATATATATATTCATACGCACATCCACACTTCCTAAAAATGCTCCAGAGACAGTTGGTAAGGAAAGTTACTTTTCTTGGCTTGGCTCTAAGTAGTGGTTAAAGCCAATAAATATCTGATTGTTTGTGGTCAGTGCCCAGTCCAAAGGGGCTCTGGGGTTTGAATACACCTTATTTACATGGTCCTTAAAACTGTAAGCTTTGAATTATAAATTTAAATAGACTTGGGTCTATGTTTCCTCTAGGTGCCTGAAAGAAGAAAACATAAATCCATTTTATTATTTAAAGAATTACTATAGAATACTATCAATTATAAGCTTAGAATTAAAAACAAAACTCACAAAGCTTACAGGAAACAAACTACCATATGTGGGAGTCAGTGGCAAAAGTAAAAAGAACCAGACCCACAAAGACTTCAGAAATTGGAATAATCATAAGACACTGATGAAAGAAATTGAAGAAGACACAACTAAATGGAAAGATATTCCATGCTTATGAACTGGAAGAATCAATATTGTTAAAATGTCCATACTTTCCAAAGCCATCTACAGATTCAATGCAATCCATATCAAAATTCTAATGGCATTTTTCACAGAAAGAGAATAAACAATTCTAAAATTTGTATGAGGCCACAAAAGACCCTAACTAGTCAAAGCAATCTTGAGAAAAAAGACAAAGCTGGAGGCATTATGTTTCCTAATTTCAAACTATAGTACAAAGCTACAGTAATCAAAACAAAATGGTATTGACATAAAAACAGACACATAGATCAATGGAACAGAATAGAGAGACGAGAAATAAACCCACACATATATGGCCAATTAATATACAACAAAGGAGCCAAGAATTTACAATGGGGAAAGTATTCTTTTCAATAAATGATGTTGGGAAAACTAGACAACCACATGCAAAATAAGTTGTGTATGCAAAATAAACTATACACAAAACTAACTCAAAGTGGATTACACATCTGAAATCATAATACTCCCAAAAGAAAACATAGGTGGTAATCTCCTTGACATTTGTCTTGACAATGATTTTTGGATTTGACACCAAAATTAAGATAACAAAAGCAAAGATTAAAAAATGGGACTACATCAAACTAAAAACCTTCTGCTCAGCAAAGGAAACCACTAACAAAACAAAAATGCAACCTACTGAATGGGGGAAAATATTTGCAAATCATTTATCTGATAAAGGGTTACTATCAAAAATATATAAAGAATTCATACAACTCAATAGCAAAAAACCAAACAATCCAATTAACAAATGGGCAGAGGATCTGAATAGGCATTTTTCCAAAGAAAACGTACAGATGGTCAACAGATATGTGAAAAGATGCTCAACATCACCACTCATCAGGGAAATGCAAGTCAAAACCATAATGAGATATCACCTCATACCTGTTAGAATTGCTATTATCAAAAAGACAAGAAATAGAGCCTGAACAAAGATGGCAGAGTAGAAGGACACGCTCTCACTCCCTCTTGTGAGAACACCAGAATCACAACTAGCTGCTGGACAATCATTGACAAGAAGACACTGGAACTCACCAAAAAAGATACCCCACATCCAAAGTCAAAGGAGAAGCTACAATGAGATGGCAGGAGGGGTGCAATCACAGTAAAATCAAATCCCATAACTGCTGGGTGGGTGACTCACAGACTGGAGAACACTTATACGCCAGAAGTCCACCCACTGGAGTGAAGGTTCTGAGCCCCATGTCAGGCTCCCCAACCTGGGGGTCTGGGAACAGGAGGAGGAATACCTAGAGAATCAGACTTTGAAGGCCAGTGGGATTTGACTGCAGGACTTCAAAAGGACTGGGGGAAACAGAAACTCCACACTTGGAGGACACACACAAAGTAGTGTGTGCATCAGGACCCAGGGGAAGGAGCAGTGATGCCAAGGGAGACTGAACCAGACCTACCTGCTAGTGTTGGAGGGTCTCCTGCAGAGGTGGGGGGTGGCTGTGCCTCACCGTGGGGACAAGGACACTGGCAGCAGAAGTTCTGGGAAGTACTCCTTGGCGTGACCCCTCCCAGAGTCCGCCATTAGCCCCACCAAAGAGCCCAGGTAGGCTCCAGTGTTGGGTTGCCTCAGGCCAAATGAATAAAAGGGAGGGAATCTAGCCCCACCCAACAGCAGTCAAGTGGATTAAAGTTTTACTGAGCTCTGCCCACTAGAGGAACAGCCAGGTCTACCCACCACCAGTCCCTCCCATCAGGAAACTTGCACAAGCCTCTCAGATAGCCTCATCCACCAGAGGGAAGACAGCAGAAGCAAGAACTACAGTCCTGCACCCTGTGGAACAAAAACCAAATTCACAGAAAGACAGACAAGATGAAAAGGCAGAGGGCTATGTACCAGATGAAGGAACAAGATAAAACTCCAGAAAAACAACTAAGTGAAGTGGAGATGGGCAACCTTCCAGAAAAAGAATTCAGAATAATGATAGTGAATATTATCCAGGACCTCAGAAAAAGAATGGAGGCAAAGATTGAGAAGATGCAAGAAATGTTTAACAAAGACCTAGAAGAATTAAAGAAGAAACAAACAGAGATGAACAATACAATAACTGAAACGAAAAGTACACTAGAAGGAATCAATAGCAAAATAGCTGAGGCAGAAGAATGGATAAGTGACCTGGAAGACAGAATGGTGGAATTAACTGCTGCAGAACAGAATAAAAAAAAAAAGAAAAAAAAAAAATGAAGACAGACTAAGAGACCTCTGGGACAACATTAAATGCAACAACATTTGCATTATAGGGGTCCCAGGAAGAGAAGAGAGAGAGAAAGGACCCAAGAAAATATTTGAAAAAATTATAGTCAAACTTCCCTAACATAGGAAAGGAAATAGCCACCCAATTCCAGGAAGCACAGAGAGTCCCATACAGGATAAACCCAAGGAGAAACACGCTCAGACAGACAGTAATCAAATTGGCAAAAATTAAAGACAAAGAAAAATTATTGAAAGCAGCAAGGGAACTCCCATAAGGTTAACATACAAGGGAACTCCCATAAGGTTAACAGCTGATTTCTCAGCAGAAACTCTATACAAACCAAAAGGGAATGGCATGACATATTTAAAGTGACATTAGCCAGACTCATCAAGAAAAAGAGGGAGAGGACTCAAATCAATAAAATTAGTAATGAAAAAGCAGAAGTTACAACGGACAGCGCAGAAATACAAAGCATCCTAAGAGATTACTACAAGCAACTCTATTCCAATAAAGTGGACAAATTGGAAGAAATGGACAAGTTCTTAGAAAGGTATAACCTTCCAAGCCTGAATCAGGAAGAAACAGAAAATATGAACAGACCAATCATAAGTAATGAAATTGAAACTGTGATAAAAAATCTTCCAACAAACAGAAGTCCAGGATCAGATGGCTTCACAGGTGAATTCTTTCAAACATTTAGAGAAGAGCTAACACCCATCCTTCTCAAACTCTTCCAAAAAATTGCAGAGGAAGGAATACTCCCAAAAGCATTCTTTGAGGCCGCCATCATCCTGATACCAAAACCAGACAAAGATACTACAAAAAAAAAAAAATTAGAGACCAATATCACTGAAGAATAAAACCCTCAACAAAATACCAGTAAACAGAATTCAACAACACATAAAAAGGATCAAACACCATGATCAAGTGGGATTTATCCCAGGATTGCAAGGATTCTTCCACATACGCAAATCAAGCAATGCGATACACCATATTAACAAATTGAAGGATAAAAACCATATGATCATCTCAATAGATGCAGAAAAAGCTTTTGACAAAATTCAACACCCATTTATCATAAAAACTCTCCAGTACGTGGGCATAGAGGGAACCTACCTCAACATAATAAAAGCCATATATGACAAACTCAGAAAAGGAACAAAATTGGGTCATTTTTTGAGACGTGGATAGATGTAGAGACTGTCATACAGAGTGAAGTAAGTCAGAAAGAGAAAAACAAATATTGCATATTTATATATATATATAAATATATATGTAACCTAGAAAAATGTTACAGATGAACCGGTTTGCAGGGCAGAAATTGAGACACAGGTGTATAGAACAAGCGTATGGACACCAAGGGTGGAAAGTGGCGGGCAGGTGGGGATGGTGGTGTGATGAATTGGGAAATTGGGATTGACATGCATACATTGATGTGTGTAAAATTGATGACTAATAAGAACCTGCTGTATTAAAAAATAAATTACATAAAATTCAAAAATTAAAAAAAAAATACAGGAAATAACAAGTGTTGGTGAGGATGTGGAGAAAAGGGAACCTTGGTGCACTGTCCATAGAAATGTAAATTTGTGCAGCCACTATGGAAAACAGTATTGAGGTACCTCAAAAAGTTAAAAATAAAGCCACCATATTATCCAATAATCCCACTACTGGGTATCTGAGAAAAATGACAACACTAACTTGAAAAGACATATGCACTCCCATGTTCATTGCAGCTTTATTTACAATAGCTAAGATATGGAAACAACCTAAAGGTCCATTGATGAATGAATGGATGAAGAAATTAACAACAGACACACACACACATACACACACGCACACACACACACACACAGACACACACACGAATATTATTCAGTCATGAAAAAGAAAATCTTGCCATTTGCCACAACATGAATGGACCCGGAGGGCATTATCCCAAGTGAAATAAATCAGAGAAAGATAAATACCGTAAGATCTCACTTATGTGTGGAATCTAAAAAAAACCCCAAACCAAGCTCAGATAGACACAGAGAACGGACTGGTGATTTCTAGAGTCAGGGAGTTGGGGATGTGTGAAATGGGTGAAGGCAGTCAAAAGGTAGAAACTTCCAGTTATAAAATAAATGTCATGGGGATGTAATGTAAAGCTTAACCACTATGGTTAATAATACTGTATTGCATATTTGAAAGTTGTTAAGAGAGTAGATACTAAAAGCTCCCATCACAAGAAAAAAAGATTCTGCAAATAATTATACTGATGAACATTTACTTGACTTATTGTGGTGATCATTTTGCAATACATATAAATACCAAACCACTATGTTGCACCCCTGAAACTAATGTAAGGTTGTATGTCAATTATACCTCAATAAAAACAACCAAATAAATAAATCTTTTTTAAAAAATCAAATAAAGAAAAGGAAAGAATTTCAAATTTGACTCCGAGTCATGTTCCAGCAGTCATCTTTTGAAGGATCAGTGCAGGGTCAGTACACCCATAATGAAAGGAAACTTTTTTTTCCAGGATAGGAAAGAGATGATGGCAGGGATGGGGGAGAGTAAGATGGAATTACTGTTTTATGAATTCTTACTACACGTGGGTTCTTTACAAATGCAAATAAGAAAGTCCTGGCTGTTATGGGGTCAAGACTGAAGACACAGTTAAGCAATTTTGAAGGAATGTGTTAAATAAAGATTGCCTTGCAATAACTTCCAAATGCTATTCTGGTCCCTTAAGCCTGATCAAAGCTTCTTTTTAAACCAGGCACTGAACATTTTATCTTGGATATAAATTTTTTACTTGTTTTGACGTCCCTGAAGATTTTTTTTTTAACTTGCCAAAAAATCTAAATATATAACAGATTTGTGAGTGCACCTTGAAAGAAATATATTCTGCATCCAGAACAGCCATCCCAGCCCATGTAGTCAAGCTGTCATCAAGGAAGGGGCCACAAGTAGTGTCTGTTCTGTTGTCTGGAACACACTTTCAGGGTAAACTCTCACCAGGCATCTGGGTTGCTCTCATTGAGTGGTCTTTTTCTCCAGCCTGCAAAGCCCAAGGGTGCTAAAATGGCTGACTTAAGTCCCCTTTTGCCCCTGGCCAGCCAACAATACTAAATTCATACTCGAAGCCAAAGAAATGCAGTTTCCTCATAGAGCCCGTGTCCAGGGAGCAATCTTCTCCCAGAGCTGTATTACTGATGGAGAAAACCTTCAGCCACTTCAGGTTGGAAGTAGTTCAGTATTTCTTAGGCTCACGGGCCCAGCCGCTCCGCGGCATGTAGGATCTTCCTGGACCGGGTCACGAACCCGTATCCCCTGCATCGGCAGGCGGACTCTCAACCACTGCGCCACCAGGGAAGCCCCATTTCTTCTTTTTGAGAGTTATGTAAATTACGATGCCTGGGCAAGTCAGACCACAACACACCAGCCACAGCGGCAGGAAGACAAGGGGGACCCCAGCCCAAATCCAGGCTTCTCTGCTGTGCCTTTTTGTTTGTTGCTTGTTGGTACAACTGGGCTTTTTCTGATATCTTGGGGCTTGAGCATCACGTGAAACCCCTTCTCAGAAAACATGAGGAGACTACACAATCTATGTCAGGTGAACTAATGAACATTCTCAATTCTGAGGAGACTGTACCCTCAATCTGGAAATGAGAAGAGGGTATTGCTCACCATGTCAGATACATGATCTAGGAATGAAAAGCTTTCAATTCAGGCAGTTTTTAAAAGAGAAAGAAAGAATAGCACAAACCTAGGGCAGGCAGCACACTTTTCATTTGGGGATTGGGTGGGGGAAGAATCTCTAAGGTACTTAAAAGGCTGCATTCTGAATATTGGAGATGAGGACAGTAATCAGTCTGTGGGTGGGTTTTCTAGAACAGTAGTTCTGGGCTGAGGGGTTGCCATCATGAATAATATAAAATGCCATCTGACATTCCCAGCGCAGAAAAATGCCGTTTCAAAGAAGGCCAGAGTAAATACAGCTTCCCCTTGCTGCTGTATTTGTGACTCTATGCCATGGCAGCTCACACCAGTCCAGTGACCTGCTGAGCACGCTGCCGTCCAGCGTCATCTACAGCACTTGGAAATACACCCTCTGGGCTTTTGGGGTTCACACAAAGAACAATAAGACTTGATTATTCTGAACATTATATAACAAGAAGCAGTTCCTGCTTATAACCTGTTTTAAAATGTTAGTTTCCTTTATTTTGATAAATAATTCTGGCATCAAACATTGTGGAGATAAAATACCTGGTACTACCCAGATCTTCCACACAGCTTTTGAACACTGGATTTTAATTTCCAGATAAATAAATGAGACGAACTCAAACATTTGGAAATATTTTCATGATCAGATCTGCAATACAATGCAGTCCCTATTCTCTCTTCGAATTATTGAATCTTATCCTTCTTAGAAAGACAAAAATATTAGAAGTGACATTTGGGAACGGATATCAGTATTTGAATGGTATGAGACTGCTTTTCCTTACAGTAAAATAAAACATACTGTTTTGATCTGTTTCAAAGAAAACTAGATATTTTATTCACAAATCCACCGTTTCTGCTATTTTAATGTGGAATATCACATTGTAAAGGAGAAGGCAAGGTTTAAAAAATTATCCTTATCATTGAGAATAAATAAATGCATGCTTCACTTGAACTTTATGACCCAGAGGAGTTTTCAGAACAAAAGTGAGAGAAGTGTTTTGGAATTGAGGACACTTCCAGCATCAAAAAGTACTAAGGGAAGGTTATGATATTCTACTTTGCATCTCTAAGATAACTTTGGGCCCAAGAAGAGGGCTCAGGCCTCAAAAATACAACAGAGTGACAAGTTTGCTGACAAACACCTCATCAAGTGGATTTGAAAAAAATTAAAACACCAACAGATGGAATGTGTCTGAATTCTCTCCCTGCTGGTGTGTGTGTCACCGAACATCAGCAGAGTGTACTGGGGAGGCCCCATAGGATCCTGCCGAGAAGGAAAGCAGCAGTGACCCAAATGCACTTCCCTATACAAAAGACTCAAGGTTGATGAACGCCGTGTCTCTGCAGCTGGCTTTTGTTGGCTCTTCTTATTTCCCTTGGTGCCCTTTCCTCTCCTAAAAAATAACCCCAGAAAATCAGACCATAATTTTGGATCAAAGAAACTTTCCATTTATATTTCCATAAAAACTTTGGTAAATATCATCTGTAGGTTTAAAGAATCAATCCTCCTGTTCCCTGTAATTAAGCGGGAGAGTGAATTAGTGGATGTTTCCAAACATAAGCGTTAAAAACAATAAATACGCCTCTATGGTGAAGTTTTCCTTTTGGAGGGAAAGAAGTAAAAAAATCTAAATTAAATTAAAGTGGTGTTTTGGGAATCAAAGTGGTGTTACAGCTCAGTAAACTAACAT
The DNA here is from genome assembly GCF_003031525.2 of Neophocaena asiaeorientalis asiaeorientalis. Taxonomy (NCBI): domain Eukaryota; kingdom Metazoa; phylum Chordata; class Mammalia; order Artiodactyla; family Phocoenidae; genus Neophocaena; species Neophocaena asiaeorientalis. The sequence goes on from NW_020174558.1 coordinate 298,622, forward strand.
AATTAGACAACCTAAGAAGTTTTTTGTTTCTAGTCTCCAAATCTAAAGCGTGGGCTTTGTAAAGGCTCAGGATCATTGTCAGAATTCAAAGCAATATTTGAGCTCCTCAAATTCACAGCCAGCACATTCTACCTTTAAGGTATTGCTTGTCTGATTATCGTGCCAGTCTCTCCATCTCCGAATGGTTTTGTGTGACTTTCAAGTACAGCAGCCCTGTTTGGAAACTGACAAGTGTTCATTTTGAAATGGAGTCATCAAATGCATGCAGCCTTCAGGAGGCTCCTCTTTTCATGAGAACAAACAAAGGGAAATGTTTTTTAGTACAAAATCCCTTTTTAACAAATAAAAAGCTTGTATTGCACTGCAGGGCTGCCCACCGCCACAAAGCCTGGTTCTTTTTGGTGGCTCTCAGAAACAAGCTTTTCACTGTATAATTCATCCAGGGACAGAGCGTCTGCTGGGCTAATGAGCTCTCCTGCAGCCTCTTCTCCCGCAGGTGAAGCCCCAAAAGCACAGTCTTAAATCAGACAGCGTAACAGCCAAAAGAGAAAGGGGTAGGGTGAAGGAAAGAAAAAAAAAAGTAGGGTTGAGAAAGCCAAGTTAGCAGTAGGCCAATAATCAAACCTTGCATCTGGCTTTAGTGCAGTTGTATGCTTAAAGATTTTCATCCACACAGTTAATTTCTAAGCTTGTTCCTTCATGGCCAAAGTTCTATTTTGAGTATGACACCGTTTGAGCACACCTCCAATGGATATTAATGTAATAGATCATCATGGCAGCTGGCTCCTAAATATGATAGCAACCTTGACCAGGGACTGATTAGAAGGGGTAGGATTAAGCAGCATTCCCTTTTTGCCAGAAAGTGGAACATGACATTGGAAACCTGAGGGCTCTGATTCCTGTCCTGTTACTAATTTTCCCATGTTTTACACTGTCACCGGTGAGTCTGGCAGACATTATTAGGAAGCTATGTGACAGCATCTAATAAAGTATGTTGGGAGAGAAATCATGGCTCCCCTTTGCACTGATGATCTTTTGGAGAAATACAGTACTGTGGATTACAGGAGGGAGGTTGCAAACACTGATGATACCCACGGCAATTCATCATCAGCCTGCAGCTTGCCAGTGATCTACAGCTATAAACGAATAGCCTCCAGGAGGGACAGGGATGAAGAGTCTGTCTTATTCATGTTAGCAAAGATGTTCTAGAGAGGATCGTCTGATTATTTATTGGTTGTTCTAAATCCCTGAACACAATTTTAGGACACTGCAGGTCCCCATGCAGTGTGAAGACTCTGTAGGATATTCTGCCTTTAGAAGTATCCATTGGGGTTGCATGAAAACAGCACAGACTGTGGTTTAGGATGAATTTGTAGAATTCAAAAGGCCAGGAGAGTATTAGTAATGTTGGGGTTAACACAGGCAGCTCGTTTTAGAAATTTGGTATTTGAGTTTTTCAACATTATCCAAAGTAGCTTCACCACATTCTTTTTAACAAACTCTTCAGCACGGACCAGATGGTTCCTCTATTAACAACCATTTGCATTTAACATATTGCAATGATTTATGTACCACATGCCATTGAGCAAAGCAAAAACATTCAGCAGCGACTAATTAGTTGATTGTAAAGACACGTACCTCAATGTACAGAGCCTGCCTCTATGTTTTACATTTTTATAGTTTACTGTTTTATTTGTATAAAGCATTTAAGTCTGAACTTTGACATTCATCTTACAATTATGGTAATTGTATGGTATGGTAATTATGGTTCTATTAGTGCTTCGGTCATACATTTAAAAAAAAAATTATCATTTGTATGTCAGAGTTTCCCTGGGTAATGATAGGTCAGCCACATTTTATTTTTAAATGTTAGAATGTTTGTAAGTTACTCCCAAATCCAGCAAAATACTTATTTTTAAGAAGTCCACTTTGCCTAATAGAACATACTCAATATACAATAGAGGTGAAATACGACTACAAATCAAAAAAGATGATTTACAGAGTCACTCATTTTAATTGTGTTTTGAATGTCATTTATATAATATATAATTCCTTTTGTATCATATCTTCTTCACTTAATTGTCCACTCTTCTGAGCTCACATAACATTTTCCTTCACCTGCTAAACCTCTACTCCAATTCCCTCATGACCCATGGATTTGCCTCTGAACTGGATATGCTTCTTAAGTTGGTGATCCTTGAACCTTCCCAGCACACAGGGGTTTTGCTGCCTTTCAAAAGCAGTTTCCCTGAAGCAAAGGAAAAACAAAACTAAAAATTGCATTAGTTATTGCATCCTGTGGAAAAGAAGTGCCATACTCTTTTTCTGTCTTAGGTGATCCTGAGACATTTTCTTTTCCTTTTTGCTGATCAGCAGGGTCAGTGCACATTATAATACTTTCACTGTGGGTCGAGGTGACAATGTTAGGACTGTAGGATGAACCAATGAATCTTTTATAACTATAGTCTTCTTTCTCAAGAGTCATCCATGCAAAATGTCAAAGTAGGCCATCCATCATTGGTGAGGATAAATACACATCTGTGACCCAGAGGAAATGGGGTATAATACAGCTGCATTTACCCAGGACTCAAGGGGCCAACCCTAGAAAATCTGAACTTGCTCTGCTCTTTTTGCAATTCCTGGTTTTAATTTTCATGGGGATTTCTACCAACAGAGAACTCTAGAAATATGGTAACAATAATTTAACCTGCTGAAGTCTTTAAAGGGAAAGGAAACAAGACAGATAACATATGTGCATTAATGAAGGTACACTAAAGTATGAATTATATATTAGTATAAATACAAACTCAGCAATATAGGAAATATAGTCCAAAAATACAGGGAGCTAGAAAGAGTTAGTAAAAGAAGAAAAATCTTAATGGCTAATGTTGATAGGGTCAATATGTTGTAGTGAGACTAATAAAAAGTAATTGAAGAAAAAACAAAGCTGCTTTTGAAGTCATAATATTTAATTTTCACTACCATTCCTAGGCCTATGATAATAACCACCACTTATTTAACAAGTACTTCCACTTTACAAACATTAATAATCTTTAAAATAGCTCATTAATGTGGATAGCGTTGTTTCACTTTATATGAGGGGGACTGAGACTCTGAGATACTTAAGTTATGCAATTTTTCTGAAATCTATCTAGTAGCAAGTGAAGGAGCTGCAATTTGAACCCAGGTGTGTCTTGCTTCTAGTCACCCTCTGCTACCTCTCCATGTAAACCAGAGTTAACAAGCATATGCCTCAACTTAATATTTTCTTATTTTAGTTTGTGTTAAAAACTCAACTGTGGTAGTAATTTCCTCTGGCATCTTATTTTGGTAGGAAAATAATACTGGAATTTTTACATGTGCTTTTGTTAGTAGCAAAATCTAATAGAACAATCAATATCAAGGAAAGGAGCAAATAATCAAATTGCAAAGAAGCCTATTGGTTTAAACTCATCAATGCTAAGCAAGTACAAAATGTGTAACCCTGAGCGATATCCTCTTGCTTCTGCAGGACCCTTGTTTTCCTAAATAACATTTATATTTAATGAAAACAGGATTAACTTTGTATTAAAAATTGAGCCTGTCATTCAGTCTGATTAAACAACATGCAGTCTTACAAATCCACATTTTACTTAATATTTCTGTGTGTCTGGAACCAAGTCTACTGTGAATGAATTATCTAGATATACTAGGGAAAGGAGAAGGAAAACATGTCTAAGTGTGTACTGATACTAAGATAGGGCACTAGATATTTTCAATCATTACATAATATTCAACCATCCTTAACGGATTAATAATAACAATTCCATATGGTTTGACCTAACATCTGGAGGTACTTGTTTAGAAATAACCTTGATGACGAAGAGAATATCAGAAGTCCTCCAGAAAGCTTCCCCCTTCCCAAAGGTCTTCCTCCTCCTCCTTCCTGCTGTTGCCATAGCAACCTTATGTGCATCCGTATCACTGCACAGACCACACTGCTATATAATTTTCCTTGTGAAGTGGCTATCAACCCATCCAGATGGTAGCAACTTAAAGATAGGGACCTTGGCTTCTTTGTATCTCCAGCAACTGGCACACTGCTAGGAACTAGTAAGCACTAAACATTTAAGTGCTTACATTTATTTGTATTGTATTTTTCATTTTTCAAAATTCTTGAAAAGGAGGTAAGGTAGGTATTATTATTTCCCATACTACAGTTCTTGGATTAGGATCCACCTGATTTGATTCCCAGTTAAATGATGTTTTACTCCTTTTTATTCTTATCAATTATCATGTTCTCAGAAAGCTTGTAACTTCATTTCTGTTTATCTAAACATAACTGATTATTCTTTTCTTTCTTAAGCCGCAAACATAAATTATTCTTAAAAGTGCAAAACGTCTTCATTGCATTAACAAGTTTAATCAAATGGTTACTGCTATTTCCAAAATGGACTTCTTTCTTTTTTTTGATTATAGTGTATTTCTGACATTGCCTGGCCTATTTTTCATATAAATTTCTGTTATACATTACGGGATTTTGGTACATTTTACATTCTTTGTGCTGCGGAGGTTAAGAAGGTGGTTGCCATGGTCTCCTTTTATATTAACACTACATACTTTTCATTTTCAGCATGCTTTATCTCTTCCTCTAAATGGGTCACTCTAGAACACAGAAAAGACTGCATTTTAGATTGTGATCTGCTCACTTCCCAAATTCACAATGGCTAGAGAAGTGGCGGAGCTGTCGGAACCAAAGAGCATCTGAGTGGTTCTAGTGATCTGGAGATCAGCCTTTGAACGAAGAAGGGTACGTACTCCACCCTTAGGTTTTCTCTGATCTGTAGTCAGCCATGAGGTTGGGCAATAAAAAATTTCTTCTGAAGTGAATGTGGATGAGATTTCTCAACTGATCTGATCATATTGGGTAGGAGTGCAGAAAAATACAACATGATGTTAAAGACTTACTCTTGAGTCCTTAAGATCTCCTGAAAAACACCATTTATTTTTTTTTATTCTTAAAAAAACTTTTCCAAAGGAAATAAAACATTCTCAAGATATTTTTATAATATAGTGTTCATCCAAAATCTTATTCTCTATGCTTATATTATTGGTTTATTTTCCATGGTCGGAAAACTCATTGAAGAGTCAAATCATTGTCCTATGATACCTATATTAATGGTCTAAATACAGTCAGGGTTATATATGGGGTAAGAATACTTTCTAGGTATTCTCGTGCCACTAGGAAATACCAGGGCTGCAATCAGTAATAATAAAGATAATAACGATTGCCATCTGCTTATTTCTAAGGAAACATTTGCACTTGGATGGAAATTTAAAGAGTGTAAAATAGCAATTTACTAATTTATTTGTAGATTATCAACAGGCCAATTTACTCATACATTCACTAACAAATACTTATATCTAAGTCTCTCCTCTCTGGTAAAAACCAGTCTCATAATTCCAATTAACCATAGGCCATTAACACTTTTAAGTTAAGTTAAAATATGAGCTGTCATCTCAAATAGGTATCCCTCTCCATTTCTAAAATATTACTAATGGCACCATCACCTTTCTGGCTCCCTAGGATGAAATATTTTGTCATTGTGGATACCTCCTCTCCACTACTGCTGCCGTGGGCCACCACAAGATGGGTTATTGCTTTGTACTCTGACTTTAGAGGGTCCCATACACCATAAATGTGAAAGCACTTTTTTCCCCTAAGATTTTTAAAAGTTTGGTAGTAGATTAAGCATATAGGAGTTACAGGAGGGGGACTGGAGGGCTAAGCTGGACCTCACCAGGAGATTCAGGGCTGAGGGAGCGCAAGTCAGTGTGTTGGGGGTGGGAGAGTGGAGGTGGGAAGAAAAATGTAAGTCTCTGTATTTTTGTTTTCTACTTTTAAAAAATATCAGGTACCCCAAATCACCCTAAGTGGATGTCTAGGCAGACAGGCTCCCCAGATAACTGTGCTTCCTCCTTCCTCTGTTCTTGGGTGGTACAGTTTTGGTTTGATTATATATTTCTTAAGATTTCCATATTTAATTTTTCTACTGGCTTTTAAGATATACCTCATTGAATCACTATTATTTATGATTCCTCTAGGGATTATACTATATAGCCTTAATTTTTCACCATCTACTTAGAGCTAACATTGTACTACTTCATGCTAAATGTGAGAACTTGCAAGTATATAGGTCCCTGTACCTCTTCCTCTCATGCTTTATGCAGTAGTTATTATATGCATTATTTCTATATATGTATGATAATAAACTGTCAACAATTTTTGCTTTAAACAGTGATATGCATTTTAAAGAAAGAAAGAGGAAAGCTAATCTTTTAGATTTATCCATATATTTTCCATTTCCATTGTTCTTCATTGTTTCCTAAAGTTCTAAGTTTTCATCTGATGTCGTTTCCTTTTAGCCTGATAAGTTTCTTTTAGCATTTCTTCTAGTGCAGGTGTGATGGTGATGAATTCCTAGTTTTCTTTTATCTGAACATGATTTTAATAAGCCTTCATTGTAAGAGATATTTTCACTGGATATAGATTCTAAATGGACAGTATTTTTTTTTTTTTGTTCATCACTCTAAAGATGTTTCACTATCTTCTATTTCTGATGAGGATTTCAATGGTTGTTTGAATTGCTGTTTACTTATAAGTAATGTATCTTTTTTTTTTCTCTCGCTGCTTTCAAGACCTTCTTTTTATCACTGGATTTCAGTGGTTTGTATATGATATGCTTAGGGAGCTGTTTTCTTAATATTCATCTTGCTTGGGGTTCGCTGCAACTTGATGTCTTTGGGTAAATTTCAGGAATTAACTTCCTCAGATATTTTTGCTGCTCCATTCCCCCTCTTCTCTCTTTCTGGGACTTGTATTACACACATATTAAACCTTTAGCTATTGTCCTAATAGCCCATGAGGCTTGGATAATTTTTTTTTCTGCCTTCTTCCTCCCTGTTCTTCATATTTGATAATTTCTACAGATCTATCATCAAGCTCACTGACTTTTTCTTCTGGCAGCCCCAAAGTACTCTTAAGTAAACCAGTGAAATTTTATTTTAAAAGTTATGCCATTTAAGTACTAGAATTTCCATTTGATTTTTTAATAGTTTCTATTTCCCTGCAGATATTTCATATCATCACTTATTAAAATCACAGTTCTTATATCCTTCAGCATTGTTATAAGAGCTGCTTTAAAAATCTTTGTGTACTAAGTCCAACATCTTAGTCATGTTGAGTTTGGTCTCAGTTGTCTTTACTCTACAATGTAGGTCATCTTTTTTGTTTGTTTTCTTTACATATTGAGTAATTTGCTATTTTATCTGGATACCATGAATAATAATTTGTAGACACCAATAATCCAATAATTTGGATTCTGTTATGTTCTTCTGAAGAGTATTGATTTTGTTCATTTGTTTTAGCATGCAGTGAAAGTGGCTAAATTCAAACTGCATATGCTGTCTCCTCTGCAATAGCAGCTGAAAGTTCAGTTCTTTTAGCTTTCGCTAGGTTGCTTGGAGACTGCCCCACACATTAATGATTCTGGGACCAGCCAGAGATTTAGGTAGAGTTTATGCATAGTATTTAGGGCTCCCCCCTCTCTGACTCTCTCCTTTTCATATTTCTCTCTTGGCATTTTAATTGCTGTGGTTGCCTCATCCTGTCCACTTGTTGTTCAAGTCGATAAGATAAGAAGATTTTCCGTCTGAGTTTTAACTGCACCTCCTTTTCCCCATCATGTATTGCATAGACTGAGGCCTGCCCTTGGGGAAAAGCAGAATAAAGGGAAACTCACCTAATACCTTTCCTTTCTTCCAAGCATTGACTCCCCTCCAATATCAGCCTGTCTCTTGTCACTCTCTAGGGCCTTCAAATAATTGCTTTTACATTTAGTCTGGAGTTTGTAGTCATTATTTTAAGGAGAGTTAGCATGATGTGAAATGCTTGGCCATTATCAAAAGGAGAGCCCTTGGTGTAGTTTTGGGAGGTGCTTAGAACTACCTGGAAATCCTGAATTGGGGAAGTGAGGCATCATCAGAGAGGAGAACCTCCCTACCTTGGCCTCTTAGGTGCTTGCCTGTGTAAGTTTCTATCCCCAATTCAGGAAGATCTAGCTTTCTCAATACCAGTTGTTGAAAAGACTGTCCTTTCCCCTTTGAATGGGATTGGAACCCTTGTCAAAAATCATTTGATTATATATGTGAGGTTTATTTTTGTACTCTTTGTTCTATTCTATTGCTCTATATGTCTATCTTTATGCCAGTACTACACTGCTTTGATTATTGTAGCTTTGTAGTAAGTTCTGAAATCAAAAAGTGTAAGACTTCCAACTTTATTCTTTTTCAAGACTGCTTTGGTTATTTGGGGTCTCTTGGGATTCCACATGAATTTTAGGATGGATTTTTCTGTTTCTATAAAAACTGTCATTGAGATTTTGACAGAGATTGCATGGACTGTACAGATTGCTTTAAGTAGTATTGACTTAAAGTAGTATTGACATCTTAACAGCTTTCAAGCCATTAACATGAGACTGCTTTTCATTTATACATGTCTTCAATTTCTTTCAACAATGTTTTGTAGTTTTTAGTGTACAAGTTCTTTGCCTTCTTGGTTACGTTTGCTCCTAAGTATTTTATTCTTTTGATAGTATTGTAAATGAGATTTTTTTAAAATTTCCTTTTAGAATTGTTCATTGTTAGTGTATAAAAACACAACTTCTTTCTGTGTGTTGATGTATCCTGCAAATTTGCTGAATTTTAACATTATTTTTAAAACTGATTTTATTCTGACGACATGTTCAATGAATGAAATGTGAAAAATATAGAAAGACACAAATAAATATTACCCACAATTCCACCACTGTGGGCTTGCCATACATTATGTTCTTTCATTCTCTCTCCTTTGTTCTCATAATCAGCCTTTAACTATTAATAATTTTAATCTTATTTTGCTACTTAAGAGTGTATAATGAACTTGAATTATTTTAATAAAGACGTATGTTCACAAAAGGTCACAGCCTGTTTCCACGCCTTCTCAGCTCAAATTCTCTGCAATCTCAACCTTGACCTTAACAATATTTAAAGGCTTCATTTACAAATTGTATGATGGTTTTTATACATTTTTAAACTCCTTGGTTATTGAACCCAGGCGACAAATATCAATTGAAGGCAACTTTGGGACATATGGTCATCTTACTAAATATTTATTGGGCAGAAGAGTCCAATTTTTTTTCACAGACTTGTCCTCAACCAGGAAAGGAACCAAGAGTTTTTCTGGTCTTAAAAACACCAATCAGACAAATAATAGAAGAAAATATGTACGGTGATATTATCCTGAATACATACATTACTCTGATATCTGAGGTAGATAAATTTTATTCTCTCACTTTGGACAATTAGTTGAAGATTGAAGCTTTGCAATTTTAGTATTTTGGATAAAGTGGCATTACCAAAAATATTGTGCTTAGCCCCAATTCCCTTGCAGTTTTATGTAAGGAATACACAAAGATGGCCACAGGATGCTTAATGGGAAGAGTACAGATTCTTAGAATGGTTGGTTTGCTTGATGCTCAAAAGGGTATTCCACACCCATTCACTCATTCCCTCACTAAGTATTTACTGAATGCCTACTATGTGCCATGCCCAGTTATAGGCACTGAGGGCAGATCAGTGAGTAAAACACAAGTTCTATCTGGATCTAAATTTTGGTTATTCAACAATATCATCCTTGGTTAATTCATTTAACCATTTTGTTTCACATCTGAAAAAGAGGGAGTTACATTATTTTCATGGGTTTTTTTTTCAGTTTTAAAAGAAATGATTTTGCAGTGCTATGACTCTCTGTTTGGCATACACACTGTATATTTAATTCCAGTACAGGAGTTCATGAGGCTGTCTCCTCCCAACCTGCCAAACTGCTGACCTCTTAGCCTCCCCCATCCCATCATCTCTTGGTCCACCCTACCCCTGACCTAAGTAGCACTGGAGGATCTATAAGTACACATGTATGCTACCAATATGTTGTAACAGATTTGCTTCCCTGATATTCTAGCAGGACCAAATGAGTAAAAGCAGCCAGGGCAGCCACACAATTCCTAGACAAGATGATAACCCTTAGCCGTATACTATTTTAGCTTTACTGGGCTTTCCGTTGTTATTCATTAACACTCCTCAGGAGTAGAAGGAAGGAGACCCATATTTAACTAAAATCAGCCTGTGATTTCAAGAATATCTTCCAGAGCAAAGGAAAGAAAGTAAAAATAATACATTAAGTATTAGTTAATCTTATTTTCCTTTATACACATGATTTTAGTTTATTGCTGTAATTAGAGTTTGAGGAGCTACATCTGAGAGGAAGAGAAATCCTCCAGCATCTCTATTTATCTCTAAAATGCACCAGATTGTACCACTTGGCATTTCATTTTTTTACATCTTTGCTGACTCTTCCATCACAAATTTCTCTAGCTTAAAAACAAAACAAAAATATCCCTATTTATTCCAATAGAATAGTGAATTTCCTATAATTCTTAAAGATACACAGTACTCTTCAATGTTCAAAAAATAAGAACAACAGTAAAAAACAAAGGTACTCCCCATCAAAGCTAGCCTTTCACTAAGATAGTCTCATTTTTTCTCTTAACATAGCAATGATATCGAAGGATGACAGCTAAAATTAGACCTTGCTGTGAAATATCAAATACCTTTGCTGTTCTTAGCACTGCAAATAGTTCAAACACACACACACACTACGTTTTCATCTACTTCCTTATATCATATGAAGAGTCCAACGATACTGGAGACTGAAGAGACCTTGTTACCCTACCTGAGTTCCATTAACACTAATTCTTTGGGGTGCTAATAGAGGGGTTTTTTTGACTAAGTGTTTGGGAGGATCTGGTCAAATAAAATGGAAACATTCCTTTACTGTAGGACATCTCAGGGCCTTTAATATGCTAATATATATTGTGATTCTCCTAGAAGGAAATATTGCAAACAACATTTCCAAAGTCTTTGACCATTACAGCCATTATTTGAAGAGTAATTCTGAGAAACACAAATCAAGTATAACACTCTCATTTTGAAGATGAGGAGATTCTGCTTAGACTGGTTGAGATTTGCTCTGAGCTCACAGAGTTATTAGCACAGCTAGAGTCTTGACTCCTAGCCAATGTTTCCTTCTAAAATAAGACAAAAAATGATTTTGAGATCCTAATGTTTTGTCCTGTGTCCTCTCAATACATTCCTAGCACATTATCAGTTGTCTTAGGCACCAGTCACAAATCAAGAAAGAGCTGACACAGTAGTTATCCCAATTACATAATATTCTGGATTGGGATCTTTGGACCAATGATATTTGTGAGACACTTACATCACACATTTTAAATCTAGGCTATTCATTCTTCCAATTTTTTTCAAGTGGAGGTTCAGAAATGAACTAATTTGCCGAAACATAAGTAATTTCAAATTTTTCTGTGAAAAATGCCATTGGTATTTTGATAGGGATTGCATTAAATCTGTAGATTGCCTTGGGTAGTATGGTCACTTTAACAATACTGATTCTTCCAATCCAAGAACATGGTATAGTTTTCCATCTGTCTGTGTTGTCTTCAATTTCTTTCATCAGCATCTTATAGTTTTTGGAGTACAGGTCTTTTGCCTCCTTAGGTAGGTTTATTCCTAGGTATTTTATAATTTTTGATGCAATGGTAAATGGGACTGTTTCTTTAATTTCTGTTTCTGATATTTCATTTTTAGTGTATAGAAATGCAACAGATTTCTGTATATTAATTTTGTATCCTTCAACTTTACAAAATTCATTGATGAGTTCTAGTGGTTTTCTGGTGGCATTTTTAGGATTTTCTATGTATAGTATCATGTCATCTGCAAACAGTGACAATTTTACTTCTTCCTTTCCAATTTGGATTCCTTTCACTTCTTTTTCTTCTCTTATTGCTGTGGCTAGGACTTCCAAAACTATGTTGAATAAAAGTGGTGAGAGTGGGCATCCTTGCCTCGTTCCAGATCATAGAGGAAATGTTTTCAGCTTTTCACCATTGAGTATGATGTTAGCTGTGGGTTTATCATATATGGCCTTTATTATATTGAGGTAGGTTCCCTCTATGCCCACTTTCTGGAGAGTATTTATCACAAATGGATGTTGAATTTTAGTAATAGCTTTTTCTATTGAGAAGATCATATAGTTTTTATTCTTCAATTTGTTAATATAGTATATCACACTGATTGATTTATGGATATTGAAAAATCCTTGCATCCCTGCCTGGAATAAATCCCACTTGATCATGGTGTATGATCCTTAATGTATTGTTGGGTTTGGCTTGCTAGTATTTTGTTGAGGATTTTTGCATCTATGCTCATCTGTGATATTGGCCTATAATTTTCTTTTTTTGTAGTATCTTTGTCTGATTTTGGTATCAGGGTGATGGTGGCCTCAAAGAATGAGTTCAGAAGTGTTCCTTCTTGTGCAATTTTTTGGAATAGTCTCAAAAGGTTAGGTGTTAACTCTTCTCTAAAGAGTTTGGTAGAATTCACCTATGAAGCCATCTGGTCCTGGACTTCTGTTTGTTGGGAATTTTTAAATTACTGATTCAATTACATTACTGGTAATGGATTTGTTCATATTTTCTATTTTTTCCTGGCTCAGTCTTGGGAGATTGTACCTTTCCAAGAATCTGTCCACTTCTTTTAGGTTGTCCATTTTTTGGCCTATAGTTGTTCATAGTAGTCTCTTATGATCCTTTGTATTTTCATGGTGTCAGTTGTAACTTCTCCTTTTTCATTTATGATTTTATTGATTTGGGCCCTCTCCCCTTTTTTTTTTCTCTCAATGAGTCTGTCTAAAGGTTTATCAATTTTGTTTATCTTTTCAAAGAAACAGCTTTTAGTTACATTGATCTTTTCTATTGTTTTCTTTTAGTCTCTATTTCACTTATTTCTTCTTTGATCTTTATGATTTCTTTCCTTCTACTAACTTTAGGTTTTGTTTGTTCCTCTTTCTCTAGTTCCTTTAGGTGTAAGGTTAGGTTCTTTATTTGATATCTTGTTTCCTGAAGTAAGCTTGTATTGCTATAAACTCCCCTCTTAGAACTGCTTTTGCTGCATCCCATAGGTTTCGGATCACCGTGTTTTTGTTTTCATTTGTCTCTAGGCATTCTCTAACACCATATACAAAAATAAACACAAATGGATTAAAGACCTAAATGTAAGACTGGATACTATAAAACTCCTAGAGGAAAACATAGGCAGAACACTCTTTGACATAAATCACAGCAATATCTTTTTGGATCCTTCTCCTAAAGTAAAGAAAATAGGAGAAACAACAATAACAACAAATAGGACCTAATTAAACTTAAAGGCTTTTGCACAGCAAAGAAAACCATTGACAAAATGAAAAGACAAACTACTGAATAGGAGAAAACATCTGCAAATGATATGACCAATAGGAATTAATATCTGACATATATAAACTGCTTATACAACTCAACATCAAAAAAACAAACAGAACTGAATAGACATTTTTCCAAAGAGGAAAGGTAGATGGCCAACAGGCACATGAAAAGGTGTTCAGCATTGCTAATCATCAGGGGAATGTAAATCAAGACCACAATGAGGTATCACCTCATACCTGTCAGAATGGCTATCATTAAAAAGAACACAAATAACAAATGTTGGCAAGGATGTGGGGAAAAGAGAACTCTTGTATACTGCTGGTGGGAGTGTAACTTGGTGCAGTCACTGTGGAAAACAATATCGAGGTTTCTCAAAAAACTAAAACTAGAACTACCTTATGACCCAGCAATCCCACTCCTAAGTAAATATCTAAAAAAACCCAAAAACACTAATTTGAAAAGATACATGTAATCCAATGTTCATAGCAGCATTATTTACAATTGCCAAAATATGAAAGCAACCTAAGTGTCCATCCACAGATGAATGGATAAAGAAGGTGTGGTATATACATACAATTGAATACTACTAGGTCATAAAAAAGAATGAAATTTTGCCATTTGCAGCAACATGGATGGATTTGGAGAGCATTACGCTAAGTGAAGTCAGACAAAGACAAATACTGTATGATATCACTTATATGTGGAATCTAAAATATACAACAATCTAGTGAATAAAACAAAAAAGAAGCAGACTCACAGATATAGAGAACAAACTAGTGGTTACCAGTGGGGGGTAAGGGCAATATAGGGGTGGGGGAGGGGGAGGTATAAACTACTGGGTGTAAGATAGGCTCAAGGATGTATTGTACAACATGGGGAATATACCAATATTTTTTAATAACTGTAAATGGAAAGTAACGTTTAAAATTGTAAAAAAAAATTTTTATAAAAATAAAAAAGCAAAAAAAAAATTCTATCTCCTCTTTGCCACTGATTGTTGATCTTGTTTAGTTACAGTTTTCTTACCTATAAAAAGGAGGCAGAAATAGCAAACATGAATTTATATGCAGTGCAGTTAATTCTGGTTACACTAACATTTTTTATTCTAAATGTGGCTTAATGAATTGGAGTATATATTTATATTGTTATGAAATCAATATATCTATCCACACAATCAAATTACTATGATAAAAGCTAGGACCTTAACACTTTTGTTCTTGTATTTGGAGAATGAATGGAAAGAGTGTCTCTACTGAACTGCTGATCACATAGATCCACAAAAACTCTTACATTCAATATCAACCAGTGGCCATGAACTCCTACTGTGTCAGGAAATACCTTTGAACCTAGTGACAATAAAACAAGAAGATTTTCCAAAGATGACAACCACTGAATTAGAATAACAAACATGGGTCCTGAAGGTGGATGGAAAAGCTGAGTGTATCCCTATTTCCCATTGTTTGGGCATACAGATGTAGCCATAACATAACTTCCTCTAAAAATGATAAATTAAGTGAGGGAGAAAATTATCTCACTTTTTTATTATGTGGTATTTTGCCTAAATATCCTTATGTTTCTTAAAAGGAGACATCTTTCCTTTACTGAGCCATTAGTTTAAAAAAAATCTCTGGCACTGGGGAGTTAAGGATAAAGAGACAAGCTCCTAAACTGGGTTGCTTTTCTGCACACTAAGGAAGTTCATAATTTAACTGAAGAAATTATTAGATATATTCTCTCCTTATAATGGTATAAACCTCAGAGGAAAATGAGCTGCTTATGCATATGTTCTCTTTATAATTCAAGAAATCCTCAAGGATTTAAAAAATATGCCGCAAATCAGAATGGCACTCTGTTGTCCTCTTAACATGGGTTCATACCATAAATATTTATTTTAAGCATTTTCACTGGAGTTAAGTAGCAATACTCTATGTTGTTTTTTATTTTTATTTATTTTTATTTATTTATTTTGAGGTATGCGGGCCTCTCACTGTGTGGCCTCTCCCGTTGCGGAGCACAAGCTCCGGACGCGCAGGCTCAGTGGCCATGGCTCACGGGCCCAGCTGCTCCGCGGCATGTGGGATCTTCCTGGACCGGGGCACGAACCCACGTCCCCTGCATCAGCAGGCGGACTCTCAACCGCTGTGCCACCAGGAAAGCCCTGTTTTTTATTTTTAATTATGGTTACTAAGCTTTTCATCTGAATGCTATTTATTGAATTTCATTTTCCGTCAAAAAGAAGAAGGAATTAAAATTTTTGGTTGATAGTATGGTTAAATTTAACTTGGAAAAAAAAAAAAAGACATCGAGGGATAGAACCCTTGACTGAAAATTTATGAAATTTTATTATATGAAAGAGGTAGCACACATTCACTATAGTTCCAGAAGGAAGAATGTGGACTAATATATGGAAGTTAAAAGGAAAATTTGATTGCTCTCAACTGAAGGATAAACTTTCTTAAAATAAACTAAGGTAGTTGGCCATTTCCAAATTTATCCATTAATGTTTGTGGCTTGTTTTAGTGTTTGATGATGCCCGTTAAGTGGAAGTAGTTGCAGGTATTAAAGGTCTATGGAAAAATATGGGAAAAAATTAAGTTCATCTATTTATTTTCCCCCTCAGAAAATGAGCAACTATCTTAATTTTGTTAAAACCTAACACAATATGACAAATTAGCCCAATCACACATTATAAAGTTGCTAAAAATGAAGTAAGAAGTTAGAGTTCAGATAAACACACTGCAATCTGGTATAATGAAATGCAAGTTTCCTCCGCTGTCTGAAAGTAGGGAGTTCCTATGAAACCTTTCGTAAGCTGAAATGGTGTAAAGCGAAGAAGCAATTACCCTAGGACACATCTTGGTAACAGATGCACAGAATAAGTTGAGATAAGAGCACAGAAGCTCACAGACACAGTTCCAAACTATGGAGCCTTGATGCTGAGATGCTGAGTGTAGTTCCCAGGGAAGGAGCCTGGCGGTGCCGCTCTCACCAGGCTGCTCAGGGTGCACGCTGCCTCTAACGGGGCCTGGGGCAGAACAATCGCTGAACACTATTTTTGCTTTTCTCCTTTTAAAATAAAGGTGAAAATCCTCTTTAGACTCCTTTTGGTTAGCGAAAACAGGTACTAATGTAGGTCTTTTGCAAAAGCAAAATGGGGATACCTGTACTGAGCCAAAAGTCATGGAGAAGTGCCTTCCAGAATATTCCAAGAAGGGTTGAGCCACAAGACTTATTGGTTCATTATTGCCATTTAAGTGGGTCTTTTGGGAATATTCTGAGTCTGCTATATGTACTGAGCTCACTTCAGGTTAGTGTGGCTACAAGAGCATAATAAAGAGAAAACATGAAGTTTGTAATCAGCAACCTGATTTTGTCACTTTATTATGTGTAGGATGTTAAAAAAAAAAGTCAGGGAACTTCTCTGGTCTTCAGTTTCTCATCTGTAAAATGGGGTTAAACAGCACCTGCCTCACAAGTTACTTGTAAGGACTAAAGGAAAGAAGGTGTATAACAAGAATCTTGTAACCTGAGTGCTGTACAAATGTAAAGGATTACCACTTAAACATTAATAGGGGCTATTAGAATCACCTCATTCTCCTCTTTTTTGATTTCCTTCTGTTTCTCAGAGTTTTTCTTAATTTGCTTCAAAAATTACCTCTTAAATGACAGTACTCCACAGAGTTCTGTAAATGTTCTATAAATGACCATAGTCATTTAAAATTATAAGGGAAAACACCCTATCATATCAATGTCTTCCATTCCCTAAACTTCAACCATCACATGTGAGGTGATAATTTTCAAACCTACATTTCTAATGCAAATCTTTCTCTGGAACACCAGAGCAGTATTTTCAAATCCTTTACTGGACTCCCCACTTGGATCCCTACTAAAGTCTTTCCTTCTTTGAAATCTGATTGGTTGCCAAGTCCTATTGACTTTGTAAGCAAATATTAAACCCTTATGCTCTGATTGCTTTTGTGGAATTTGGAGAGCTTTTACAGACTCTCCACTTAAGCAACAGGACTTGGAGTTACGGTTGCTCCACAATTAAGCAATTGTACTGCTCTCCTTGTCTCTCTCTGTATATCCTTGCTACTACAGCCACACTGGACTATCCTCTTAACACCACTGCCTTAGAATGTTTCCCACCTACATTTAATTGCTATATGAGAACCCATATAACCTTAGATTTCCTATGACATTGGGAACTCAGAGGCCAAGATGCAGGAATCCTTAAAGGCTTCTTGGAGATACTAAACATCTATAGGGAGAAGATGGAAGAGCATCTCCCAGGATTTGTCCACTCCACCAATTCCTCACTATTTGGAGTTCCTCAACATGCTGTGCTGTTTTAAAGCATAATTTGTAACCTAGAATATCCATTCTGTACTGGCTGCTTGGCATTCTAAGGCACATATTCAAGATACCATGCAAATGTCATCCTCATCAAAGCTTCTGCGAGGCTTCCCAGATTAAGTTAGTATCTCCTGCTCTGTTTCCAGGGCGCTTTACACACTCACAGAGTAAAAGCATTTAACCCAAGCTGTCATCATTTTTGTTTACATGTCTCGGTCCCTTCTGGATATCAGTTCCTTGAAGGCACTGACTATGCCTCCTGCATCTCCATATAGCCACTGTCTAGCCCACCACCTGTCCCAGGTCAGAGGTAGTCTTTTTGGGTAACAGAAAGAAGCAAGGTGTTACAAAAGCAGTAGTAAAGCCCAACCTCAGTCTTTAGGACTAATTGGGAAGAACAGAAAAATGACAGGCCAAGAATGTGTCAAAAGCACCCTGCAGGACGCCTCTCACAGGAGAGACAAAGGGTAAATATTCTGGTGGGTTTATCCAAATTGCAGCTAGGAAAAAGACTAAGAGAAATTACAGGATAAATGTAAGTCTTTTATAATTGGCAAAGCACTTCCATATTACATGTGTTTTCCAAATTATTTGAGAAAGTTTGAAAAATGCCCAACTGTTTTTTTGCTTTTAAACTTCCACCGGTGTTCCTGTTTACCTAATATCACAAGTCTGTGCACTAACCATTTGAAAGCCTTGCTTCAAGAAAGTGAATTTCAACCTCACTTTGTCCCAGTTAGAGCAAATACCAAGACGGCGACATATAAATAAATATATCTGATTCCTTCTGAGGGTGAGAGTATAGGGGACCTTTCTCACTTCTGATACCCAAAGAGAATATTTCTGTCCCTGGACCTTCCCAGGTCCTGGGATTAGGCAGGGAGGCTGTGCTTCTGAGCTGGGGCAGCAGTGAAGCAAAGAAAGCACCCAAAAGTGTGTGGAAGTGGAGCTTCTGTGCTAGTGCTCCCTGGCTCTTTTCTTAAAGATAAATGGAGGCATCAGAGCGAAGTCAATTCTATAAATAGTAACTGACAGCCAACCGCCATAGGGAGCTTGGGTAGGCCCTGCAGGGATCAAGAAATGAGTAAACACTACTGGGAAAAAATTATTGATAATTATGTTTAGGAATGTTGTGTAACAAGGCAAGTAATGGAGATGTGCATTAGAGTTTTCTATCACTGAGAAAAGTTTTTACAATTCTGTCCTAAATCTTTTGAGGTTGAAAAAAATTTCTGTTATCTTATGTCTGAAACCAGTACCTTGATACACTGCTGACTGTATATCTTACAAATAAATGAGCATATTATCCAATGTTCATTGGTCTTTCAGACTTAACAATTATTACAATAAATTGCATTGCTTCCTTGAAGCCCTTCACCTCAAAGAAACGATAATGTTGACTTTATATTCTATAAAATCTATGTATCTGACAAATATAATGTTTACTTTTCAATTAATTTGAATCTGGAAAGTTTAAACAGAAACAAAACACTTAAAAGTCAAAACTTCCAATTGCGTGACTAAGAAAACATTTTGGACATTATCTATATTTAACAGCCCTGTGCATTTAACTCCCTGTCTGTATAAAAAGATATTCAGAACAAACATCTCCTCTTCATTTCTCCTCTCACCCCTTGTCTGGGTAGATTTTATTTATGCATTAGATGACCTTTTTGGCCATTAGAACCATCTTGCTTCAGCAGTTAATTAACACAAGTACCATAATTTAATACAGTTAATGCTACTTGATGCCCTTTAATGTAACTTCCATTAGTAATATTATTGTAGTATTACCCTGTAATTAAAATGAGATCAAGACTAAGAGAGCCACTCTTTAATTAAGGTACTGGCACACTGCACTCGTCTATTATTCACTAGAGAAAATCACCCTGATTTACTGAAGCAGGACATCCATAAGTCAGAATTAGTCCATGAAGATTATTAGGTTTATTGAACAATGTAAGTAACATGGAGTTGCTGAGATTGCCAACGGCCTTATGTCCTCTTTTTCCTCCATTATCTTAATAAATACACAATAAGAGTGAGTAAATGGAAGCAAAATATGTATGTAGCAAAAGAGGCATAAAATTTTTATGACGTGATTATAGTTGTCAACAATAAAATTGGTATCAGCTGTGTCACATGCTAAAAAGAACATAAATGCTACATTCGTTTAATAACAATCAAAACATTAGTTTTACACCAAATAATGCAAGTCAGTATAAAACATAAAGGCCATATACACGTGCACAGGAAGTAGAAAATTGGAATTCACAGTCAACTGTTTTTGTTTCATAGCTTAATATTTCAAGGTGAAAAAAACTTGTAGTATTATGTGTCCACTATTCTATGGAAATTTAGCCACTTTCCCCAAATAACTCACGCCAGTTCTCACATCATGGTGGGAGTGGTGGTGGAGTGACAGGTAGAAAAATATCATAATGATCAGACACAGACATGTAAAAGTAAGTTAAACATTGCAATCACATCAAGGATGGCAGAGGGCATGGGTTGAAGGAAGCAAAGACAGTTATATTTTGGAAAGTTTATATTTATGATATGCTTGAAAAGAAATTTTAGTACCTTCTTTTAGAGATCATCAATTAATGTTGAATCCTCCTATAGATTATTTACTATGTAGGAAAAAGACGACTCAGGATTTTAACCCAACTGAAATTTTCAAGTGTATATCAGCTTCTTTGCTGAAAGGGCTGTGAACCAGGCAATAGCTCAACAGTTCCCTTAGTGGCTCCATCTTCCTTATATAACTTAGAAGCTGGAGATATGCCCGAGCCATCAGGCCTTGCTTCTTTAGTCCCTCCCTTAAGACTAAAAATACCCCAGCCATCTGGTACCTAGCACAGTACATGCCAGCATCAGTTTTGCCCTGAGGAATTTGGACAGAGTTTGGAGGTGACAGAGTGGAACCTTATGGAAGGGGTTCACCTCTATTGGACCTTTCTCTTTTGCCCAGCTGCTTCCTCACCAGCTTTCAGTTGACTGGTGAACAGGAAAAGACAGTGGAGGTGAGTCCCAGAGAAGGGAGGAGGGCTCCTCCAATCTCCTCAGAACCATTGAAATACAGTTGAAGGATACTACTAGGATGAAGGATAAAAGAAAAATGATAAATCTGGTGGGATTCTACATTTCTAACATGGCACCTTTAAGTGACAGTATGTCCGACTCCAATAGAGAATGCACCAAAATGCTTTTAGCTTTAAAGTGTATTTTACACTCTCTTAAGTAATCAGAGGAAACAAAAATGAATATCTAATAACAGAAATAAGCCCAAACAATGTTTATTTTCCAGCCAAAAAACATCACAAGACTACCTTTTTTATAAGTGAAAAATGAGAGTTTTAGGGGAAGTTGGGCTATAAGGATTTTGGCTTAGTTTAAGGATTTCTCAAACTGTAAGTAAGCTGACCTAGATGATTCTACCTAACAATATAGATCACGCTAGGATTCAAATTCACATCTCAACTTATTAATTTTGACATTTATTCTTGTAGATAAACAGAATGCTTGTTACTTTGTTGTGGTATGCTATTGTTAATAATATCAACATCAACTGTTTTTATATATTGTATGTTCCCAAGAATAAGATACTGGAAATTTGATCTTTTGCTAAAATATTCATGAGTACAATAGCTGCATTTTATTATAAATCACAAACTCATATTTAACATCATAGCTCCACACTGCTCTCATGTCATGCCCTGGTCATATATGAACTCTAGAACACACAAGCTCAATATTGAACCAGTGCATATTTCTCTCAGAAATATGATTTTGCTCTAAAGATATTTTCATCAAACTTCACCAAACCTTGGTTAAAAGAGGCTCCATAGCTAGAGATTCTTGACTCCTCCATAAGAAACATGAAGCCAGAACAAAGCTGAGAGTAGGTGGCCATCAGTTCCTGCTATTCTCCATAAGTCAGATTCCATAAGGTAAAATTCTGAAACCTTTTCCACCTTACCGAGGTCATGCCCACCACCCCATTCTGTGGTGCCCACTCTGGCTCTCACTTAAGAGCAGTGGCCACTTCTTCCTTCTAGTGTACAAGTGTACCAGCACCATTATTAAAGGTGGTTTGAGACAACTCTCTGAAAGCCCAGGGAGTCTCAACACTTCTCCAGTCTCTGAGGACTAAGCTGCCCTAAGGGATTACTGGAAGCCAGTAATCAATGAATCTGGACTTATTTGTTTAGCTTTTATGATTAACTAAACCTACATGATGTATGTACTGTTTATATTCTTATCCTCATATATTTTGATTTAAAGCTCTCTTGGCATTTTTAGAATGATTATTGCTTTGATTCACATTTCCTTTTTTTTTTTTTTTTCTCAATGTGCTCTATACTCCACTCTTACCTTTAGTTTTCCCAACTCATCATCTCATGCTTCAACTCCTGTCAGATGGCTATTCTGGTAGCACACCACACTTAAAAATCTGGTTGAGAATCTCTGTGTTGGTGGTCCTCGTTCTCATTACTCAAGTTTTTCATTTAAATGTCTTCAAAATCCTTGGAAACTTGCTCAATTGTGTCTCTGGTATATTATCAAAACAAAGATATGCCTGACTGGGAGCATTAATGCATTTGAACTCTGGTGCATCTGTAATTGACTGACAAAATGAAGGTAGCCTGAGTCAGGTTCATATTTTAAACGATAGTATACCCTTTTAAGATAGTAACATCCAAGAACCTGAAAAGTAGAGCTTGCCCCTCATTAATAAATGCAGTGTATTTCCTAAATGCTTTTGGTTCTGATTTAATAAATGTAAAGAGACATAACTTTCATTTCTGGAACATTTTTGGTACGATATAACAAAACATAAACAGAGAGTTGAACCATGCTGAAACTCTCTCTTGCATTCAAAAACAACAGTAAGATGTATTTTTTGTTTTTCAGTCCCTTTTACAGAGCAGCTGGCTTTGTTCCCCTGGCTTAGTTACCTTAAAGACTTAAACCACCCCCTGACCTAGGGAGTTCCTTGTTCTCAAGTAAGATGCTTTTTTTTGGCCTCTGGTTTAATTTCTAAGAAAACCTGCCAGGTTCAGGTTCAGTGATAGCAACTCTGGGATCACCAATTACTGCTGAGTTAGAAGGGTCTCAAACGCCTCAGAACCTACCTCTAGGCTGGCGTTCCTGAGAAAATGGTACAGTAGAAAGGGACAAATGTCACTCTACAGCTGCAGGAGCAGCAAACTGGCCTTTTCTTTGGACACACCCATTCTCATTCAAGTCAGACAGTTGTTTTCTTACCTTCCATGAACCTTTATGTCTGAGATGGCGTAGAAGTAGCGTGCCAAGTGTAGCTCGTCTACAAATATTTCCCCAACGGCAGGTCTCAAGAGCCTTATCCTCAGGTCTGTGACAGTAAAGAAATCTCTGAGTTTCTTGGTCGTATCCAGTTGTCCGTAGAGGGAAGCCATATTGCGTAGCCAAGGTCCGGCAAAAAACGCGAACCTATCTTTGATTTCAAAGTGGATTATTTTGCTGTTGGTCATATACCCTGTGGAGTACTCTTCGGTGCAAATGATTTCTAAGACCGTATGCTGTGATAAATCCTTCACGGATTTAGGATCCATGTGAAAAGCATCCAAGCAGTCTGTGGCATAATACTGATAGGGCTGCCATGTTCGTCCATAATCAAGAGATTTCTCCAGGATCATTTGGTCTGGACGCCCCGATTCAAAGGTAATAACTATGTTGTCTGTGAGCTCAATAGTTTTGCTCCAAGACAGAGTGATGTTAACCTGGAGAGGCTTGGGATACTCTTTCCAAGTAGCAGACTGCCAAAATGTAGAGGGATGTCTTCCTTCAAAATCAAACATCAGCTCAGGTGGATGTGCCAGCTCCGGGGTACTTGCATCACACTCATTATTGCACATGTAGGGGTTGCCCTATGGAAGAAGAACAAAAGAGGGTGCATCAAAACACTGGTTTGACACAAGTCTTGCCATATTGCTGTTGCTGAGTGGGAGGCTAGGAGAAAAACAATAAAAACCAACAACAACCTGTTTGCAGTAATCATTTTTATTTGCCTTAACTGGATTCTCCTCTTTAATAGCTTTAAAAAAAAAGAGGCAATATGGTAATTTTCTTGTCTTATTTCCTCCCATGGTCTTTAAGAAATGAAAACAGTTTATTTATCCCATATGTGTTAGACCCATAATGTGATCTCAGAAGCACAAAGACACTGAGCAACTGTCTAACAGCTCAATACCTCCGCATCCTCTTAGAAAGATGTTATAGAAAAGCAAGGAAATTCCTCCATGCCTCAAGGACATTCCTCAGGAGCACAATTTTTTAAGAAGTCATTTTTCAAGTAAAGCTTTAGAATTAGCAATGAACCGTAGATACCTGTGTCCTGTTTGGGAAACAATACCCCCATATGACCTCCAGCTTCTTTTTGCTTCACCTCAAATCCATCATACTTAACTGGGTCCCTGCTTCATAAAGCTTGCTTTTAAAGCATTTACTTTGTTCACCACAAATCATTAAAATGTGGTACACTACAGGCTCTGGGGCTTGGTCCCAACATCTGCCATCCTATTAGCTAGAGGCAAGGGGATTGCTCAGGAAAGACTTCGGGTGGGGGTGTGCTCCGACTTATCAGGACAGGAAAATCCAGTACTTAATTAGAAGGTTTTTGCAGAGAATCACTGCCACTTGATGTATTACTCTGTGCTAGCCCGCAGTCAGCTCTCTGTGGATGTTAGCCATTATTATTATTTTCCCTCACACAAAGGCTAATTCCTTCACAGTCTACTCTAACAAGAAGCTGAAAATAAGTCTCCTTGTCATATATCACAACAAGTTATAACACCATTTATGCGAAACTAAATGGCTGCTCTCAGGTTTCATTGGTAGACTGATTCTATGGCAAACAATTGACTCCCAAATTTTGGTTTATTTTGTGTTTTAAAAAATGGTATCATTTGGAGTCAACTAGTCAGGTATTTCTCTATTACCCTGTACTGGGTAATTACAAGCATGAATGGGTGAAAGAATCGATCCTCTGACATTGTCCTTAGGCTTTCTCTTATAATTACAACTAGATTTTTTCTTTTTTCTTTTTCATGAACTGAGACCTTTTCATCATATCTGCAGGATGCATGAGCTGAGTCTCAAATAATGAATTTACACTTTAGACATTAATGCTCAGTTACCAGCTGACTCCTGTGAAATGTAAGACGAACATTGGAGACTTGCTTTGGCCTCCCTAGAGGCAACTTTCTCCTGCCTAGTCAGCTAATACTTTCACTCTCTCTTTTCCATTAATGCAACTGAATCCTAAAGCTGGCAACAGGTTTGGGGGTCTGAGTGTAATTGAGATGGGGTAGGAGAAAGGAGAGAAGGTACATTATTTGAGGACCAGAAATGTTTTAAAAATACATTCAAGGCATCAGTGATAATGGAAATGTTTCTGTCCTCTCTTGAATTTCAATTCCCTATTCTTGATCCCAGCATCTGTGGCACTATTTATAGTATCCCCCTCATAGTGAGCCAATGGGGGCAAAATAAGTTTCTGTTCCAGGTGGAATAAATCACCAAATTTATTATTATTTAAACTCTCTTAAGCATACCAGAGAGCCAAATGCAGAGCTCTGCAAACTGGCAAAGGCTTTTTATGGAGGGCTATAAATATTGTGGAATCTGTCAGGATTTATAAATTCTAAATATATGGAAATGCACATTTTACTGGAAGGGGTCAGATTTACACAAATCACACCTTCATGTGAAATTTACTGGAAAAAATATGGTCACTTCAAAATCTGTCAGCATGTAGCCATCTGCACAATCATTAACTTGGATGCTACCACCTTTCTCCTGACAAAAGCGTCTTCATCTGAGGTCAAGGGTATTGAAACACAGGAAATAAACTCTGCGGGATACACCAAAGTGAGTTATCAGACATTTGTATTAAGTCTTGTTGAAATATAGCATTTCCTTGATCTCTGCTTAGATACACAGAGCTCCTCAGATGGGGACAGGGTCTGTGACAAAAAAGGAGGCACAGCTAGCTGACTCTGGGTGTGGGTCAATACTAGGAAACCTGTCTTAGAAAATATGCTTAAAGATATCTATTTAAAAAGCACTCGTTTCTACATTTGATAAAAGGTGTTGACAATACTCAGCGTTTATTTAGCACTTATAGATCATTTACTTTACATACATTATCCTGGGTAATCCTTTTCATCCCTACCTTACGGAAAAGTGAGGCATATAGAAGTGTTAAGTAACTTGTCCAAGGTCATATAACAGAGTGAGTAAGGAGTGGAGCCGGAACCCACTTTTACTGCACCTGACCTGGCCCATTCAACTCCTAAGTCAATGGAGTTCCCTAGGATGCAACCTAGTCTTGGAAACAAGAGTTGGCCGGTAGAACAGAAGAGCCTATGACCAAATGAGTTTGGAAAACACAGCCTAAGGTCTTCTTGCCTTGGAGAGCCCTAATGAGCATTATCATACCTCTGAGATGCCTTGACGTTAAGAAACTTCCTTAGCTTCATATACTACCTAGTTTCAGAAACTTATTTGACCATGGAACCCCTTTTTGTTTTAGTAATCCCTATTTATATACCACATAAGTATAGATTCCTGGAGAGCATCCTTTGAGATTCTCTGCTTTGTATTACTCTTAAAATTGTAAACACGTGGATGGATGCCAAACAACAGGGCACAACCCGAAGTTTTAGTTGTTTAATGAAGGCATAGCCACATCCAGCACTGTTTGCTTTTGTTCCAGAGAGGGACACCCTTCCACTTGGGCTGAGAAGACAGCCAGACCAGGAATAAATGCTTACACCTACATCAAGTTGTCAGCCATCAAAATGCATGCCAGGAAAAGGGGAAAATTTCGTTTCTTTGCACTGATCTGGTAGTTTACGCTTCATGTATTCAATAATTATTTATTGACTGCCTACTGTATTATTATATTTAAGGCACTTGTCTTGGCTCTCAGGATACAACAGTAGAAAAATCCAAATCCTTGCTTTTAGCAGAGCTTCTGTCTTAGTTGGGGAGAGATGCACTAAAAAAAACCAGATATATAATGCTTTATAATGTTACATGATGATAACTGCTATACAGAAAAATAGAGCCAATTAAAGGGCAGAATGCTGTTAGAGAAAGGATACTGACTGTAATTTTATATTGGGAGGTCGGAGAAAGTCTTGCCTCGAGAATATGACATTTGAGCAGATTAAGAACAATTCCCAGTTTACACAGGAGATAATCAGAGGTTGACCAAAATGACAGTTTCGTCCTTCATCTGACTCTACTCCTAGTGATAATTGCAGCAGCATAACAATTTATTGAAACTGATGAGTAAACAAATCATTTCAAATGAAAATCTACACCAAATGACTGTAGATACCAAAACCCAAACAAACAAACAAGAAATTGAACTATTCTTATTTCATAGCATCCGTGCTCTTTTAGGAGATTAATGATTTGATGGCCATTAACATAACTTACTGAGAGATAATGACATTGAGAGAAAATTAGCAGAGGAAAAACAAATCATTCTGGCTCCCTAAGAAGAAACCCTGCATGCTGGGTGAAAGAGAAAAAAGAGGAAAAGAAGAAAGCCAAAGCTGAAAATCTTACCATTCTAGAAAGAGAAAGCTGGAGGTGAGATTATATGCTAAAATATTTAGTGTAAATATTTCATATGGGTGTGATCTGTAGTACAGCACTGTTGTTACAGGGAATTATCAATATGAAAACAATTGCTGTTAAAGGGATTAGATTAATTAAAATTTCAACTACTTCAACCACACCCTAAATCTCTCTAATACCAGCAACAATAAAATTTATATAAGAAAAATAACTTCCTCCTACTTGTGAAAGCAAAGAACACTTCTTGTTGCTAAATCTAACAGATTCAGGCATTAGCAAATGTAAGCATTATTTTGTGGCCAGCAGGCAGCCTTAAATAGATCTTAATTTAAGTCCTACAAGCAACAGATCCTTAGCTGATTGTCTATGGACAAAGCAGAAAATATTTATGACTGTGCTGATAATATTTATACCATTAAGAGATGCCTAAATAATTAAACAGATATTGCTGCTAAATATTTCTATAACAATTAGAAGAAGATTGTGATGTTTAATTTCATTTAAAAATAATGTAATATTTTACCACTGGGAGAACTGAAGTTAGTTATTAATTAGCACTTTGTAGCCGAAGTGCAGTGTTATTCTTCTTCTTTAATGTCCTTTCAGAACTTAGAGGGATAAATAAAATTTTAGATATGTTCGTACCGTTTCTATGGACAGAAGTATCTTCCTTCTGGTGACACTTTGAAAAGAACATCCTTTCACCTAAGATCTGCTAGATCCTTCAGAGTTAAAAAAGAAAATCCTATATAAGCAGTATATAGTGTAATACTTGTGGTTCCTACCATTGTGAACTTGCTTTTCCAAGCTTTACCTATTGGCAAAATATTGGTAATGACAGTTGGAACTATAGGGAATTCTCATGGGAGATCTGTTACAAACTTGTAAGTTACATGCCAAGCAGGCGTGTAACTTACGAGCGGCTGTGAGAAGCATCTGAGTTAACACTTACATAGATTGTGAAAAACACTGAGACAGAGCTGCCTCCCAACCATTTGCATCTGGCTCATCCTTGCTTGTTTTATTGGTAAGGGACAGTAAGGAAAAAAAAAAAAGACACAAAGGCAAGGGGGGCAGAAACTGCATTCTGAGAGACCACTCCAGATCTGTTCCCACTGTGACTTTGAAATGGACATCACTATGGCTTTGCCAGTGCAAGGCTTTCGAAGGATGAAGAAACCAGTAGCACAGTCCACTGCTCACCTCTCAGACAGACAGACCATGAGCAACATGCTTTAGCTGCTAGGCTGGGCTATCGCCTTCAGGAGATGGCTTTTTCTCCTCTTTAAATACAGCTCATTGGGAGCCAACCAAGCAGGACAGTTTCTGGGAGGCTGATGATTGACCTCTTTATATCAGAGGGGTAATTTTTGGTTGGAGGGACCTCTACTCCCAGTCCTTTCTTGGAACTTATTGGTCTTGGAAATTCTAGATGTTTTCTTGGCTCTAATAAAGGGGAAAGGCCCATCCTTTATGAATTTTCAGATGAAACTCAGACGACTCTGAGTATGGGAGCTGATGTTTAATTAGTCATGCTGAGGTGCCCTCTTCAGGCCTTACAACTTTGTTACTGAAATAAGGGAGAACAGAGAGAAATCAGACCCAGAGGTAAGAACAATCCAAGATAGTGGGTATCTTTCCCAGAAATCTGAAAGGTAAGTATCAGTGCCACCAATACTGACAAGCCTTGATGACCACAGCTATGGGGATAGACTCTATATATCCTCAGATGAGAAAGGCCCATAAAGCAGTGTGTTTCCAGCTGTCCATTGTATCTTTGTAAACAAAGGGCAGCAATCTCTTCAAATGGCACTGCAATCTCACTTTGTAACCTGCCCTATTGATTGGCATGTTGGGTCCCAGTGTAGGGCATATACATGGTAACAACATAGCCTGACTATTATGGGACCGACCTAACTAAAATATTCTGAAACTGGTGTTACAAAAGTACCTATGTGTTTGTCAGAGCATGAATCCCAACTTTTAGTTTGGGAAATACGGCCACTCTAAGAATGACAGAAAATACAGAATTTTGTTTTTCTAACTCTGAAGTTAAAAACCTACTACTCCATTTTCTAATTTCCTTGCTCATCACAAAGATTCCTCCCTGCCATAGACACAGCCTTAAGACCTGACTGAAGCTGTTGCTTGTTTCCATCTGCTCGCTGACAACACTAACCGTGTGTGGACTTTTTTACTCAAGAATAAAGACGGGAGGGCTTCACTTTTCTACAAGAATGCTAGAAGCCGTATCACAGATTATGAGCCAGAATAGACACCGGTGTAAACCCCACAGAGAATTGTGGTTAGGATTTTCAAACTGGTGAGGGCTGCAGAGGTCAAGAAGACCAAGTTTCTGAGGAGCCAATAAAAGTCTAAAGCCACAAGCCACAAAAATGGATTCCTATATAGCTATCGAAATCATTACTGTGTATGTACTGAAGAAGAAATAAATACTCATAGAATCAAGTGCGTTCAAAAGTGAATATCTACAGAAAACACTGTAGTAAGCTGACACTATTGTAATTGGTAGGGCAATTGCTTTTTAAAATTTATTTTCTTAATAAACATTCCTTAAAAATCTTTGGTACAGTATTTTGCCTTATAGATAGTCTCAAAATAGACCAGAACACAGACACTTAAATGTTAATAACACGAAGCTGAAGCAAGCTGTCAGCAGTCTCAGTTCAAGTAATTTGAAAGAAACAAGGTGAATAAACTACCACGAAGGTAGGAATGTTCTGCATCCTGATGCCATCATGCATTGTGAGGATTAGTTTGAGTATTTTGAATCCTGAAAGATCAGATTTGATTCTCAAAAATTGCTTCCTTTTTCTCTCACATGAGAAAGTAAGTCCAAGATCTGCTTGATGTCCATCTTCTGAAAACCACCAACTTTAAGAGAGTATGGGAAGACCAGAGCATCCTCTGTTGAAGTGATCGCTTAATCACAAGAGGCAGGAAGGTATCTTCCCAATGTGACACTCAAACGTGATTGGGTTTTGGTGTGTCTATTCTGATTTCTCATACTCCTTATTTCTTTCAAATGTCTCTCTTCCAAGTTCATTAGTTGTTTACTGGGTACCATTGCTATTTTTAAAGTATTGTGAAAAACACAGAAATAATACGATAAAATATTTACAATTTAGTAGTGAAGTTTAGACCTAAACAAGCAACAATCACGTTTCTCACATTGGTTACTCATGTTCTCAGAGAGAGCATCACGTGTCCTTGAGGGTAAACAGTGTCACTGACAACCCTATACAACTTCCTGGGGTTTCACCCCTTGGTACATAATTAAACATATTTTTATACTAAACACAGAATTTTATGGAGTAAGATGCAAAAATAAATGTGCAAGTGTTTTTAGGAAAAGATACAGAGACATTTCAAGCTTGGAGCGGATTTGGATGTAGGTGTCAAAGCCCACTGAACAAGAGTATGAAAGAGGAGGAGTCTGGGGGGCTCAGCTGGGTGATAATTTATTCTACTCCACCACTCCTGCATATGATACTCCATCCAAACCACCCTGCAGTGGTTGCAGCACCACTAGCCTTATCAAGGCTGAGAATTGTGAATTAAACTACCCCAGCATCAAATCCCAGTCTGAAAATATTTGCTGCTCTCCACCCCTATGGTAATCCAAGTAGTATTCTTCATACACTAAAATCTCCATGTTTTATTTTTTTCAGACTTTAAATATGTTTTTAATATTTAAATTAATGCAATCTTATAGTAGAGTTATTATCCTATTATTTTATTAGTGTTATTTTTTATTGGCATATAGTTGCTTTACAATATTGTGTTAGTTTATATTGTACAGCAAAGTGAATCAGCTATACATATAGATACACCCCCTCTTTTTTGGATTTCCTTCTCATTTAGGTTACTACAGAGCATTGAGTAGAGTTCCTTGAGCTATACAGTAGGTTCTCATTAGTTATCTATTTTATACATAGTGTCAGTAGTGTATATATGTCAATCCCAATATCCCAATTCATCCTCCCCACTTTCCCCTTGGTATCTATACGTTTGTTCTCTACATCTGTGTCTCTATTTCTGCTTTGTAAATAAGATCGTCTCTACAAATTTTTTCAGATTCCACATATATACGTTAATATATGATATTTGTTTTTCTGACTTACTTCACTCTGTATGACAGTCTCTAGGTCCATCCATGTCTCTACAAAAGACCCAATTTCGTTCCTTTTATGGCTGAGTAATATTCCACTGTGTATACGTACCACAGCTTCTTTATCCATTCCTCTGTTGATGGACATTTAGGTTGGTTCTGTGTCCTGGCTATTGTAAATAGTGCTGCAATGAACATTGGGGTGCCTGTGTCTTTTTGAACTATGGTTTTCTCTGGGTATATGTCCAGTAGTGGGATTGTTGGGTCATATGGTAGCTCTATTTTTATTTTTTTTAAAAAGTGAAATTGTCATTCTCCTTCCACCAAGTCATAATATATACAATGTATGCAATGGCATATAAATTTTAAGTTGTATAAGAAATACCTGGTGAGTGCAGTCCCTACTCATCAGGAATTCTTTTTCAATAGATTGGGTTGCAGATCCCCTCTACACCACACTTTGATAAACACTGGTATATTGTTTATTAAGAGCCAAGGCAGATCTGGGTTAGGTCTGCCTAGGTTTGAATTCCAGCTCTACCATTCAACTATTATGTAATTTTGGTCAAGCTACTTGACTTTTTTGAGCCTTGATTTCTCCTTCTTTAAATTCATATAATAATATGTACTCCATGATGTTAATCTGAGATAAAATTACATAATGCATGTTAAGTGTTTAGCATCTCCTTGGCAGGCAATGAGTGCTCAATAATTAGTAGCTAGCATTGAACATGCTCCTCCCCCTATATTCCTTGACACTGAGAATGACACCAAATTCTTCTATTTCCCAAGTGGGAAACGTGGGAATCATTTTATTTTATTCTTTCTTCAATCTGTTCACCAGCCAAGTTCTCTACATGCAACTCATCACCACAGCTTTGTTCACAGTGCCAATGCTGTCCTTAGTTTTTAAAAATATTTTAAATATTTAAAAAATATTCTTCTCTTGAATTACTGTAATAGCTTCTTTGTTTTTTTAACATCTTTATTGGAGTATAATTGCTTTACAATGGTGTGTTAGTTTCTGCTGTATAACAAAGTGACTCATCTATACGTATACATATATCCCCATATCTCCTCCCTCTTGCATCTCCCTCCCACCCTCCCTATCCCACCCCTCTAGTTGGACACAAAGCACGGAGCTGATCTCCCTGTGCTATGCGGCTGCTTCCCACTAGGTACCTGTTTTACATTTGGTAGTTTATATATGTCAATGCCACTCTTTCACTTCGTCCCAGCTTACCTTTCCCCCTTCCCGTGTCCTCAAGTCCATTCTCTACATCTGCGTCTTTATTCCTGTCCTGCCCCTAGGTTCTTCAGAACCAGTTAATAGCTTCTTAAATGCTCTCTCTTCGTATTATATTGTCCTCTTATAATCTATTCTCTACATAGCTGCTACAGTAATCTTTCTAAAATCCAAACCTAACTGTATCACGCCCCCTCTTAAAGGTCTTTAACAGACAGACTCCCCCTTACCTTCAGGAATATAATGCAAATTCCTTAGCATAGCTTGTAAGATCCTTCAAGATTTGGCCTCTGTATTTTTTATTTTTTTACTCACTCATAGTCACACCTCTTGAGTCAATTGTACCAACCTATGAGTATATGTATATATACAGGGGACCATATGCATTATCATACGATTAATCATATTAATTCCAATTGTTTATTTTTATGTCTCTTCCACTAGAGTTCTATGAGAAGAACTGGTACATAATAAAGTTTATGGATCTAAAGAAAATAAGGAAAGCAGAAAAACAGGAAGCCAGGGAGGAAACAGGATAAATTAAGTAAAGTATGGAATAAGATGGGAGGGATTTGCCCATAGGTTGGTGATTTGGGATCAAACAGATAACCAAGCTTAAAGAACTTCCTAGCTCCCTAAGTTGTAGATGGAATTTGTTTGATGTAATACACTGTGTAAAAAAAAGAATAAATCCAAACAAAAAACAAAGAGTCCAACTCCAAGTGCAGTATGCCTGTGTGTGTGATTGATACAGTTACTGGGACTTCTGGTGAGGCTGGAGGACAAAGACAAATAGCATGAGCTGCAATTATGTCCCAGTCCTTTCCTGGTGCTCATTTGATCTTCATTTTTCTCCATCAGCCACAGCAGTATTTCTCCTAGTGGCTTTAGAGCTGAAGATCTCTCTTCCTTATCCCATCTTGTCTTACTTATCCAACCCACAGCATCCTTCTGAGTTTACAGGAGTAGCTAAATACCAAGAGCTTTATTTATTCTTGGACAATTATGGAAAACTAAATAAAATTAGGAAGGAAGAAGCAGCAAGTGAGGTGGTTGTAATTTAAAAAAAAACAGACATGGAAGTGCCTCAGTAATGCAAATCCTTGAAAGAATGTAAAATGTGTAAGGTGGAAACTGGTGGACAAAAAGAAAGTGCACATATTTTGCTGGAAAAGAGGGAAGTGGTCTCTGTTTATTGTGCTACTGCTTAAATGGCTGTCCTAATTACAGAGATCCTGAAAATTCTACCTGGGCCCAGAGGTTGATTCTTAAGAAATTAATGAAGCTTATACCTCAGAGCCACTCAATTACACAAGCTGCTTCTCAGGCCTTGTACCTAATTTTGTGTTTACAGTTTTTGCATTTCTCTTTTTAAAAGAGGGTTCCAGAACTGCATAGGCTCTAGGCTCTTAAAAACTGGTCTTGCCACTGTCTGGGACACAGGTAGTATATTTTAGGGCTTGCTAAACTAAAACAACTCTTCTTTCTTCCTTCCTATTCTTTCTTTTCACTTTCTTTTTTTTTCACTAAGATGCTCTATTCTCAGCATTTCCAACCTTGAAATACATTTTCTCTAAATCCAGTTTTCTTGCCCAAGTTCATACCATTATATACATGGTTCATACCATATTTATATCTATGAATTAAATTGATATATCAATATTTATTACATTTATAATAACCACTATTTCATTATAATGTGAATGTATTTTATTCACATCAACAGATATATAACTCTCTTGGTGTATTACCAACAATAAACATAATCTCCATTTATTTGTAAGGCTGGAGTGGCTGTTAGTTTACCAGAGCCACTATCAGGAACCAAAACAAGTTAAATGACAAAAATTATTTAGCATTTCTCATGTGCCAAGCATTATGTTGATGTTATAGATTAGCTTATAATAAGGTTGATTCTTCCTAATCAGCTGTAATGTAGCAGCAAGACAAAATTGGAAAGATGTATCATTTTGAAAATAAAACATTTTATTATAGAGGGCTTTTATTTGGGTAGGTTAAATAAAAATGAATTGTCTAGTTTTCAGAAAATATGTGCAAAAATTTATTGTTAAAGAAAGGTATAAAAGTTATAAAGTCATTATGAAGGATTTAGAGGAGGCAGAGTGCTGGCTTTCAAAGATGTCTCAGGTTTGCATAGGTGAAGAAGACATTCTCTTTTTGGAATGGAGAAGGGATCAATGATCCCTGAACACCTTTTATGGTTAGGAATTGTGAGAGGGGCTTTATATTTGTCATCTCATTTAACCCTAACAATTCCCTATGAGGCAAATATTATTCTAATTTTACAGATGAAGAAACTAAGGTTCAGAGATGTCATGGAACCTATTCAAGTTAAGTATCTGTAAAGACGAAAATGAACCTAATGTTCGATAGTCCAGGGCATGAGCTGTAAGGTAGTGGAAGGTAAGTTTGAACGTACCATGTGAAATTGATTTTAGAGAGCACTGAAAGCTGGGTAGAAGTGTTCGGGTTTGATTAACTGGAAAACAGAAAGTCGTTTGTGGTTTTTATAGCAGGTATCTCATACACAGCTTTCTTCGCTGGTTTTCCAGATTCCTTTCTTGAGAAAACAAAAGGATCAAGTTGAGTCCAATATTAAGAGTAATCTTAATGTTAAGAGTAATCTTGTTCAAGTCATGAAGAAGAATCAAAAAGTAAGGTTCAGTCAGAATTCTAGAAGTGGACATGTAAATAATCCTGGACATATCTTATTCATCTCTGTATCCTGCATAATTCCTGGCACACAGTAGACAGTCAATAAATGATGATCAAACAGAAGAATAGAAAGCAAGTTGTTTCTGTAATTAGCTTTTCTGTTTAACACAATATGAAAATTCTCAAAAATTGAGGAAGCAACTCTACATCTTTTAATGTCCTCAAATCTCTATATGCTGCATGATTGCTTCTAGGACAGCAGTCAAAGAAGACTTTTTGTTTTATTTAGAGAGACACTGCCCAAATCTCAAACATTAGTTCATACTTCATTTCCAAATCAAGAGGTCTTATTGTGAAGCCAGAAAGGATTCAAAACTGGCCTAGAATTAGGTGAGTCTATTTCCACTGACGTCTAGAACAGGGACTGAGACATCCTTAGCAATAGTGGAACGTCATGATAACTACCGTGCAGGATATAATGAAAGGGAGAATAGATGATGTAGGGAGGTAAGCTAGGAGGTAGCTTTAATTAACTAGGTGTGAGAACAAGGAACTGCACTAAAGTGAAGAAAATGGTGATGCAAGATTCTGCAGGAATTAGATTGATTGGAAGTGGAGAAAAAAGGAATAGAATCATTGGTGACACCAAGGTTTAATGCCTGGAAGAGAGTGAAAATGTTGGTAATAAGGTATCTGTCTGCAACTAGTATAAGATTGACCCTCTATTACTGCCTATCCCAGGAGAGTTCCATTTGCAAAATGCTAGTTTAATATCTAATGTTACTGAAAATCAAGAAAATGCCATAGAGATTTAATTCATAATGTTCAACAAAACATTCTAAAGTTCTCCATCCTCATTTCTCTCTAAATATCTCACATGTCATAATTACTGATTTCCAAATCTTTCCTACTTCATTCCAAGCTCCCATTAACTTGGTCTCAAACTTGGCCTGCATAAGCTTCCTTCCCTTTCTTGGTTTCTCGCCATTCCTCTCTTTATCTTCTTTTAGTTACTGCCTTCCTATTTCATTACAAATCTAGCTAGTCTTTCTGTTTTCTCCAAATATCCTCCTTACATATTATTCTAGTTTAAAAAATAAAGGCCCAAGAGCCTAGAGGGCAAAACAGAATACTCAGGAGCCAGTGCAAGGAGCTGTGAATATTCTTAAGGAGCTAAGCGGACCCAACCATATTTTCAACAAGAGACTAGAGCTGGGAACTGCAACCCAAGGAATGAATAAGGTATGTTGCTCTTCCCAAAGCAGTCACAAGAAAGTGGAACGGCAACTACAAATGAAGTGGAAAAAATGCAAATGGAAGAGGGAACAGGGCTAAGTATAGGAGCAGGTTAAGAATAAGCTAAAGATAAGCCTGCTAACCTGCTAACATAGGAGCAGGTTAAGAATAAGCTAAAGATAAGCCTTGTGAGGTGCAAACTAGTGATGCATGGGGGTGTTAGTGTTGGACAAAGATGGAATCATTATTTTCAAGCACAGACAGCTGAAACAAATAGTTTCTCTATCAAGGAGTATCAGCCTCTCCTGTAGCGAAGAAGAGCACAGAACCGTTTTTCTCAGAATTCACATCCCAACCCCATGTGAATTCTTTACGACTCTGTTTTCTTGTCTATGTCATAGGAATAATAACAGTACATTTTCATAGCATTTTTGTGAGGAATAAATGAGCTAATGTATAAAAAAGCTCAGCATGGTGCCTGGCACATAGTAAGACCTCAATAAATGTCAGCAATTACTATTATCATCATCACTGTCTTCACTATCATCGTTGTTCCTAACTATGACCTTTCCAACTTGTCCTCTCATAAAAGCCTTCTTTTCAGAGTCAAGTGTTAACACCAAATAGTTTAGTATTCAGTTCTTCAAAGTGGACTAATAAAATGGAGTTAATCTCTTCATAGAATACATAGAACAAGTCAATCTCTTGAGAATCCAAATGCAAAAACACTATTCCTATTATTTATGTTGTAACTATACGAGGTCCCAGGACAAATATAAAAACATCCCCAGATGGGTCTTACTGAATACCTTATCTATCTCTCAGGATCAAACCTATTAGAGTAGCTATGGCCAATCTAGGAAAAAAGAAAAAAACCCACAGTCCTCCTACCCTGCCAGCCAACTCAGAATTCAGTGTAATTAAAATCCAGATGGGAAGAGATCATACCTGAGACTGAATTCATACTCTTGAATTTATGAGCAAAATGAACTTGGAGAAATTATCTAACTTTTCTGGGCCTTTGTTTGCTCAAGTATAGAACAGAGACTACATCTCACTCTCAGGTAAATATTAAAGTAGCTAATACCTTAAAAAAAGAAAAAACACACAACACAGAAACTGAAATATAGTTGGCAACATAGATTCATTTTCTTCCACTTCCATTCTCTTTTCCTTTTTTTTTTTTTTTTTTTTTTGCGGTTCATGGGCCTCTCACTGTTGTGGCCTCTCCCGTTGTGGAGCACAGGCTCTGGACGCGCAGGCTAAGTGGCCATGGCTCACGGGCCCAGCAGCTCCGCGGCATGTGGGATCTTCCCGGACTGGAGCACGAACCCGTGTCCCCTGCATTGGCAGGCGGACTCTCAACCACTGCGCCACCAGGGAAGCCCCTCTTTTCCTTTTAACAGTTCACACCTATGTTTTCCAGTATGGTAGCCACAAGCCACATGTGGTTATTAAGCACTTGAAATGTAGCTACTCAGAAATGAGTGTGATGTAAGTATAAATCACACATTGGATTTCTAAGACTTGGTACAAAAAGAAAAGAATGTAAATACCTCATTAATAACTTTATACCGATACATGTTGAAATGACAATATTTTGGATATTCTAGGGAGATAGAACATATTAAAATTATTTTAACCTGTTTCTTTTTCCCTTTGTTAAATTTAAAATTACTTATATGGACACCTTATATTTCTATTAGACAATACTAGTTTAAACAATCAACCAGATGTGATTAAGGAAACAACTCTCTGGCAAGTGAACTTTCATAATGGTCCTTCTACTTCTTGTAGCCTAGATTGAAATAACATTTGCCATCAATGCCCATAGGCACTTGAAGTCCTTGATGTGTTTGCTTCGGGCAACATGAGTACAGAAGGCATGGAAAACATAGCCTGACCAGATGGTGAAAATGAAGCCTAAGATGAGAAATAGAGTAATAAGGAGTCTTTGAAGAATTGTCTGAGATTTGTGTTTTTCATTGTTGGGAAGGCCAAAAGGAGAACAGCCACAAGGACGAAAAAAGTTCTTTTAAAATTACATGAAAAGAATGTGAACTGGATGGTCAAAAATCAAACTGCAACAAGGATGCATTTAAGTGCTTCCAGAAAGGTAATTAGACATTCCTCAACCCCAGTATTAATAAATTATTCCAGAATTTAGGGGTAGGGGATGGAGTTACTCTTTCTGGAGGAACCTCTTCTAGACCAACCATGTAGGAATTAATCAACTCCCCTAGAAGAAGGAAGAGTCCATGTATTTGGTTATAAGTGTGAACACATCATTTACTTAGAGCTGATTTTATTGGCAGCTTATAACCCGCATTTGAGTTTATATATACAATTAGGGCAGTCTAAATATTTGAACGTATGTAGAGGAGAGACATAAAAATTTAATCTGACCTCCAAGAAAATGAAAAGGCAATTCTTATCCTAGATAAAAAAAATATATTTCAAAAGACCAGTAGTAAAAAAAAAAAAAGAGTATATGATCAATAGTGCCAGATATTTGGGAGAAGATAAGGAATAAGAAAAATCTTTTGATTTGTCTTGAAAGTGGTTGTCAATGACCTTGGAAACTTGTTATAATAGAGTGCTGAGGCAGAAGCTATTTTACTAGAGAATGGTGAAAAGATAAAAAAAAAGGGGGAGGGCAGGGCTTCAAAGCATGCATTGGAGAGGTCTGGAAATGAAAGCAAGGAAAATGGGATAATAGTTTAAATGGGAAAAAGGATCAAGCAATGCACTTTTAAGACAGATCCATTTTGATGACAAAGTGCAAATAAATGTAGTGGGAAGGGAAAGGATAAACATACTCATGAAAGAAGGTTAAGTGTGGGACTAAGTTGCTAGCATCTACATTATAATTTTGCAAACACAGGATGTATTCCCAGTGCAAGAAAACCTCTCTTATTTATTGGCTAAATCTTTTTAGTTAGTAGCCAGGATGCTCTATGACTAAAATTATTGAATAAATGTCTCCTTTATTTCTCACCTTCTAATTTCATTAATCTGCTGTGGTTAACTCTCACTTACAGAAACCAATATAAGGATTGATTTTAGGCAATTGCAGAACTTCCTCAATATTAGTTCAGGGCCATATCAGCAGAAAATCTACTTGTCTTGAATGGATTGCACTGGTCTACACAAATGATTTCAGAACTGGGAAGACAGAAGATATTAAATTTTAAATATTAGATTATTTTATATTGGACTTTGGATCTAATAATAGATATTAAAGTGTAAAATCACATTGTCCTTATTGCTAGCCTTCTTTTTATCTTGCTGCAGGATCAGTATTGTTTTAGTACAGTATTTTATGGCTTATGAGCCTACAGGGTGAGGGAAAATATTTATACTACTTATTGAATGGTGGACAGCCCAAGATTTAAAATAAATTTTGCCAAACTTTAAATGCAGTAATTTATTAACATCTGATGGCCAAATCATATTTTACTATTGTAGTAAAAGAAATATCAAACAAAACAAAACAAATAAAAGGCTAACCTAAAGAAGTGATGAATATGATTGTATTTGTGGTGTTGCCTTCGAAAAGAAGCTTTTCCACCAAGAGAGACCACCTCTGTACAGTCTGGTATGTTGACACCATATAAAAGG
The DNA here is from genome assembly GCF_003031525.2 of Neophocaena asiaeorientalis asiaeorientalis. Lineage (NCBI taxonomy): Eukaryota > Metazoa > Chordata > Mammalia > Artiodactyla > Phocoenidae > Neophocaena > Neophocaena asiaeorientalis. Next base: position 338,916 of record NW_020174558.1, read on the forward strand.
TAGTAAACAAAAACAAATGGACAGGATAATTACAGGGACCTGAACTCATAAGACCAAAGTGTTGACACTACTTTTCTACTGTACTATTTTGATATATATTAAGAATAATCAGTATTGAGCAACTTAAAAAATATTAAAACCAGAAACAAAATGTGCAGTTTTAGATCCCCAAATGAAACACAAACATTTGATTTTTATTGAATTACAAAGAAGGCCCAACTTTCTTCGGAAACAATATCTAATGCTACAGAAAAATACCTAACGTTGTTTCAATTTGTTTAAAACAACAATAATGACAAAAGTTAACATTTATTGTGAATCTATTTTATGCCAGGAATGTTCTAAGTACTCTATTCCAAATACTTTATATGAATTAAATGATTTGATTCTCAAAACAAACAAACAAACCAGTCCTATGGGGAATGTACTGTTATTATTCTAATCTTGCAGCTGAGGAAACTGGGACTTAAGTGAACTGCCAAGATTGCACAGCTAGTAGTGGCAGAAAGTGGGCAGAACCAAATCTAAGTTGTTGTTTCTTTATGATCAAAATATTGGTACGCTACAGTAGTTCCTGAACAGAACCTAACTGGTATTTTACTTTGTTTCAGTCCCTGATAAACATATTCTCTGTATAGCAAGAGTTTAAAGTTCTTGAAAGGATCAGATGCCAGGCAGGTTAGCAATCACAGGATTATCATCAATGGAGTACAGTGGGAACTGGGTCCTAGGAATAAAAAATTTATCAGAATAGGTGTTTCTACACATAATCAAGACAAATCAGGAAGAGTGAATTTGTGGCAAGTTCCAAATTGTGGAGTAGATCTATTTTAAATCCCTTTTATCTAAGACCAGGATTCATCCTAGAAACTGGAGTGGACCTAGGCAGGCAAGTCTTACCTAAAGCTAAGATACAACAGTTGCATGGATAAGAAGAGAACTGAGGCTAAGACCCAAACAGGGCTTATTAAAAAAGACACAAGGTTCTTGGTGCAAAGGGGAGGAAGGACATGGTCTTAGGAAAGAAAAGAGTCAGTGAGATGAAAGGTTTGGAATTCAGAGGTTGAGAATTGGTGTCCAGGATCTTTTGGTGATTATATGGGACCCTATGGAAAGGGATGGCAAACAGCAAGCAAAGATGATCTCTAGAAAACTTGAATAGAGCAGGATTTCCCAAATAGATCTTCAAGGAATGTTAGCCCTATAGGCGCTCTTCCTCTTAAGAACTCACAGTGCAATTCTGTATTAAAGATGAGAAATCACATGGCAAGGAAACCTTCCTAATTTTAACCTAGCATTTTCCAAACTTACTTGACAATTAAATCCTTTGTTATTAAAATGACATTGAGCTGCTGTTGCATAGAGTAGACTTTGGGAAACACTGGGGTGGATACAGTTAAGAAGAGGGCCAAAGTAGCCCATTAGGGGAGTTGAAGAAAATATTGGAACATCTATTTCCACATGTGTTACCTGTGTTACCTCATGCTATAAATTGCTTATTTTGACATGTTTTATAATGCTTAAAATGTATTAGTGCAAAACATGTATTCCATTTTTACATAAAAGAATATACATATATTGAGGGTATGTGTTCCCTACCTTTTACTGATGATGTGCACATCAAATGAGTTTGGAGACAACCAGGAGAGGAAGGAGACCACTTGGGGTGGATGTTCCCTACCAAAATGCAACCCTAATCTATGGGAACTGAGAGGCTGTTCCTGGTTCTTCCTCTACTTTTGTTTCTTTTGCTGTTTGTCCAGGATGAAGTCTAGTCCCCCACAGAACCACTCTCAACCACTGAAAGCTGTTAGTGGTGAATACTAATATCAACTTAAACAATGGTATATTAAGACTTTCATAGATAATAAGAGTTCTTGCTACCTCAGAGTAAGTATGAAAATAAATCTAAACATAATGTGGTATTTTTATTGCTATTTCATTTTTTAAAATACATATGCCAATAATTAGTTCAGGGTATTAACAGAACATGAAAGTAGAATGTAAAATTTGTTAATTTTTAAGACACAGATAAAACTCCCAAATTTAAAAAGAAGAAATGGAGCACTTGATCTGGATTGCTTTTAATAGGACTAAATATCACAAAACAGATCTAACTGCTGTTTCTAACTTAAAAAAAATCTTAAGGGTTGTCTGCAATTGTCACAGTTTATTGTCTTCAAGTAAACAGCTGTCTCAATTACAACCATCATCTCCATTCGAGGTCACAAACTCAAAGATCATAGGAGTCAGGCAGGCAGAGTCAATCGATGAAGTATACTGTGTGTAAAGGAATGAGTGTGGGGTCTGGGGGGATGGGGAACTCAGGCACTGGCTGAGGGGAGCAATCACCAGTCAGCTCCAGCTGATTGTTTCCACATAGGAATTTAGATCCAGTTCTGCCACATTCTCTAATTTTTCAAGAGAAACTATAAAATATCCAGATTTCAGGTGATCTCTCAGTGTTTATTTATTTTTTATTTATTTTATTTATTTATCTTTGGCTGCATTGGGTCTTCGTTGCTGCATGCAGGCTTTCTTTAGTTGAGGCGAGTGGGGGCTACCCTTCGTAGCGGTGCACGGGCTTCTCATTGCAGTGGCTTCTCTTGTTGCGGAGCACAGGCTCTAGGCACGTGGGCTTCAGTAGTTGTGGCACATGGCTCAGCAGTTGTGTGCATGGGTTTAGTTGCTCTGCGGCATGTGGGATCTTCCTGGGCCAGGGGTCAAACCCGTGTCCCTTGCATTGGCCGGTGGATTCTCAACCACTGCTCTTTTCTACCCAAAATCATCTGAGCAATCAGGGAGCATTGGGAATGCATTATCTCCTTTCTCTCTGTTCCTGCTCCTTCCACTTCTTCCAATTTTAAAAGACTTTTAATTTCAAAATTTTTCCAAGATGCATATTAGTAGAGAAAATAGTATAATGAACCTCCTGGAACCCACAACCCAAGGCAACACTCTTAATAAAGTGCTTTTACCATCTGCAGGATTTTTCTCCCAAGTTGCTAATACCTATTTTGAAAGTTTTGATGCTTATATTTTCTTGTATTACTAGAAGATGCCAATAGAAAGTTTTCAGACAAGAATCGAGACTCATATTCCTTCCTCCTATTGCCCTGAAATGGTTTGTTTTTTGAAACATCAAGAGGCTGCCCTTGTTTAGTCGTGTCAACAGGAATTCCAGCAAGGTTTGTGCATGTGCAGGCAAAGACAACTATGTCACAACTCTCACCTGTTAAACAGCAACTGTAGGACACTGATTGGAAGATGAAGCCTGACTTGGTCAAGGTTAAAATGAGGATGCGTTCTTATGTGAACATCTCATAATTTCCCCCCAGGAATACTAGAGTTGCTCCACCATCTACAGGCCTAAGAAAGCGCAGATGAGAACTATGAAGAAAGGCAATGTTCACTCCTGTTGAGGGAACCTAGCTTTTCTGTTCTGAAACGTATGAAATTCATCAGCACAATTTTCTATAATTTAAAAATTATAACCAGAAACCGTTTCTGTCATTACCCTGATTACTAAGTTACCTGGAACATGATAAACTCTTTCAACTGCTATTTTTGGGTCTTTTTCATCCCAGAATTCTAAAATACATATTATTACATCTTTAATGATTAATTTTGATCCATTTGTTGAGTCCATAGGTTTTATCTTCATGACTGACCTCTCTGCCCATTATACTCTGTCTCATTTTTTAAACCCGTGATTTCATTTTTTCAGTATTCTGGGTATGGCTGATTTGATTATTTGCAATGTCAAGTCTGCTTTTTACTACTTTCAAATACGATTTTTATTTCAGTTATTGTCATTTTCATTATGTAGCATGCTCTTCTTACCCAGGCCTGCTTTGGCTCAATAGAGACAATGTCGTCTTTTATTTCATTAAGAATAAAAAGTAGGTAATTTCTAAGACCATGTCCTCTATCTCATGAAATAGATCAGGTTTATTTCTGAACCCTTACAACTTGGCTCTGCGTGGCAGAATTGCTGCTATTGCTATTCATCTTTGAGATTGATGTGTTGATATTTTCATCCTTGAAGTTAAGGTTTTGCTTGGATATCTTGAGCAGCAGCAATTGTTGTCCCGGGGAGAGGAAGATATTAGAGAAATGATCATTCCGTCTTAAATTTCAACCAGTGGTTCTCAAATTTCAGGGCACCTAAGAATCAACTGGGGAGCTTTCTAAGAATGCGGATTCCAGGGCTCCACTTCCAGTGATCTTAATTCAGCACAACTAGAGTGGGGTTGCCAGGAACCACCATTTGTTAAATGTTTGATATGAGATTTTCAAACATACACTAAAGCAGAAGAATAGTATAGTGAACCACTTTGTACCCAACACCCACCTTCAACAATTGTCAATAGTCTGTTCATCTGTGTCCTCTTCTATTATCAGTAATCCCGTTTGATGTTTTGTGTTTTATAATTTTTGCTAGAATATTTTAGAGCATACCACAGACATCAGTTCATTTCACTCTTAAATCCACAGAATGCATCCCTAACTTTTTCTAACACATAAACACAATGACATTATCACATCTAACAAAATTAACAATAATTCCTTAATATCTCATATTTCATGATCATATTCAAATTTCCCCTAGTGATTCAAAACTGTCTTTTACAGCTAGTTTGTTGCATCATGTCCCAAACAATGTGCTTATTGCATTTGGTTGTTATGTTGCTTATGCTGGAGCAGCTATTCTTAAAACTTGTCTTCTAGGGCCTGGATAAGATGTTAGCATAGGAGCCCTTCAAGGAGTAAAATGGTTTGGTTCACAACACAAGAAGACCAGGAAGACAATTCTTGACTTCCAGCACTGATAGAGATGGACACAGCAAGATCAAATAAAGATGTGTGTCAGGAAACGAAGTTCAGGGCTAGTTGAAGGAAGCCTCAGTTCAGAATGAGTCTGTAGCACAAAGGATACTATTTAATCCTCACACTATTAAATGATATAGTTAATATAGGAAATGTGCTTAGAGCGGTCCAGCATACAGTAAGCTCTCAATAAATGCTAGCTGCTATTGTTATAATTACTCAGTGGGACACAGGGAATGAAGTTTGAAGGGCTGGTCTGTGATTGAAAGCAAAAAGAAAAACTGATTAGCATTTATATGTCTTTTGTGACTTAATGTAGAGTTTGATGGCAGGTGACAGAGGGCAAATGCAAGAGAGAGAGCTGAATGAAGAAGTGGGAGCTGTATCTACAGTATGAAACAAAGCAGGGAGGACAACATGGTAATGAAGGTAATTCTCTATGGGGTCCACATCTGTCCCATTGGTATTTCAGGCACAATAGAGATCCAAATGAATTCTCATTCATTTTTGCAATGTGCTGCTGAAGCATCTTTCCTTCTTTAGTTTTTCGTAGGTAATTTAAGTGGAATTAGGAAGATAGGCTGCTGTAATTAACATACAACACTTTATGCTTTCTAGGCACTGTGCTAGGAATGAATAATGTGAAAAAAAATGAGATGAAATTCATGCCCTCAAGGAGCTCATAGTCCAGTGGGAGACAGGTAAGTGAGATTTTATAAAGCAATGAGATTTTATGAAAAATTTATTTTGTGATAAATCTAAAGCAGGAGGGGATGCAGAATGCTATGGAAACAGAAAATAGGGGATGCTTAGCTGGGCCTGGGAACAAGTGGAATTTAGGTAGGGTGACCATATAATGTACCATCCAATTCTCTGAGTGTGAAAGGTGGTGCTAATGATAATTGCAGGGAGACAGCGGTTGTAAACTAAGCCCATCTTCGACAAGCCAGAACGGTTGGTCATCTCGCTTAGGCCAAAGAAAATCTCTGTAAGTCAGGTCACATGTGAGTTTTAAAGGGAGAGAACACAGTCACCAGGGAAGAGAGTGTCTTCTAAGCACAGGAGGAGTGTGTTTAAGGACAAAGAGTTGTGAGAGACCTGAGATTGCTATGGATCCAGGAAATAGCTTAGAAATAGAATAATCTGGAGTGAAGGGCATAAAATGGTCAGTGATGAAAGAAGAATCTAGAGTTGGGACCAGGCCATGAGAGAACTGGTCAGCTAAGCAGATGAGACTGAATTTTATTTTAAAAGTTATTGAGCATCATCAAGGGGTTTTAGGGAGGGATGTGACGTAGTCAAATTTGCAGGGAAAGATAATAGCAATAAATGCAATTATTAAGGTTCCTTTCTATGACATACACTTTCAAATATAATGCTCTCAACAAACTAATGGTATGCATATTATTATCCTTATTTTACAGCCACATAAAATGAGTTAAATAATTTTCCCATAAGAGATGGAAGTGGAACTTAAATATAGGTGTATCTAACTCAAAATCTGTGCTACACTCAACTTTGACAGAAGGTTTGAGGGCAGTTTGGCAGGGAGCCAGGGTAGTGAGGCAGGGTGCCCAGTGAAGTAGCTATTGAAATCCAGGCAGGAATTATGACAGGCACTAACTATGGAAGAGGCAGGGGGGATGATTAGGAATAAATAGTCATGCCATATAAAAAGAATTAACATAAAAATCATAGGACTTGGTTTGCTGAGTGAGTGGTGGTGGCAGTAAGGAGATTTGAAGAGTCTAGACTTCTGGTTTGGGTGCCTGTGTTAATGGTAATATCCCATTCATCAAGCCAGGCAATTAATTGAAGGAAGATTTAGGCAAACTCAATGAGTTCTCTTGTCAAAAGTTTGTATAGGATTACTGGGTGATGCTTGGTAATAGAATATGTGAGTCTGGTGTTCACCAGTGAATAATGGAAAACTATAATAAAATGGAAAGTTCAAAAGGTTGACGATAGAACCTGGGTAATCAGGGACAAATACTGCAGTAAAGTAATAACAAAGATGTTAACGTATCTATTGAATTAGGCAACTAGTAGCTCAGTTTTGGAAACTAAATTGGATACTGTATCTTTATACTTGTTAAATATTATACTAGTTGAAACGACTTTGAATCTCAAGTCTGTCATCTCTTATATTAGCTAGCTTTTTCTGCTTTGCATCATTTATTTACTTTATACATATATTTCTATATGCATTCATTGTAATAGCTATTATTTATTAAATGCCTATATCCCTGGTTCTTTATAAACATTATTGTTAATTTACAAACAAACCTGCAAAATCCATATTACTGTCTTCATTTTAAAGATGAAGAAATGTAGTGTTCCCATAACTGTAATTCAAAGGAGGAACTGAAACTAAGTGGGGCAGATATCAAGGCCTGTTCTCTTCCCATTTATGCCACAAACCTATTGCTCCCTTCAGGATTCAACTGCATAAGCCAAATGCCACCAGATACATCTTCATTATGGCACAGGAAAACTAGTGACAAACAGTAAGGCTATTTGATATTTCCAATCCATGGGAAAAAACTGGATTATTTAATCCACCATAGAAGCAAGAGGATCTGCGAATATGAAGCAAAGTGACGTTGGATATTTTCACAACAAATGAACAAAAAGAACGGACCAAAGGTATAGGTAACAAAACTTAAAATAATCACATCTAAAGAGAACCAGAAGAAAAGAAACAAGGTTGAGCAATATACACAGGAATATCAAAGTGAGATAACTCACTCCACTGGGCTCCATTTTTAAAAAGGCAGGAGTACAAACAATTCATCCTGCACGTCCCAACCAGCCTAATGTAATTACACAACTGCTTTCTGACTTTGAAAACTGAACACAGTATAAAATCCATGGGATGACCTTAATTAAAAGTTATTTTCAAAAGCAAACATGAATGGATTTTGCAAAAGGGCAAGTAAAAATCAGATGGCTGAGTGTTGCAAAGAATTCACTTATTGGGTGCACTAAGGTTGAAACTATTTTAGATGAAAAAACTTTTGACTCTCATCAGCTCAGGTCGTTTTACATGTTGGAACACCCTGAACTTCAGATGAACTCAGACCCATAGCACACTGTGTTTTAAGGTAATGTTACAAAACAGTGGATAAATAAATGATACTAACAAAAACATGACGAAAATGCTGAAGGATTCCAAATGATCATGAAACAATTGTGAACTCTCACTAATCTCTGTAACTCTCTTGAAAAAGCAAAACTATCCTAACCTTTGAACCTGAATGGCATTAAACGGATTACTTTTTCAGATCACTTGCTTTGTCTCAGCTTTATCAACCACCATATATAGCAGCCACAACTACTGAAGCCCGCGGGTCTAGAGCCCATGCTCTGCAGCAAGAGAAGCCACAGCAATGAGAAGCCCGCACACCGCAACGAAGAGCAGCCCCCGCTCGCCGCAACTAGAGAAAGGCCGGGCACAACGAAGACCCAACACAACCAAAAATATGTAAATAAAATAAATTTATAGAAGAAAAAATATATATATATACGTCCTCTTACGGTCTAGCAAAGGTGCTATTACTGACTCACCAATAATAGGACAAGTGTTTGGGGTTGTTTCACAGTGTGCGTAGCTGCAGGGGGCGGAGGGGGGCGCTTCGGAGCCGCGGAGGAGAGCAACTGGCCCGGCCTTGGTTAGACATATGGCAGTGAATGGGCATGCAGCCTGCAGGCACACCAAGCGGCTAACTATGGAAGACCCTTGAGGATGCAGTCTGGAACTTTGGCCTCATTAATACCATGCTCTAGCCCAAGGGTTCTCAAATTTGGGTGCGACTTAGAATCACAGGTGGAGTAGCTATTAAAAATTCCAGCCCTTGGATACCACCTCAGTCCTACCAAATTAAAATACCTGGAGGTGGGGCCCTGGCATCTCTGCTGTCCTCAGGCTCCACAGATGATTCAGATATACACCACAACTGCAGAACCACTGCTCTGGCCACCAGGCTACACCTCACTGGCCAGGACTCTGACTACCCTGTAGCAGATGGTGCCAACTGACAGCGGCTCTGCTCTGGTGGCCCAGGTACCGGCTGCTGCTGCCTGTCTGACTTACTCTTTCTTTTCACAATCCTTTGTCTGCTTTCTACCATTTGGAAACAAAACGAAACACAAAACCAATATACTTCAAAAATTATGAAAGTAGAAAAATCTGAAATATGTACAGAAGAAAAATCACTTATACTTGCACCATTCCAAGATAACCACTATTAATGCTACAGTGAATTATTTTCTTTGTATACTCAGAGAGTTACAACCATCCTTTTATGGAATCATGTGCCCCATTAAAAAAAAATAATTTTTATTGAGTGGTATGTGTCTTGGGCTAAGTACTTTATATTCATTATTTTGTTTAATCCTCACAGCATCCCTATAAGGAATGCACAGGTATGACCCCATCTTATGGACTAAAAAATGGAAGCTTAGAGAAGCCATAGTAAATCATGGCAGAGTGCTGGTTTGAACCCAGAAACACAGTCTTTTTCTCACTTTAACATCTGACATACACGTATTTCCAAGATATTGAAAACATTTTATAAATAACATCAATAATGGCTACATACTCTTCTATTTTAGGACTCTACAATTTGCTTACTCAGTGCCCATAGTCTAACAATGGATTCTAAATTGCTGTAATGTTGCAATGAATATCTTCATGAATTTGGCTTTATCTGTGTTTCCTATTATTAGGAGAAATTCCTAGAAAATGAATCAATATGTCAAAGAGTATAAATACATACAAAGTATATAATTCTCGATGCACACGGACAGGTTGCTTTTAAGAAAAGATTATAAAAATTTCTGCAGTCTTTTCATCTACTCTGGCCAAAATGCTTATGTAGCTATTTCTCATTTTTCCTGATTATAAATAAATCCTAGGTGACCATATTTGCACATTTATTTTTGCCTACATTTCTGATTATTTCTTTAAGTTAAATTTCTAATGATGGAATTGCTGGATCAGTGGGTAACACATTTTAAGATCTGTTAATACTTATGGTATTTCTAAATTGTTTGCCAGGAAGATCACAATTATATTCCCACCAGCAGGGAAAGTGAATGACCATTTCTTCACACCCTTGTCAACACAAAACATTTGTTTCTATCTGAACTTTTAAGAACTAATGAAGTAAAACAGCTTTTCACATGTTTATTGACCCATTGCTTTCCTCTTCTTTATTTCTTGTAAATTTTAAAACTTATGTCTTTAGCCTTCACTTAAAAAATCTTTAGGTTGCCAGTACCTTTCTTATTATTTATTTGAAAGGGTTCTTTATACTGAGACTGTCACCTCTGTCAAATCCACTGCAAAATGGCCCAAGTTTGTCATTTGCATATTTCTTATGAATGTTTTTGATATAGTAGACTTGAAATTTTAATATGGTCAGGTTTATCTGTATTGTCCTTTATGGCTTCTACCTTTGGTTTTAGATAGAATTTAGAACATGCATTCTCACTCCACTAAGTACAGATATTCACATATATTTTCTTTCATTTATGGCATCATGGAACCTTTAAATCATTTGTAACATATCTTGGTATAGGCTATAATATAAAAACTCTAATGTTTTCAAGTAGCTAATAAATTAAGTCAGCTATATTGCTTGAAAAATTCATTTTTCTCCTATGTGAAATGCTACCTTTACATTTATGAAAAAGACCCAGGCACATACAGACACAAATACATATACATTACATATGTGTGTGTATAATTATATATATATATACACACACACATATACATATACACATATATGTATGAAACACTTTGGAATATTTCTGCAGGTATAATCAATATTCCAAACATTTTAATTCATTGATTCATCCACCTGGTTTGTTATTTATTTACTCAATGAATATTCATGAGTAGGTTCTACATACAAGCACATAATTAGATCCTCTACACTCGATCTTATATTATTGTATTGACAGGGAAGAATCTTACCGTTTAGTGAGAAGTTCTTTTCTCTAAACTCTATAGCATGGATGGTCTTTCCTGTTCATTAAACACTTAATCATGTCAAGTACAACAGCATGTTTTGTTTAATTATAGACTGTTTTGGCTTGGGTCCATATGAAGAAGATAAGCTATTTGTGAATAAGGACTATGACTGCCTTCCCTCACAATGCTTAGGAAATGTAGGCTCAAAGGCATTGCACACTTTTGACATGAATTTACCTCAATTAAAAGTTCAATTTTGGGCTTCCCTGGTGGCGCAGTGGTTGAGAGTCTGCCTGCCGATGCAGGGGACACGGGTTTGTGCCCCGGTCCGGGAGGATCCCACATGCCGCGGAGCGGCTGGGCCCGTGAGCCATGGCCGCTGAGCCCGCACGTCCGGAGCCTGTGCTCCGCAACGGGAGAGGTCACAACAGTGAGAGGCCCGCGTATCGCAAAAAAAAAAAAAAAATGTTGTGAGAGACCCGCGTATCGCAAAACAAAAACAAAAACAAACAAACAAAAAAAAGTTCAATTTTGCAAATGAAGTAGATTCAAGGAAGTCAGATGACTTATCCAAGATCACACAGCTAATCAGTGACCATATTAGGATCAGGGTCCAAGTCTTTAAGCTGTCACTTCGGGCACCTTTCTATCATTACTCTCTTTTTTCCTAGCATTCCATTTGGCTCTTCTAGCTGGGCTGCTCTGCTAAAAATCTTTGCATTAAGGCAGGATCAGCAAGGTTCTCAAGTCATAAGTGAATGTGTTATCACGTCATGGGAAATGCTTATGAATTGTGAAATGATTCTGTTCTATTTTTCAGTATGTGTATATATAAGCATCATGTGTCTGTTTGACTAAGTTATTAGTGGTATAAGAGAATTAAATACACAAACTGAAAAATTAAATACATATGGCAGAGATAATGCTTGTTGAATTATATACAGAAATGTTAAGGATGGTTATATCATATGTTGAGGTCAACACTTTTTCAGTAAAAACATATTTGAAATTATAATTGTGCTTAGTGGGAAATATGATTTCACATGAAAATATTCCTTGCTTTACTCCTAAAATCAATGTATAAAAATCAATTAATGTGAAAATCAATTGAATTTAAATCTATTCTTTTGATAAATCACATTATAAGTACTAGGGAATCTATCTATTAATGAGCATATGTGATGAATATTCAACAAAATTTCCTGAATGCTTACTCTATGCCAGACTGTATGCAGAATTCATTATACAAGAATGAACAAGATGGATTATCCCTTCCATGTGGAATTTATAATCTCTTAAGAAAGAAGCATGAGAAGTAGCTGGAAGGGTAGTAGGTATAATAAAGAAAAACTCCTAAACTAGGGTTGAGAAAAAAACTATTCTATAGAAGTGATACTTAAGTTGAGACTGAAAAGATGAGTATAAAGAAGCTTGGGAAGGGGCAGGGAATTTGAGGGGCAGAAAATCATTCCAAACAAAGAAATTTGCAAAGGCAGAAGGCAATGAGTGGCATTGTATGTGAAAAGTTGGCCAAACTTTATGAAGCTATGGAATTAACAACCTCTTTAAAAAAGGAGTTGGAGAAACATAAGCAGTAAAGGGAGAGGACTTTAAAAGTGTTTGGTTGAGACCTGAGTCTGTTTGATGTCTGATACGAAGAAGTCAATGTGAGGCTGCCTGTATGCAAGGCAAGGAGATGACTAATAGCACAGGTTCTTGAAAAGGAGGGAGGAGAGAAATCCAGCGCAGTAGATGGAGGGGTCACCCAGCTCCATTGTGAAAGGAGGAAAAGAAAAACCAGGAGACTCGGAGGCACATATGTTTATAGATGCGATGGTGGAAAGTTGAAAGAATCAACATCTCTGATGGCTTGTGTTTTCTCACTGTAGTAGGTTGTCTGATGGGAATGAAGAGAAGGAAGGAGGAATACAAAGATTTTGAAATAATCATGGGGGTCATTGGGAGAAACAACTGACTAGAGAAGGAAGATCATACTTTATTAAAGCGAGAACTCGTGTGTATACTTTTAACATACAAAAGTTATCTTGACTTTTGTCTAGGAAGTTGTCTGAGAAATTAGGGAGAAAGGAAGCTAAGACAAAATCATTGAAGCCTGATTCAAAAGAGACTTCAAAACAATTAATCTAATAAGACTGAATGTATAACCTTCCAATAAAATAAATGAATCCAAACCTCCTCAGAATATAAATATTTCTTGACTTCACTACCATTCACTACAAAACTTCTTGAAACAATGTTTTACACCTGTTTCATTTTATTCAATCCCCACTCATTCCTCAATCCTTTGCAATGGCTTCATTGCCTTTTTAACAAATAAGATTAATTTTTAAGAGAAGTTTTATGTTTAAAACCAAATTAAGAGGGGGCTACAGAGATGTCCCACATACCTCCCGCTCCCACACATGCAAACCTCCCTCATTATGAACATCACTAACTAAAATGGTATATTTTTTACCAAGGATGAACTAACACTGCCACATAATTACCCAAAGTCCGTAGTTTACCTTAGGGATTGCTCTTGACGTTATACATTCTATGGGTTTGAACAAATATATAATGACATATATCCACCATCATAATAGCATACAGAGTATTTTCACAGCCCTAAAAGTCCTTTGTGCCCTGCCTATTCATCTTCCCCACTTCTCACCACTAGTACCACTTATCTTTTTATTATTTCCACAGTTTTCTTTTCCAAAATGTCATATAGTTGGAATCATACAGTATGCAGCCTTTTCAGGTTGCCTTTTGTCACTTAGTAACATGCATTTCACGTTCCTCCATGTCTTTTCATGGCTTGATAGCTCATTTCTTTTTTAGTGCTGAATAATATTTCATTGATTGCATGTAACATAGTTTACCTTCACTGAGTTTTAGGACATGACTTTCACCTCCATTTGATTCTTCTCCTACTTTATCATACATGCTGGTATTTCTCAGTTCTGATTTTGGACTTTTTCTGTTTCTCCCCTACAAAATCCCCTACAAAATATTCATTCTACTTCTTGGTTTCAATCTGTACTTCAGTGCAAACACCTCTCAGATATATAAACCTTTCCACTATACCACTGTCCTTCTTTTTCAATGGCCCAGCCAGATATCCTGGTCTGAATGTCCCAATGGAAGCTCCAAGGCCTCCTTCATCATCTTACTGTGCTTCCCAATTTGTGTCAACATCCTCCTAGTCACTTAGTCTCCAATTTTGAAATCATCTTTTTCTTTGCCCTTTCCTTCATGCTCATATCAGTTATCCCACTCCATCAATCCTATTTTTCAATATAAATTTATTTATTTATTTATTTTTCGCTGTGTTGGGTCTTTGTTGCTGTGTGAGGGCTTTCTCTAGTTGCGGCTAGCGGAGCGGGGGCTACTCTTCGTTGTGATGTGTGGGCTTCTCATTGCGGTGGTTTCTCTTGTTGCAGAGCATGGGCTTTAGGTGTGCGGGCTTCAGTAGTTGTGGCACGTGGGCTCAGCAGTTGTGGCTCACGAGCTGTAGAGCGCAGGCTCAGTAGTTGTGGCGCACAGGCTTAGTTGCCCTGTGGCATGTGGGATCTTCCCGGACCAGGGCTCGAACCCATGTCCCCTGCATTGGCAGGCGGATTCTTAACCACTGCACTACCAGGGAAGCCCAATCCTATTCTTTATAATGTCATTTATTTGTCCTTCTGTACCCTACTTCAGGCTCTCAATAACACGTGCTTAAATAATTGCCACCTCTACAGTTCTGTTCTACCTTCCTTTACTCTATACTACATGCTATTGTCAGTGATCTTCCTAAATTACAGGTGTAATCACATCACTCCCATGCTCAGAATCCTCTCATGGCTTCTCATTAGTGATAGCTGTCATTTACCAAGTTTTTCATAAGTTCCAAGCAGTTTGCAAAGCTTATTTTATATTACCTTATATCATTTATCCTCCTCATCATCATAATCTAAGAGATAAGTACTGCCCACATTTTACACATGAGAGGACTGCAGACTGTTGAGCTCAACTAATAGTAAAGCCAGAAATCAAACAAGCATCTGGCTAACTACATCTTTGTGCTCCCTCCTAACCATTACCTTCCTACCTAGAGAATAAAGCAAAGGTTAAATTTCCTGGACTCACATTCAAGATCTTCAAGATATTTCTCAAATTTACATCTTCAGGGCTTCCCTGGTGGCGCAGTGGTTGAGAGTCCGCCTGCCGATGCAGGGGACGTGGGTTCGTGCCCCGGTCCGGGAAGATCCCACATGCCGCGGAGCGGCTGGGCCCGTGAGCCATGGCCGCTGAGCCTGCACGTCCGGAGCCTGTGCTCCGCAACGGGAGAGACCACAGCAGTGAGAGGCCCGTGTACCGCAAAAAAAAAAAAAAAAATTTACATCTTCAACCTTTTGTTCATACCGTCATTCTTCCCAGTTTAAATGAGTTGAGCTATCTTTCTGGCAGGGGTGCCAAGCAGTAAAAATCTTTGAGGTACTAATGCTTCAAAGAATATCCAGTAGTTAATCAAGGGCCATGAAACTTAGGTATCTTATGCTGCACCTGATTAATAAAGTAATGATACACTACTTACACCCTAGGTCAATTTTTTAAAAATAATATATTCTCTCTACCCTTTTTTGGGGGGCGGGGGGAAATATAAAAAAGATGGTAAATAATTATTATAATACTTTATGTAAAGCCATAAACACAGTATGCACATTTTGTTGGGTTTCAGCCTCCACAGCTGGTAGAACTTATCTTTGCTTTTATAAATGAATACCTCTGTTATTCTTTTGTATCAAGAAGAATTCTATATGTGCAAAAAGGAGTCTTCAAAATTGCTCAGAAAACCAACTGCAGCTGTATGTAGCTATACAACTTTGCACAGGTTTAAGAAGTTTATATAAATGTATAAATATCATTGTACATATGTGCGAAGGACACAATGTAAACGGTCATTTGAATACCCCAAATCTTTGTTGGCTTAAAAAGTGTATTAATATTTTGCATAAATTTGGATGATGAGATTTATACTTCTCTTGACAAAATCTTTGGAATTGAAATAAGAGAGATTATGGATATCACAATGAATCACATTGATAACCAGGAATTAATATTTATCTGTAAGCCCTTCTATGTAAAGAAACTCACTACCAGCAGACAAAAGATAGCATATTAACAATGGCACGTATTTTGTTGAAATGTTCACCCTAAGGAAGTGACTTCACAATGCATTTCTCTTGTTATGTCCACCCATTTATTTTAAAATCCTATGTGCTTCTCAAAATGTGTGGCTACAACAAATATTCATATAACACTTCTCCATAATCTTCGGGAAATCAGAAATAAATTACAGAAAGACAATGAATGGGAAGCATGTAATCCTCCATGGTGTTCATTAATGGGTGCTTGTGACAAGATACTGTCAGTTTTAGTTTAATAATTTTTCCTTGGATGGCTCCTATTTTCTCAGCAGAAGGCTTAGGTATTACTAGGACAGCTCACCATTAGTGGCAGTAGTGAAATGACCTTCTTGTCAGACATGCTACACAGCATAGGATTGTGACTGAGAAAGATGACTGAGGTCCTCAGGTCTTACTCATTTAGCAAGTAGGAGAAGACAATTGCCACATCAAATTAGATGACCCTCCTTAAAACTTCAACCAATTGTACACCGTCGAGTATTCCTCATTTTCCCATGAGCACTTGGATACTTAAGGAATGAGGGTTTGGCAGTGGCTCTTAGATAAATTGAGAAATAGAAGCTAAAACATAAATAACTCCCATGGCTTTGTACACCCACTTAAATAAAATTGCAGCAAACACCTTCACAAATGACAAAGTGACTGCAGGTCTTCTATCTTCACAGTCTCTTTGATGTGCTTCCTTCTTTTAGTAGGAAAAGCTGACATTTATTCTTTATCATTAATTCTACCGCTAATTCCATTGGGTAGGAGTGAGGAGCTCCACACATCCAGATGAAAAAAAGAACAAAGGCAAAAACAACAAACGAAAGTTCTTTCCCCTCCCCGACTTGGGATCTTTGAAATGTACTGCTGGGATTGTCTCCTATTGTGAGCATTATTCCTCGGCTATTTGATTATATACCTGTGGATTCTATGAAAAAGTCAGATTTCTAAAATAACTACAATTTCATGGCTGATCTTAAAGCTCTCATTGTTTTCAAAAATTTTTGACCTGCTTCTATGCTGCCAATGTGTCTACTGCCATTTTTAATAAGCTTTAGAGCTGGTGGATTAACACTGAATGTCAAACACCACAATCAGAATTGCTGATCGTTTGCAGAAACACTATTTTCACATATTAAAACACTGCCTTCTTCTTGCCATAAAACTCAGCACTCACTTCTGTTGTATTTGATCATTCTTACATGCACTTTTTAGCTCTCAGTAACAGCCTTTGAAAGGGAGAAAGAATGTTAACGTAAGTGAAAATGACAATCATAAGTGGTATCTAATTTCTTTTTGCTTTTCTCAAAAGGTGCATTGACTCTTTAGCTGTTCATGTTTTCCTATGATTCATCATCAACAACTATGTAATCCAAAACCCATGAAAGAAAAAATTTGAAAGCTGGAGCACAACAGAGTAAGGTAGACCTCCTTAGCATGGGCTAGAGTTAAACTTTTTTACATTATCAAATTATACAGCATAATTCTCTAGAAAGGAGTGATGTTAGGTATCCATTCTACTGCAGACTACTCTGGATAGTTATGCAAAATTGTTTCTGAATTTAATCCATGCTTTTCTACAGCATCAAGCAGTATAAACTCATGTTTAGGAGAACTCAGTGTTTCCCAACTATCCCACAAAATCTTTACATATGTCAAAATATGTTTTATATATGTGACTGGCAATCAATGAGATACTAATTACTTACTGAGGTGTATCATAACTAATTCAATGAAAACTAGATTTAAAGCAGAATTCTGTAGTCCTCCCCGAGGGATGCCATTTCTGTTCTCCATTCCAAGTCAGTGGACTGATCAACCTATTATTTGCTATCAATGAGTTAGATTTCATTCTATTAGCTATTTTTCCTTCCCTTTTCAATCCATTACTTCCTAATATAGCAAAGACTAGTATATTCATTAAAGAAAACTTGGGATACACAAAATACTGCAACAGAAAAAAGCACCCACAGTTATGCCACCACACTCAATTATTAACATTTTGGAGGTGTTTCGATCTTTCCCTCAAATCTTTTCTTATACATATATTTTTAAAAACAGTCACAATTACACTATATACACAGTTTTATCCTACTTTTCTCACTTGCATTATGTAAATATTTTCCATGTTTTTGCAAACAATGAAGTATAATTTTTAATGAATGGCTATAAAATTCACCATGAAGTGAATAAATTATTAGGCCACCTGTCTTAAGCACAGATTTCCTAAAGATTTACAGACAAAACAGGTTATTTCTAACCTCCTTCAGTCCCAATACCATTATTTGCATACATATAATGAAGGTTTCTGAAAGTATATGTAAATAAACACTTTAAGATAAATTATTGGGAGGGGAGAATGTTCAAGCCTGCTGTTTAGTATCTTAAGAATTAGGTTTTGTTCCTCAAGAGTGGCCCCATTCTCCTTGCCTTGTTTCAAATTTCACAAACGTATTTTATTAAGTGAACATCATAATAGTTACTTTCTTGGCTCTTTCTTAGCATGAAACAAACAATAATTTATTAATTCACTATTTATGAGTGTCTTCCATATGAAAGATACTGTGTTAGCCACTATGAGTGAACACTGATGCATGAAGGAGCTTTGCCTGACCTCAAAGAGCTAATACGCAAAAGAGAGGAGATAAGTACACTAATAAAAAGGAAATGACCGTAAATAAAGCAAGATTTCAGAAGAGGGGAATTCACATTTAGCTGAGGTAATTAAGTAAGGCTGTCCTAAAGAGAGAGCATTTAACTGAGCTTTAGGGGGGGCATAAAAATTGAATCAGTAGAAAGGGAGAAGACAGATATAACAATATGAGCAAAATTAGACACAATAATTAAGGGCATGTGACTGAAAAATTGAACGACAGCTTAGAGTGTAGGAGTCAGTGGCTGAGTTAATGATGCTGCTTAATCATCGGGCCGCAGTCCTCGGACTCCATCTGTTACGCCATGGGGAGCCACTGTAGGTTCTTCAGTAGATACAAGGATTCATGTAGCAAATTCAGAAAGTTAATATAGCAGTAGTGTGTAAACTGGATTGAGCAGAAGAAAGAGTAACAAGGTATTTGGGTCAGATATATTGAAGTGGCCCATGCCTGATAAGGCTAACTCACTGGAAAGTGCAAACCAGCAATGTCAAGACAATCGGACTTGCTCATTCCAGGGCAATCATTAAATACAAAGGAATAATGTTACCATATATATTTGGAAAATTGAAAGTGAATAAGTGACAAGTTAAGGGGTTATTTGCACTAATACAACCCACGTGTGTTTGGCACTCCTTATTTCAGGGACTGGGCAAGGTGGAGCTTGAAGGTTGAAGTTTAGCAGCACTGGGACAGGCTCAAAGAGTTGCCTCTACCAAGGCATCCTGGGGAAGAAGAGCAGGTAGGTCCCAAGATGGAGCTGTGGTACTTGAGGAAGGTCACAGACTCTAACCAAGCTGGACTAGGGTGTAGCTTATTTAGTCTTGTGTGAACTGAGTTGTAGAAGTCAGAGGGGAGAAGGTCCCCGCAGAGAAGTCTTGCATGCCATTCTGGAAATGGAGTGTAAAGACGGTAAGACTCCCATTTAGAAACTAGGCCATTCCAGGATGCCTGAAATGAGACTCAAGGACAGGGCCACAACATGACATTTGGAATCTGGAGCTAGCTGGAACCCATGGTGGACTGGCACCAGACAGTGAGCTAGGGGTGCAGGTGGGCTTTCTCCTCAGGCAAAAGTGCTCCAGAAGGGAACCAAGGAGCCCTGAGCTCACCCAGAAGGGGGCTGGTCAGTGCCTGGTTCCTATGCAGGAGATAGTACACACTGAATAGCATTGCGGAAATATCTTGCCATTCATCAGCAAGCAGAGATGGAGAGGTCATTTCCAAACTCTGGGGGGACTTATGATGGAAGACAGATGTTGATATATTAACTCACTACCCATCTCACTAGCAAAATACATACAATGGTTTGTAGTGTCCAAAGTATTAATTAGGATCAGCTGGCATGAAGTCTCAGGATGGGGGCTCTCAGGAAGAGAGCTAGAACAGACAGGCAATGATTGGCAACAAGAAGAGCTCTGCAACAGCTTTGGCTATTGTCACATTGGCAACTTAAATGATTGTTTTCTGCCGAATAAACTAAAGGGGTTTATGGGATTTTGCCAAACTGAAAAATAACAAAACTTTCACTGTGAGAA
Source organism: Neophocaena asiaeorientalis asiaeorientalis (assembly GCF_003031525.2). NCBI lineage: Eukaryota > Metazoa > Chordata > Mammalia > Artiodactyla > Phocoenidae > Neophocaena > Neophocaena asiaeorientalis. The sequence goes on from NW_020174558.1 coordinate 359,095, forward strand.
ATTAGCAAAGTTCACTTTATTGTTTTATTAAAGAGATAACTAACCATTCTTTCTGTGAACGATCACGGTAGTTGTTTTCAAAATTCATTCCAAAGAAAACATGTGTCAGACTCAACTTAACATTTATTCAATGCCTTTTCCTGCCAGGCACTATTCTAAGTGATTTCTACCAGTCTTCTCAAAGTGTGGTCCAAGGACTGAAGCTGATATGCAAACTGTTACCTGTCTGTGATAGGAGAAGTAGCTTTTACCAAAATGTTAATCAACACACTGCTTCTTTCATTGGATAGACTTGCTAGGAAAAAAATGTCCGCTAACTAAGAAGTGTGCTTAATAACTTAGTTGATTTACACTCTGGTGCAAGTTCCTTAACTTGTCGTGGGCAGGCAACAAACAACTCATAGATATGCAGTGGTCCACAAACCACATTTCAGGTAGGATTGATTTGTATACATCTCATTTAAACAAGTAAATGAGTCAAACTTAATTGAGTAAAATGGAGGGCAAAGCAGACATTTATTTTAGGGTTGGTCCATTTCCTCAGTCTTGTGCCAACAACGTGAAAATCACACAATTCGTAAAACATTTGTAAAGTGGTTCAAATTCCCCAATTATTTTAAAAACTCTTGAACATAACCACTGAGTCTCACAAATGATAAACAATAGCAAACAGGTGCATTTTTCTTTTGTTTTAAAAGACTAGTAATATTTTTTTTTCTAGAAAATATTCGTGTTCAGTATAAATTCTAAAAGCATTTAATGACCTGTGGGGCAATTTGGCAGACTGAGTATGTGCATTCATTCTCCGAATTCCACTGGGGACCCTGAAGTAACAGTATTTTATATGTATATAATTGCATAGAGGTGCAAAGAGGAGTAGACATGTAACAACAAAGACATGAGATTTCAACACATTTACGGAAAAAAAAAAATGGGGATGTGGACAGATAAAACACAGATAGAAATACCTCAGTCTAGAATGTGCTATGAGAGGTCTACTGAGAAGGTGAGAATATTGGAAACCCGAAAGGCTCTAGGCTAGAGGGTTAGATGAGAGTAAGGGTGAGAAGTGGTGCTGAAAATAGGGAAAACATTGAAGCTATTACACAAAACAACTGCCCACCTCACTTCCATTACTCAGAGTGATTGACAATCTGGCACTTGTTCCCAACCAAAAAGAAATCAGGACTCTTGGAAATAAATTAAATAAACTATCTGGGGACAGCCTAAGTTTCTATTTCACATTGAGTGCCCGAGAGTCCATCCCTCCTTATTTTGGTATTTGTGGTCCTGTGGCTTGCAGCCTCAGTCTGATCTCTGGCTCTCCATCAACTCAATCAAAAGGGAAGTCTGCCAGTTGGGAAATCCCTGCCCAGTAATGGAGCTCCAAATGAGACTTCTTATCCATTCAGGAGGATTTCAGGATAGTGTACTTATATAGCAACCAAGGAAGTCAGGCCAAATTGCCAGTCCTTCATTCTCATATAAGTAAGGATAACCAAGAACAACCAGACAGTGGAGAAAGAGCTACAGCATGACTGAGAAAAACCAACACAAGAAGAAAACTGACCTTTAAGGCAAGAGAAATAATTCAAGAAACAGAGAGCAGTATAAAAACAGTAATTAATTAATATACCCAGAGATTCAAGAAGACTCTACATCCATGACAAACTAACATAATACTATAAAAAGGAACAAACAGAATATAATAAAGAGCTCTTGTGTTTTAAAAACATATATAGTTAAAATAAACTCAATAGAAGGGTTGTAAATAAAGCTGAGAAAATTTCTCCGAAGATTGAGGAAAAGGAAAGACACACATATACACATACATACACACACAAATATGAGAGAAGAGGTAAGTGATACAGTATTCAAAAGTACATTCCAAGTACATCTAATAGAGCTGCAAAAGGAGAGTACAGAAAACATGCAGAAATTATCAGAACATAAGAAATTACCAGAAATAAAAAAGAAAAATTTCCACAAGAAACAAATTAACCTTCAGATTGAGAGGTTTCATAGACTGACCAAAACAATAAGTTTAAAAAGTCCAACACTCTAAACCCAACACCAAGATCTTCACCTCTTTAAGAAATCTAAGGAATTCAAGGATAAAAAGTGATCTAAAAGTTTCCAGATTAAAAAAGAAACACACACGCATACACACACACAGCTATAAAGGAACAGGAATTCAGAAAACACCAGACTTCTTTCATCAGCAATAGGAGAGGCCAAAAGCCAATGGAGTAATGTTTTCAAAATTCTAGGGGAATGTTATTTTTAACCCAGAATTCCATTCCCAGCCAAATTATCAATCCAGAAGAAGTAAAAGAAGTCAATTTTCCAAATTTCTCTTCTGAAGAAGATAAAGATATATTCTAGAAAAATGAAAAAGAAATAGAAGTCAGGAGAGTCAAGAAATAATTAAGTCAACCCAGGAGAAAAGAAAGGAGGGATCCTAGTGTGACAGCTGTGCTGCTGCTTTAGAGACCAATCATTCAAATTGAAGTTGGTAAGCAGGGCTGTACACAGTCTGTACACACTGGAATGCCCCAGTTGGTGGTTTATAAATGGCCTCTTACCTGATTGGTCAGTGATGATATCATGTTAGTTGTTAAATAATTTGACTCCAAGGTGAATCTAAGAGGAAGGTCAACAGGAAAAAAAGGGTGGGGATATGCAATAGATTTTATAATGGAGAAGATGAGTGCAGGGGATGGTAAGTAGAGTGGCTATTGAGCAGAGGAACTGTATCATGTAGTTTTAATGGCACTGCTTTCTGTAAGGTATAACATATATTATCTTGAATCATTTCTTTCTGGCATGAAAATGTCATACGAAATAATGATTGGGTTTTATTTATTTAAGGCTGCTTCTAAGAGAGACTGGTTTATTTATAAGAATGCAAATTTAAAAAGCCTTCTGGAATTTCAAAAAGCTTGTCATTTAAAATCCCTATAAATTAGGTATATGCTCTATTCTATACAACAAACTTTTACATGCTCTTTCCCACGAGATATGCAGCATCAACAATTTGTTAAATGTGATTCTTTTCAGGAAGCCTTTTGAATTTAACCTCTAAGTTCCAGAAAATTATGACCTTAGTCAAATGTATAAAAACTCCTTTGGGTTTTTGGAAACATATTTGTGCTCAAAATTTCTTTTAGTATTTTTTTTGTTTGTTTTTTCAAATTAGTTTTATTGTTATTTTATCAACTAAAGTTTGTATATGATTTATTGATATAAAGTTCGCATAACGTAAAATTAATCATTTTAGAGTGAATAATAGAGTGGCATTTAGAACATTCATAATGTTGTGCAACTACCTTTATCTACTTCCAAAACTTTTCTATCATTCAACATAAAACCCGGTACCCAGTAAGCAGTTGCTCCCCATTCCCCTCTCCTCCAGCCTCCCCCCGCTAAAACACCAAGTGTCTTCTGTCTCCTTCTGTCTCTATGGATTTATCTCTTCCGAATATTACATATACATGGAATCAAACAATAGGTGACCTTTTGTGCCTGGTTTCTTTCACTTAGTATATTTTCAAGTTTCACCCACACTGTAGCATACATCAGTACTTTATTCTTTTTTTTTTTTTTTCTTTTAGAAGTTTATGTAGATTTTTGTGTTTGCTTGTGTTTTTTTTTTTTTTTTTGGAGACAATCCTCAATTCTGTTGTTGCTGGTTTTTTTAAAAATTTATATTGCAGTATAGTTGATTAACAATGTTGTGTTAGTTTCAGGTGTACAGCAAAGCGATTCAGTTATACATATACATGTGTCTATTCTCTTTCAAGTTCTTTTCCCATTTAGATTATTACAAAATATTGAGCAGAGTTCCCTGTGCTATACAGTAGGTCCTTGTTGGTAATCTATTTTAAATATAGCAGTGTGTATATGTCAGCCCTAATCTCACAGTCTATCCCTCCCTCCCTCCCTCCCCCCATAACCATAAGTTCGTTCTCTAAGTTTGTGAGTTTGTTTCTGTAGTACTTTAAGTTTACTCAGTTGAGTATTTTATTTTTCTCTAAAATGTCAGAACAACTGAAGCTTACCTAAGACTAATTTCAGATAAATACACGATTCCCAGTGCCTGTCTCTTGTTCCATTATTTAAAGCATGTTTCATGTATGTTTAGGTGCAACTCTGTAGAAGTAATAAAGGACCATCCCTACTGCCTCAAGTCCCTCAAGGGTTTCAAGCTATTGTAGTCACCTCATATATGGCTTCTCCTATCTCCAACTGCAGGGAGTATAACTGACCAGGGGCCTCAGCTACTGGGCTCTTAAAACCAGCTATGAGTTTAACCAGGGATTCCACACTTCCCAAGAGCTGCTCTCAGCCAGTGACTGAATGCAGCAGGAATACTAAGGCAACCAGGTCCTGGGAGATGCAGGGCTCCTCTGATGGATGACTGCCAGCTCAGAGATCCTTGCTGGCTTTACTGAAATATTCTTAAAACTGCACCATGGTTTTAAAACTTTTCCTACCCAACCTCCATTCCTTCTCTCTCTCTCTTCTACAGGGGATGTGCATGGTGATCTGACAACATTCCCAGCCTCCCCCAGCTTCCTCTCCTTTTTCTCTCATGTGAGTTCTCCCCACTAAATCTCTTATATATGCAATCCCATCATAGTAGCTGCCTCTTGGAGGACCTGAACTAATGTACCATTAAAAATCAAATCTTAAGAATGACTGATTTTGCCATCTCTTCAACGAGGCAGAAAACAAAATTTTATTGACCTATGGAAAGTCAGGGAATAATAGGTAATGAATGTCATTGTTAATAATTTTAATATTCATCCAACAATTACCAATTTTTTACTCTGTGTCAGGTACGGTTCTATGCACTTGGGATGCAGAGATGAATATGACCTACTTTTTGCCCCCTACAACTGCACTGACTGGCAAGGAAGGCAATATGCCCTGAATAAATTAAATGGAAGTAGATACCCAGTGTTATGGGAACTCATTCCAAGAAGTAATTGATTTCTCTACAAGAGAAAGGTTGAGGGTGGTGGTTCAGTGACCTGAGCCTTGAAATTGGAGTAGGCATTCACCATGTGGAGGAGGTTAAGAGGAGACGTTTCCAATCAGAGGGTACAGCAGAAGCAAAGGCAAGAAGGTAGGCAAGTATGTGGGATACATGAGAAGTGATGAATAGCAGGTGGGGACAGAACTTAAAGTGATCTCGGGGAGAGTGGCGATAAAACCCAGAAAGCAGAAATCGTTGCCATGATGAGACAGACATTGACTACTATGCTGCAGTCTAGTAAATAAACGCCTGGATATACTGTTTTCCTCCTTACACAAGGGAGGATGTAATCATCAAGTACACATAGAGCCTCCTTAGTATGGAATCAGATTGACAGAAGAAGCTGTTAAGGACAAAAAGGAAAAGGTCTGATTCCGACCCTGGATGTGCATGAGATTTCATAGGGATGTATGACAACTGGAGAATAAAACAAAATTAGTTAATATCTATACCTTTTTTTATTAAAATAGAGTTGGGTTGCAATGTTATATTAATTTCAGGTGTACAGCATAGTGCTGTAATATTTTTATAGCGTATACTCCATTTAAAATTATTACAAAATAGTGGCTCTATTTCCCTGTGCTGTTCAACATTTCCTTGTTGTTTACTTATTTTGTACATAGAAGTTTGTATCTCTTAATCCCATACCCCTATCTTGTTCCTCCTCCCTCCCCTCTCCCTACTTGTAACCACTAGTTTGTTCTCTATATCTGTGAGTCTGTTCCTGTTTTGTTATATATATCCATTGGTGTTATTCTTTAGATTCCACATATAAATGATAACATACAGGATTTGTCTTTCTCTGTCTGATATTTCACTGAGCATAATATCCCCTAGGTCCATCCATGTGCTGCAAACGGCTGAATTTCATTTTTTTTTATGGCTGAGTAGTTTGTGTGTGTGTGTGTGTGTGTGTACAGCACTATGCTACAAATAGTGACAGTTTTACTCCTTTCCTTCTAGTTTGGATGTCTTTTATTTCTTTTACTTGTCTGATTGCTGTGGCTAGGACTTCCAATACTACGTTAAATGGAAGTGATGAGAGACAGCATCCTTGTCTTTTTCCTGATTTTAAAGGAAAGGCTTTCAGCTTTTCACCATTGAGTATGATATTAGCTGTGGGTTTGTCATAAATAACCTTTATTATGTTGAGATATGCTCCCTCTATACCACATTTGATAAGGGTTTTCAAAATAAATGGAGTCTTATTTTTTATTTAATAAATGAGTTTTATCTATATTTTATTCTGTTAGAAAATAATTTCAGGTGGCTAGCATTATTATTTTTAGTGCCTTCTATATTCCAAGCTCTGTACTAAATGCTGGGGGATTCACAGGAAAATAAGAGAGAACATCTCCTCTGTCATTGGAGTGCATTGTTTGTGGGCAGAATGATGAAAGGAAACACAACAATGTAGCAAAAGCTATGAAAATGAGGATTCCTGGGTTCTCAGGGAACAAAGAGGCACATTTATTTATCCCACAGGTGGGAGTGGGTGATGAAGGGGTGGTCAGGAAGCTTCCCAGAAGAAGTGTCTAAGCTGAGCCTCAGAGCAGTAACTTTTATGTAACAATAAACAATAAATGTTCAAAATAATTTCATTGTCACTCTAATGTTCTCATAGAATCAAGTGTAAATTCCTCTGCCAACATATCTAACGCCCCCCCACAAGTTGTCAGTAGTGGGAGATAACTTGTCTCAAGTGCTTTCCTATTTATTGCCCAGAGAAAACTCTAATGTGGAAAAATATGTTTGATTCGTTCTAAAGTTCCTAGGTGTGGCTTTCATCTGGACAACATGTCCTCACTCTTGGCTGCTCCTCTAAACCCTTCTCTTACCAGCTAGGAGACTGAGGCAAGTTATTTAACTGCTTGTGCCTCAGTTTACTCATCTGTAAAATGGGTATGTTATGTGCCTACCATATATGGTTGTGTGAGGCACAAATGAATTAATTAAATACCAGTGGTCCCTGGCACAAGGCAAATGCTACATAATTGTTTCGAATTGTTACTATTGCCCTTACTTAGTGTTCAAACTCAAGTTCTACCTATACTACCAAGTCTATCCAAATATCATGCTCACTGAGGCATTTAATTTTCTTGAAGTCTGATGGCATTTTTAACACACTCTGTGGACACTTAACACATAATATTTCAAAATGTTACTTTTTATTTTTCCAGAATGAGCCCTGAAGACAGCCTGCCTGGGTTAGAATCCCAGCACCAACTTCCTGTGGCCTTGGGAAAGTTACTCTTCAAACTCAAGTCCCTCATTTGTAAACTAAAAATAATACCCACCTAAATGGGCTCTTGTACAAATTGAGTAGAAAAATTACAGACCGAAAGTTTTTTTACAGGATGGGTGGCACATAAGAGCTTACTAAATGTTTGATATTAATAAATTGTAATTTCTGAGCACACAGAGCTGCGCCTTAATTCTCAAATTCCCAGCACCTAGTGTAGCTGCTGATCGTAAATCATCATCATGATAAAATTCAGGAGACAAGTCAAAAACATTGTCAGAAAAAAAAGTTTTGCGGAAGTAAAATGCCAAAGATTGGTGGGTTTATACCTCATGTACTCAATTTATTTAATACCGATTCAGTGACCACTAACTGGGGTTATGGGCTACATGACTATGAGTGATATGCAATTACCAGGTTCTCACAAACTAACAGATGAGATGACATGTATAAACGTAAAACATTATAAGGAAGTATGTAATTCATTTTCCAAATTAAAAAAAATTAGAACTATGAGAAAAAAACTCCATTTCTTCAATATTCATTCAGCACCTGTTACATGACAGTACGTGAATCACAGTATGAGGCACTTCCATGGAAGACTTCATGGCAAGAAGCCAGGGACAGAGGGCAGGAATGGCTGTTGTTCCAGTTCCCTCCAGCTCCTTGTATTTAAAAAACAAAACCAAAGCAAACCAAACCCCTCTACCACCAAAGGAAAAAAAAAAAATCCACCACCAACAAAAATAACTGTTGCTTTACATTTTGCACTTCCAAAGACAGCTCTAGTGCAATCCCCTTAACAATTCTTAGAGGTGTGTGTGAGCCTGTAATAACTTTAGAGAGTTTACCATAACTTGCCCTTATTCACAAACCAATCCATTCTTCCACCAGGATTCACACCTCCTGAGTCTAAGTCCTTCTCCCAGTTCCATACCTTTTCTTCCACATCACTCAGTGGCTCTCTTCTCCCATTCCTCTTACACCTTGCCACCCTGCTCAGAACTCCCCTGTCTTGACCTCTGTCAGCTTCTGGGTCACCCACCATTTAGCATGGCCTGATGCTGTTCAAAAAAAAAAGTGAATAAAAAGCAATAACCTTCGGGCTTCCCTGGTGGCGCAGTGGTTGAGAGTCCGTCTGCCGATGCAGGGGACACGGGTTCGTGCCCCGGTCCGGGAAGATCCCACATGCCGCAGAGCGGCTGGGCCCGTGAGCCATGGCCGCTGAGCCTGCGTGTCCGGAGCCTGTGCTCCGCAACGGGAGAGGCCACAATAGTGAGAGGCCCGCATAACCTTCATAGAAAGGGGAAAATGATTCACATTTCATTCCTTTACTAAGAAATGGGAAATTAATGATCTTTGCTTCTTATCACCATGCAAAAAGCAAGCTGCGTGAAAAACAATGATAGTAAGGGATATGCTAAGCAATCTTTAAGTATTTGTGATGCTTTAGATTAGTTGTGTCCTATAGACAATTTTACTAGAGCTTTTAAGTGCTTCCAACTTTAGTGCTTTAAATTGCTTAAGCATTTATACTTTTTAAAAAATTTATTTATTTATTATTTTTGGCTGTGTTGGGTCTTCGTTGCTGCACGCAGGCTTTCTCTAGTTGCAGCGAGCAGGGGCTGCTCTTCCTTGGAGTGTGCAAGCTTCTCATTGCAGTGGTTTCTCTTGTTGCAGAGCACGGGCTCCAGCGGACCTGCTTCAGTAGTTGTGGCACGTGGGCTTCAGTAGTTGTGGCTTGTGGGTTCTAGAGTGCAGGCTCAGTAGTTGCGGCGCACGGGCTTAGTTGCTCCGTGACACATGGGACCTTCCCGGACCAGGGCTCGAACCCGTGTCCCCTGTACTGGCAGGCAGATTCTTAACCACTGCACCACCAGGGAAGCCCTAAGCATTTATACTTAGTGGTTATACGATGGTAATGCCTACTCTCTTAATACAGCAGCACTGAAAGACAAATTTATAGATTATGTATCACTTTTAAGGATTGTTTTTTCAAGTGACTTGGTAAACACTATCAAGTCTCAACATCGGTTCTCTATAACTTTCACTTGCTTAACTATGTACCTATGGGGGAAATGGGTCCTTCTGGGAGTTTGTGGCTGAAACTGAGGGTTTTCAGGTATTCCACAGAGCCAGCCAAAAGCACAAAAATAACCTTCCCAAGGGTGAACTTCCTCATAATCTTGTTCCGTGTACCTATGGGAATCCACTGCAACAAAATGCCCTGGAGGGCTGATTTGAATGCCATTTTCTCAAGGGAATTCTTTGTAAAATGCTCATTTGTTTGCCACCAATGACTCTGATGTATCAGCCCAGCAAAGAGCTAAAAAGTTGTGGAGCAAATACAGTCATTAGTTTAGAATACAAACTCCTCAGGGATGAAACAATGTCTATTACCCATGTTCTGAAAGGAGCTACAGAGAAGGACACACTTTGCTGCATAAAAAAAGATTATTTAAAAAAAATACTGAGCAATCTATTTTAGTCCCTTTAAGAATAATATTAATAGTATTACTACTAATATTATTATTCAAAAAGCTAAGCAATACTGTTATTGATGATAATAAGTAACTGCGTCATTTGTAAAGGCATGGTATTGACTCAAGGAGGTGCTCAATAAATACTTGTTGGAGAGTCACTTAAAATCACCAAGGATGTTTAACCTAAGCTGATTTCCATTTGACTTTTAAAAGTTCTCTGCTTCACTATTTGGTCAGAGGGAATTTTAACTAGAAGAGACAGTTTTAGCTTAAAACTCTGAATCATTGTTTTTAGAATAGGTACTAAACTTGACAGAACAAGGTCTTACCTCCCCATAATTCCCTTTTTTCATTAATGTCATTTTTTTCAATGCATGTAAAAGACAGTGCATGCCCTAGATTCTGAAGTCATTAATATAAATTCATGAGCCAAACATGACTGGAGTGTTATCCTGAAAAGCCCTGTACCTTATCATGTTCTTGTCTCAGATTAGTAGCACTTTTTGACCCAAAGGTGGGAAATGTCTATTTAACCAGAGCCAGGAGAGTCAATACTTCTCTGTGTCATATCCTTATACATGAAAACTTTACCTCTATCACCTATGTTTCATTAAATTTAAATTTATACCAAAATAACCAGAATAATAATTTACACCAGAATAAATAGCATTCTGTGATAGAATATATCAGTTTGATATTATATTTAAGCTATTTAGGACTCTTATTCATCTGCAGATTGGGTTTATTGAGGTTTTTGGTGTCTGCCAGTTACCAACACGTTTTTGTTGTTTTAAATACAACTCTGAGTATATGGTATTAATTACTCATAAACGGAATCTGGAATAAAATGGAAAAAGGAAAACTTGGAGGTTTTAAATAAAAGTAATAAATGCTGGAGGAGGATAAAGTTGTTTAGATCAGACTTGCTGGCTTACAACTGGTTTTGTCTGATAATAATGCTTACAATCTCAATTAAAATATATTTTAAATTGATTTATATTACTTGGGGACCAAAATTGCTAACTGTAACTTTATCTGACAAGGAAGAAGAAGTAATACTGTACTTTAGAGAGTCAAGTCAATGCATTTGGACTAATATGCTTCATTTAGGAAGTGAACAAAAAGTTTATTTTGGAGGTGAATACAACTCCAAATTATGAACTATTAAAAAATAGTCGTTCTAGGGCTTCCCTGGTGGCGCAGTGGTTGAGAGTCCGCCTGCCGATGCAGGAGACACGGGTTTGTGCCCTGGTCCGGGAAGATCCCACGCGCCGAGGAGCGGCTGGGCCCGTGAGCCATGGCCGCTGAGCCTGCGCGTCTGGAGCCTGTGCTCCGCAACAGGAGAGGCCACAACAGTGAAAGGCCCGCGTACCACAAAAAAAATAGTCGTTCTGCCAGTATAATTAATAACAACAGAAATACTAGTAAATGCATATAGAATGCTATACATTACTGCTTTATTTCACTCATCATAACAAACTTATTCTTTCGATTTCACAAATGAGGAAACTGAGTCTTAGAAATGTCATGTAATTTTATGAGTTTGCTGAGATGAGAATGCAAAAAGCTTAGTTTCAAACTGAGACCTGCTTAATTACAAAGCTTGAGCTTTGAAATCACAATAGTGAATGAGGAAATAAGCCAACCATAGTAATCTGCAATGGGATTTTCATATCTTAAAAAACTATTTGCAGAAGTCATAAAATAATTTTGATTAAAGCATAAAAACTCAATATAAGTGACAGGTCATAAAATGTTAAGAAAATAATAAAATAATATATGCCTCTAATTGAGTGAACATGTTGTTTGTTTTCTTTTAAAAAAGTTACCTGCTGTTTTACATCTGTCTTTTTGCTTAAGGTGACTTGGATTTGGTTTTCACCAAGTTTGGAACAATTTGCTGTACAGAAGCCCAGCTTGAAATAAAATGGCAGTTGATGACATTTTTCATATTGGCATACTTTGTGTAATATTCAGTGGCTTTTCAATGGCATTTGGATCATGAATAGAAATTACAGAGCCAGCTATCCTAAAAGCAAAACAATTGTTTAGACCACCATTGTGAAGGCATCAATAAAAACTGCTTTAAAGCTGCTGATTTCTACATGCTTATTTAAATTTACGATATTTCAAGGCAGAAGTCTGAAGAAGGAAAGAAAACGTACCTCTCAAAAGAACTGTCAGGGAAACTAAGTATTCTAAAGACATAAAATATAACATGCATAAGAGTTTTACTCCATACTAGTACATTTGTGCTGCAGAGATAGAAGGAATGACTGACATCCTAGTCTCTCATGGTCAACCAACAGCCTCATTCATTCATTTGTTCATTCAATAAATATTGCTTTGAACACATTCCATGTATCAGATGTTCTTCTTGGTGTTGGGGATAAAGATAAATGGAGGAAGGGGTTCCTATAAAGGTTTTGTCATCATGGAGTTGTCTTCATTTGGGTAGACAGCCAATAAACAAGCAAAAAAGTATATAATATATCATGGAGCAGTAATTACTATGGGGAAAAAAGAGTGGGGCAAACAAAACTGAGTATGCCATGGGTGAAAATGGGGATACTATTTTACTTAGGTAATCAAGTAAGGTTTCACTGACAAGGTAACAAGTAAGCAGAGAACTGAGGAAAATGAGAGTAAGCCATGTAGATTTTGGAGTAAAAAAATTCCAGGCAGAGAGAACAGCAAGCAAAAAGGCCCCGAAGTGAAGGCATGTTTGGGTGTGTAGTATAAACCAAGAAGTGGCCTATGGGTTGCAAACTAAGCAAGAGAGAATCTAATAGGAGATAAATGCAGAGAGGTAGTAGAGCCACCATAAAGAGTTTGATTTTTATTTATTAGAGATAAGAAAACAATGGAAAATGTTTTAACAGAGGAGTAGAATTAAACACCTTACATTTTAAAAGAATTTTTAGATCCTCTACCCATTTTTTAATTGGGTTATTTGATTTTGTTTTGTTTGGTTTGGTTTTCTTTTTGTGTGTGTCTGCTGAGCTGTGTGAGTTCTTTACATATTTTGTATATTAACCCCTTATCAGATAAATGATTTGCAAATATCTTCTCCCATTCAGTAAGTTGCCTTTTCGTTTTGTTGGTGGCTTCCTTCTCTGTGCAGAAGATTTTTAGTTTGGTGTAGTCCCATTTGCTTATTTTTGTTTCCTTTGCCTTTGGAGTCCAAAAAAAAAAAAAAAATCACTAAAACTGATGTCAAGGAGCTTACAACATATGTTTTCTTCTAAGAATTTTATGGTTTCAGGTCTTACATTCAAGTCTTTAATCCATTTTGAGTTAATTTTGTGTATGGTATAAGATAGTGGTCTAGTTTCACTCTTTTGCATGTGGTTGTCCAGTTTCCCTAACACCATTTATTGAAGAGATTGTCCTTTACCTATTGTATGTTCTTGGCTCATTTGTTGTAAATTAATTGTCCATATATGTGTGGATTTATTTCTGTGATCTCTATTCTCTTTCATCAATCTGTGTGTGTGTTTTTAGGCCAGTGCCATCCTGTTTTGATTACTGTAGCTTTGTAGTATAGTTTAAAATCAGAGCATATGATACCTCCAGCTTTGTTCTTCTTTCATAAGATTGGTTTGGCTATTCTGGATCTTTTGTGGCTTCATACAAATTTTAAAAGTCTTTGTTCTAGTTCTGTGAAAAGAGCCATTGGACTTTTGATAGGGATTGCATTAACACTATTAATTCTTCCAGTCCATGAGCATGTAATATCTTTCCATTTATTTGTGTCTTCTTCAATTTCTTTCATCAATGTCTTACAGTTTTCTATTAATAGGTCTTTCACCTCCTTGGTTACATTTATGCTTAGCCATTTTATTCTTTTTGATGTAATTTTAAGTGGGACTGTTTTCTTAATTTCTCACCCTCATAGTTCTTTATTAGGGTATAGAAATGCCACAGATTTCTATATATTGATTTTGTTTCCTGCAACTTAATTGAATTCATTTATTAGTTCTAACAGTTTTTCGGTGGAATCTTTAGGATTTTCTAAATATAATATGATATCATCTGCAAATAATGAGTTTTACTTCTTCCTTTCCAGTTTGGATGCCTTTCATTTATTTTTCTTGTCTGATTGCTGTGGCTAGGACTTGCAATACTGTGTTTAAAAAGTGATGAGAGTGGGCTACTACTATTTCGTTTTGTTCCTGAGCTTAGAGGAAAAGTGTTCAGCTTTTCACCATTGAACATGATGTTACCTGTGGGTTTTTCATAGATGGCCTTTATTATGTTGAGGTACTCACTTTCTTCTATACCTACTTTCTTGAGAGTTTCCGCTATGTCCACTTTGTTGAGAGTTTTTTTTTTTATCATAAATCAATGTTGAATCTTGTCAAATGCTTTTTTTGAATCTACCAAAATGATCATTTGATTTTTATCTTTATTCTGTTAATGTGCTGTAACATGTTGATTGATTTATAGATGTTGGACCACCTTTTCATCCCTGGAATAAATCCCACTTGATCATGGTGTATCATCTTTTTAATGTATTATTTAATTAGGCTTACTAATATTTTGTTGAAGATTTTTGCATCTATGCTCATCAAGGATATTTGCCTCTAATTTTCTTTCTTTGTGAAAAAAATATCCTTATCTGGTTTTGGTATCAAGGTAATGCTGGCCTTATAAAATGAAAGAAGAAATACACATGGCCAACAGGTGCATAAGAAGATGTTCAAACATCACTAATCATCAGGGAAATGCAAATAAAACCCACAATGAGATATCACTTCATACCTGTTGGAATAGCTATTATCAAAAAGACAATAAATAACAAGTGCTGGAGAGGATGTGCAGAAAAGGGAACCTTCATACTGTTGGTGGGAATGTAAATTGGTACAACCTTTATGGCAAACAGTATGGAGACTCCTCAAAGAACTTAGAACTACCATATGATCCAGGAATTCCACTTCTGTGTATTTATCTGAAGAATAAAAAAACACTAATTCAAAAAGATATATGCACCCCTATGTTCACTGCAGCATTATTTACAATAGCCAACACATGGAAAAACCTAAGTGTTTCTCCATGTGTTGGCTATTGTGTTGGAAAAACCTAAGCGTACATTGATGGATGAATGGTTGAAGATATGAGACATATATATATATATATATATATATATACATATATATATGTACATATACACATATATAATGGCATATATACTCAGTCATAAGAAAATAAGGAAATCTTGCCATTTATGACAATGTGTATGGACCCTGAGGGAAATAAATTAGACGAAGAAAGACAAATACCATATGACTTCACTTACATGTGGAATCTAAAAAACAAAACAAAAACAAACTATAGATACAGAGTACAGATTATTGGTTACCAGAATGGAAGGAGGCTGGGGAGAGGGTGAAATGGGTGAAGGGGATAAAATATATGGTAATGGATGGTAACTAGATTTACAGCGGCAATCACTTAGTGGTGTATACATATATCAAACTATAATGTTGTATACCTGAAATTTATATAATGTTACATACCAATTTTACCTCAGTTTTAAAAAAATGACTGTAGAGAGCAAGGGTGGAAACAGTGAGATCAGATAGGAAATTACTGTGATTAGCCACATGGGTAACGATAGTGGCTTGGATGGTTGGATTCTAGATGTATTTGTTGATGAACTGGATGTAGTAAAGACAAGACTCCAACGTTTTGGATGTGCTAAGGAGAGTTGATAAAGAGAGGACTCCAAGATTTTTGCCCTAAGCAACTGGCAGAATGGTGTTGCATTGAACTAGGGATTCTGTGTGTTCAGTGGTTTAGGGAAGGAAGTGGGAATTGAAAACCTTGTCTAAGATAAGTTTGAAATGGAGTAGGCAGTAAGTCTGGAGTTCAGTGGTGAGGACTGGGTTTGAACTATTTATTTGGGGCTTATCCACGTATAGTTGACATTTAAAACCATGAGACTTGTTTGCCAGGAATACAAGTAGAGACAGAGAAAAAAAGATTGCACCCTGAGAGGAGAAACCAGAAAAGGAGAGTGAGAAAGACTGATGAGAGAGGGGTCCAAAAAGTCAAGTGAAGAAAGGTTTCTAGAAGGGAGAAGTAATCAACTGAGTCCAATGTGTCGGTAAATCAAGAAAGATGAAGTCTGAGATCTCACCATTGAATCCGACAATGTGGAGATCAGTGGTGACATCGACAAGAATTGATTTGTTAGAATGGTGGGACAAAAGAATGATTAGAGTGGTTAGAGAGAGAATGGAATAAAAGGAGGTAGAGAAAATCAGTTTAGACAACTTTTTCAAGGAGCTTGGTTGTAAGAAGAAATAAAGAAACGGGGCAATGGCTAGGGGAAGATGTGAAGTTAAGGGAGTTCTTTTTTTAAGATGAGATATATTTTAGCATATTTGCATAAATGGTATTAGAAAGGAAAATGGTAATGTAGGAGAAAAAGGGTAGAATATTTGCAGCAATGTCTTTTGGTGAGAAGGGGTAGGATCCATTCATGTAGAGAGAAGTTAGTCTCAGAATAGCGGACAGTTCATCCACAGTAATGGAAAGAAGGGCAAAGTTTGGGGGTTAGATGCAGGAATATTGTTAGACACGGGGCCGGGAATTTGTGGAAACTGGGCTCTTTTATGGTTAGTAAAGTGCCTTTTGTGCTTACATTCTGGTCAAGGACAGAGAGAAATAAGCAGGCAATCAATGTTATGATAAGGACTTACTGGAGGAAAAGAGACTAGGAGTTAGTGTATGTGTGGTTGCTGTGTGCTTATAGGGAAGGAAAGGTGGCCAAGGGGCTGAGTGCTAAAGGTTAAGCAAGCTGCATGTTCAAAGCCCTCGAGGCAAGAGAGTGGAGGACACTCTGGGGACTGAAGATAGCTGGAGGGATCATGGCTGGAAAGAGGTGCTAGAAATGGAGAGGCACAGTGAGAACTGAGAGGATTATATAAGCTTGAGAAATATTTGGAAGTCAGAATGGATAGAACATAGTAGTGAATTGACTATTAGGGATAAGTATGAGGGGAAGAGAAGAGCTACAGTTGACACCCGGGTTCTAGCCTGAGCACTTGGTTTATGTTGATACCTGTATTAGCTTAGTCACCTCTGTTCATGCTTTACCCCTATGCAAATTGCTTTCACATCCAATATATGCCCTATCTCCCTATGAATTCCATCTCTTACTCTTCCAGCCCACACTGATCTTTCTCTTTCTTGAATAATGATGGAAATTACCAGTATTGGTTGAATGTCTTCTGTATGTCAGGCATGCTACTTGGTGTTTAACATGTATCATCTCATTAATCTCTATTACAGCTCCATGAGGTAGGCCTTGTTATCCCTTTTTACGAATAAAAAAAGAGAAGCTCAGTGTGGACATTTTAACAAAGATCTAAATGTCTCCCAAATCCATGCTGAATTGATAAAGTTAAATGACTGAAGAGCAGTTTCTGAATGTCTACTCTGTAGTTTTTGTACACTGTACCACAATGTGTCTGACTACATTGAGACTGTGATTTATGGAGGTGCAATCAACAACCCTTTAACTCATCATAGCACTTTGAACATAGTAGGAATTCAATAAATGTCGACATGAAGTGAAGAAAATCTGTGGATGAGCCCCCAAATCTTGAAACTTTAGGTAAACTGATAGTTTTTGCTGAAACATGTTCAGGGAGGCTGGGGGACCCAAAAATCACTCTCATTGGCTGAAATGCTAACAAAATTATAATGTTAATTGAATAACACTTTAAAGATCTGAAAACAGTCTATGCCTCATCTTTCTTTTGATTCTTTTTTGTAACTATTGTCCTCATCTTATGAATGAGGAAACTGGAGTTCACAGGGTTAAATAGCTTGGTTGTGTGACAAGAGGTCTAAATTTGGAAAAACTGCACATCCAGCACATTTTCCTGATATACCATTTACCTCTCACATCACTATACACTGGTACTTCTCAGTAATCCCCATTTCAGCTAACACATATTGCATATTTACAGGAGAAAAAAAGATGAATGAAATACAGACTCTCACATTTGAATAAAAGGAAAATGATAAGCAGTTAAAAAATCATTCTAAAATGTGACAAATGCAATTAGAATTATGTACAAGATATTAAGAAAGCACAGAGATTGGAAAGATTTGCTTGGGGCAAGGGGTAGCGAACTGGAGAAGGTTTCAAATTGTCCATTAATTCCAAGATGCATTCTCAAATACATTGATCATGACTGGACATTGAATTAAAGAGAAGCACCCACTGGTAGTAGGCCAATCAGGACACCGAAGAGAATGCTACAGATTTTTGCTATACATTCACAGCTCTGCTCTATTTTCTTATATATTTATTAACAAATAATTTCTTTTATTTATAACAAAAGAGGAGCATGATTGGATGATTAGAACAAGACACATTTGGGGCTCATATTTCCTACTCTTAATATGAAAATTTAACAGAAAGCTATCTGGTTTAGAGTAAGTTGTAAACAAATGATGTCAAAAACACTGAGGATCAATATAACCAAATCACCTGACAGGAAGAACTCATTGCTTTTCAGAAATTTCCATGTGACACTTATCTCACTGTCTAGGCTTACAGCCCTGCAAATCTCAACTCACAACATAGTTTTCAATGCCTATGATTATTCTGTTAATTACAGTTAGTTGACTCTTAGTTGACTCCCTTTCAGGAAGTCCTCCCACTTCCAGACTCTCACCATTCCAATCCATTGCCAAATGAATAAAATAAAGAGAAGTGCTGTATTTAAATTTTCATTAATGAAAATCCTCTCATTTCTGGAAAAGTAATTCATACAGGCTGGAGGGGTGAATTTATAAGTGTGCCAATGTACAGAGGTACAGACTTCTAGTTTCCTTTCCCACCACAGATTTGTTATGCATTTTTATCAGCTTCTACTCTTCTGTAATTCTTCAGGGGGGCATTATTCTGAGAGAGGACAGTGAAATAGAATATTGGAACAATGAGAAACAAGGGACAATGAGAAACAAGATACAGGATTAGTACGTCATGCAACATTCACTCATTTGCCCATTCATTTGTTCAAAAAACATTTGTTGATGCCTGCCGTGCAAGACACTGGAGGCGAGAAAGATGAGTAAAGACACAGTCAAGGTTCTCATCATCTCGTAAGAAAAGCAAAGATGTAAAATTCTCACTGCACCCAAATCACACAAAATGCCCTGCCTGCATATTTGATCAAAACCTTCCTTTCAGTGGAGATAAGTCAGGTGTAACAGGCAGGAATTCTCAAGGAAATTTCACAGGTACACAAAGGGACTTAAGTGTGGACTCAGCTCTGCCTCAGCCCTCCCTTATCACAAGTGGGACCAAACACAGAGACCAAACAGAAAAAAAAAATGAGAAAAAAGTGGCCCAAAGATGCCTTAAACTAATATAAATAGAGAAAATGTTGAGATCAGCCAAATTGATGAAAAATGATTTCTATTTTTAAAACTGCCAATGTATAAAGAAATAAAAACAAAGAGCTATAGCCAGGAATTCTCCTCAGAGAATACAGCATGGTAAGATACAAAAGTTCAAAGAGCACTTATAAAAAATGAAAGGAAAATCCATATACAGTCTTTTAACTTCATCAGGAAAGGATGGGGGGCATCGATTGCCATAAGATTGCAAAGGATTTTACTCTGTAGCTAAAGAGCTTAATCCACTAGAACTTTGGGGTTGCTTTTTTAATGAAGCCATCTCTATAATGAATGGCTCCTTCAACCTTCACAAAGGAAAAAAAAATGGCAGGGAGTGTGTCAATCTCCAATAAATTGTGTGGGAGGTAAGATGATCAATAAAAAGTCTCCCTCACTGTCACCTTAAGAAGCAACTGGCTATAGGAATTTGCAACAGGGTGGCAAAATTGTGGTGGGAGTGGGAAGTGGTTAAGAATTCTGAAAAACAAAGGGTGTGTGAATGAGTGTGTGTGTGTGTGTGTGTGTGTGTGTGTGTGTGTGTGTGTATACAGGCAAAGAGGAAAGAAGGTGGCATGGATCTGTTCAATTAAATAACAAGACAGAGCTAGGATTCTAGATTAATCTCCTGTCATCTACCAACATCTATCAAATAAAATAGCTTAGTATCTATAATTCCTTGGAATGTTTCAACAAATTATAAGAAGACTCTTAAGAGAAACAGTAAAATATATCTTTTAAAAAAGATGTGGAGTTTCAGAATTAAGATGTTTGGGTCATGGTTTATTGTCATTATACCTTATTTCTATTTTTTTCAAAATCCCACAGCAATACTCAAATCTAACCCTTGAATTCTTGAATACTCAAATATTAAAATGAATGTTAAAATGATTTTTTTCATAAAATTAATAAAGGCAAGCACCATAAAGATGCTCAAATATATCTTTCCCATAGGGAGTATCTGGGATTGCCTCAGGTTGTAAAGCTAGTAAGGAGAAAAGAAATGCTAAGTGGGAAGTTACACTGTACAAGATTTAGAAAGAATTTTTTTAACTTGCCTTCTTAAGGCTAATTACCATAGATGAAAAGAGCTAGATAACTTAGAGTATTCATTAGCTCTCTCACCGCCACTAAGCACCCATCCCCAAAGTGCTAATAGCTTTCCTACTACATTCTTAAAATGTTTCATATTCACTATTCACGATTCGCACTTCAAAAAGACCAACTCCCTGATTAATGCCTAAATGGAAAGAGTATAAAATGTGCCTCAAAAATTAGTATAGGTCTCAAAGGTATAAACCTACCTGTCTTAAAGATTTTAGCAAAAAATTTTTAAAAAGAAAGCAAGCCAGCTGAGAAGTGTTATTAGCTTTGCCCATACCTCAGTCACTCTCATATCCATATATCCATTCTTCTAGGAGCTGTGGCAATGCAGCCATGTACTTGGGGTACATATATTGGGATTTATCACTTTTCAAAGCTTTGGGTTATGTGTATTCCCCTTTACAATAAACACAACATTGATTCCATTGCCTTTCCCCCCTTTGATCAGAATCATTTACAAAAGTATCAACTCACACATAGGTAAATGGCCAACTTTGTATTATTCCTGTTAGATACTGGTTTCCAGTTCTTTGCCACCAGATCCTCTACTGGACTGATTCCAAATCCAGTCATAACTACAGTGGTTACCCTAATTAAGAGCATCCATAGCTAAGAATAAAGTTGTGTACCAGGCCAAAGGGTTTCAACTCTGCCTACTACTAACAGATGGACTTATAGATAAATCTTTATTTTGTCTTTTACCGCCCTCCCTTTTGGGGGTGAGGGAGACATTGTTTTTTCATTGGTTTTGTCTTTTTTTTTTTTTAACAGAAAGCAAATAAGCTCCTGGGAAATGTGTATACCATATGCTCAAGTCAACATAAATGATTTTTAAGATCTTCTAATTCATGTATTTATTTCTCAACTCCCAGCTACTACCTGGAGTAATTACAATGTACTATATCATCCTCATTATGTGTTCTTCAGCCAGATGGATTTTTCAACTTTGATCATAAAACTCCCCTGTCCCCCAAACCTTCAATGGCATAAACTATCAGTTAGAATCTAAACTCCTTAGTTGGGCATTCAAAGTTCACCACAGTTAGATCCCAACCTACCATTATGGTCTTTAACAATAAAAGAACTCTCTATTTTAGCCAACTGGTCTACTGCTTGTCTCCGGGCATATCTCCAATTTTTATGATAAAATACCTTCTGTTGCTCCTCTTTCCTGAACTGCCCTCATTACCCCATCCTTCACACAAATGCTCCAACTGGCCACCCTAACCAACTTAGTCTCCCTACCAGTCTCCTCTTATGTGCCCCTAACTTTCTGGAGTCATTCAGATTTCATGTGATTTATTACTACATGTACCATAGCCTTTTAAAAGTAACTTAATAAAACTTTTAGTGTAGATGTATAAATCAGGGCCAAAAGTCTTTATCAGTTCATGCATTATAGTTTTTCACTCCAAAATATATAAGTAGAACTTATTACATATGTTATCTTCCATGGGCTTTATCTCATAATTTTGTTTTGTGATTATTTCACTATGTAATTTATTTTTCCTCCATGACTGTAAACACCTAGAATGTAGTTTTTCTACAGTTCACAGTGCCCAGGCAGAGTACTGTATACATATCCTGTGTTTCCATTATGTAATAGATTTTGGACCAACAAATGACATATTATAATACAGTGTTATCTTTTTAAATAATAAATTTGCAACCTGTGATCAACAGCAGACTTAGAAATAAAATTAATTGAAATATTTATTTGAATTTTTAGGAAGAAATTTTTAAAAATTTTGTGAAACATGCAAAGGAAGAAAATTTTTACTTTCCAGCAGTTCTTACACGTTAATAAATCAAGTTATTGTTATCAAATTGGCCACTGAAAGTTGTCTGGTATTTTAAGAAAATTTTAGATGCTTGAATGGCATTTTTTCCATTTGTGATCAAATAATCCTTTGTGTATTTATTTGTCTAATGTCTTTATTTTTTATTTGACTGCCCATTTCTTAAGGGTGGGGACTCTGTGTACCATGTTCATTTCCACATCTCCAGTTCAGTGCCCAGTGCATGGCAGGAGCTCAGAAAATACTCGATGGACCAATGAATTAAAGAATGAAAAACTGAAAAGAAATGAGCTAATTAAAGAACGACTAATATCACGAGAACTCCTACTTATTTGGGCCCTGACCCATAGTAACTACAGCTCTTCAGATGTACTTACTTGGGCTGAAGCTGTAGTTCATCAAGACTGTCTAGATCCTTTGCCTTGCTTTTCACCTCCCCAAGAACTGAACTTGGAGAGGAGTCTCAGCTGGGACTTCCTTTCTCTATGTAAAATACTAGCTTTGAATTAGTGGTTTCCAGTTACCAGGTGTGTTAAGCAACAGACATGCCGATAGAAGAAATCAGGGCAATCTGTGTGTGGTTTGGGAGGGAAAATATTCACCTGATTGACTTCTGGGGAATCTCTAAACATCAGCATCTTGATGATAGTACTGCCTGGTGACAACGGTGGAGATGCTGTTGGTTTGGAGTCCAGAGAAGCTAGACAGGAGGATGTCAAAACAGGGGTAACTCAGTCCCAACATTCTCAGAAGTAATGTGCTCTGAAAAAAGTAGTAATAATGATTGTGACTGCTGTAGAAGACCCTGGTCAAAACCTAGAGGCTCTGGTGGATCCACTACTAGCTGTTGTTACTTACTTTTGTCTTGTTGCTGATGCTATGGTTGAACTTCACTCTATGAAGATTGTTGTTGCTACTACAGCTGTTGGAGGCAAGGTAGACCTTTTCCTCACTGATGAATGTCAGAATGAAATAAGGGTCCTTTTCCCCAATTTTACTTTGGAATGAGTGTGAAAAGAGATCCCAAAGCAGACCCAGAAAATATAGAGCAATATTTCAGCAAACCTTCTCCCTATCCTCACAAAGCCTCTTTATAGTCTGTATTAACAGAAATTGCTCTTGTCAGGGGTCAGTTCAAGTAAGATACCTAGAAAGCTGAGAAGATCAAAAAGCTCATTCATTTTTATATGATGTTATAACAGAAAACTACTATCGTGAGATGATCAAATGAGTGTTTTCATTTTTCAATCATTGTTTACTATCATGCAAACATGGCCAAAATTTCAATGTGCATCTTCTGGTGTATTCCAGTCATTTTTAGATAAACTATAATTTGCATTCAAAGGGAAGAATGAAATGTTCACACAATCATAGTTCTGTGGTGTCCCTCTCACCTAACTCAGTACTTATAGCAAGTTTCTGACCCTAGTAACAAATTGTCATTATTCTGGGGTTTGAATCAATAGGATTATAATTGAAATAACAGAATTTCAAATTATATTTCTGATTCAAGATATAAAGAAAGCTATAAAATTTTAATAAACAGTTAAAGAAGAAAACTAGAGACCTAATAAAAAGAAATCAGTCTGCAAAATATCTCTGGCATCTATGGCACAAACTTCACACACTAGAGAAGTAGTTTATTAGTGTTTGAATGAAGCAAATAGCAAGACTGAGGTTTTTATCTTGTGGGGAAGGAACATAAAATGAGGGTAAAACGGAAGTACCAAATGTAAATTATTCATTACCAGAAGAATACTATTATAGGAGGGAAAGTAAAGAGTAGAGTTTGAGGGAAAACACTTAAAAATGAGTTCTAGGGCTTCCCTGGTGGTACAGTGGTTAAGAATCCAACTGCCAAGGCACGGGACTCGGTTTTGAGCCCTGGTGTGGGAAGATGCCACGTGCTGCGGAGCAACTGGGCCCGTGTGCTACAACTACTGAGTCTGCGCTCTAGAACCTGCGAGCCACAACTACTGAAGCCCGTGCACCTACAGCCCGTGCTCTGCAACAAGACAAGCCAACGCAATGAGAAGCCCATGCACCACAGCAAAGAGTAGCCCCCACTTGCTACAACTAGAGAAAGTCTGCAAGCAGCAACGAAGACCCAATGTAGCCAAAAATAAATAAAATAAATTTTTAAAAAATGAGTTCTAACAGGTTCTGGATTTATATCTATGAAAATCATCCAAAACAACAAGTTCAGAGTTAAACCAAATGACTTTTTTTTTTTTTTTTTTTTTTTTTTTTGTGGTAGGGGAGCCTCTCACTGTTGTGACCTCTGCCATTGCGGAGCACAGGCTCCGGACGCACAGGCTCAGTGGCCATGGCTCACGGGCCCAGCTGCTCTGCGGCATGTGGGATCTTCCCGGACCCAGGCACGAACCCGTGCCCCTGCATCGGCAGGAGGACTCTCAACCACTGTGCCACCAGGGAAACCCTTAAATGAAATTTAAGGTCTTTCCTGTGTCTAATTTTGACGATTGCAGGGGTTAAGTAAATTAACTGTCTTACAGTTCCCAATACTGATGATCCTTTCAAGCACCTTTGTCAATTTATCTCTATTATGTATAGCACTGAATTTTGCCCAGTAAACATATTTGCCACCTTGACCTAGTGAGGATTTTAGTGTGAAAGGAATGCATATGGAAACGATTGGAAATTTTAAAATTACACACTGCCTTGTACCTTTGGTTGAATAGAAATATACCAGGAAAACATGACCAAAAAAAAAAAAAAGAAAGAAAATGGGAACACTAAGGCAAGCATAAAACTTACTGGTATCCTTAGGAATTAGTGTTTAAATTATAATTGCTTTCTGGCTTTTAAAACCTAAACTGTTTGTTGTTTTTTTTTTAATCTTATATGGGGCTCAGTATACTGTTTTTTTTTTAACATCTTTATTGGAGTATGATTGCTTTACAATGGTGTGTTAGTTTCTGCTGTATAACAAAGTGAATCAGCTATACATATACATATAGCCCCATATCTCCTCCCTCTTGCGTCTCCCTCACACCCTCCCTATCTCACCCCTCTAGGAGGTCACAAAGCACCGAGCTGATCTCCCGGTGCTATGTGGCTGCTTCCACACTATCTATTTTACATTTGGTAGTGTATATATGTCCATGCCACTCTCTCACTTCGTCCCAACGTACCCTTCCCCCTTCCCATGTCCTCAAGTGCATTCTCTATGTCTGCGTCTTTATTCCCATCCTGCCTCTAGGTTCTTCAGAACCATTTTTTTTTCTTTTTTAGATTCCATATATATGTGTTAGCATATGGTATTTGTTTTTCTCTTTCTTACTTCACTCTGTATTACAGACTCTAGGTCTATCCACCTCACTACAAATAACTCAATTTCATTTCTTTTTATGGCTAATATTCCATTGTATATATGTGCCACATCTTCTTTATCCATTCATCTGTCAATGGACACTTAGGTTGCTTCCATGTCCTAGCTATTGTAAATAGAGCTGCAGTGAACATTGTGGTACATGACTCTTTTTGAATTTTGGTTTTCTCAGGGTATATGCCCAGTAGTGGGATTACTGGGTCGTATGGTAGTTCTATTTTTAATTTTTTAAGGAACCGCCATACTGTTCTCCACACTGGCTGTATCAATTTACATTCCCACCTACAGTGCAAGAGGGTTCCCTTTTCTCCACACCCTCTCCAGCATTTATTGTTTTTAGATTTTTTGATGATGGCCATTCTGACTGGTGTGAGGTGATACCTCACTGTAGTTTTGATTTGAATTTCTCTAATGATTAGTGATGTTGAGCATCCTTTCATGTGTTTGTTGGCAATCTGTATATCTTCTTTGGAGAAATGTCTATTTAGGTCTTCTGCCGATTTTTGAATTGGGTTGTTTGTTTTATTGATATTGAGCTGCATGAGCTGCTTGTAAATTTTGGAGATTAATCCTTTGTCAGTTGCTTCATTTGCAAATATTTTATCCCATTCTGAGGGTTGTCTTTTCATCTTGTTTATGTTTTCCCTTGCTGTGCAAAAGCTTTTAAGTTTCATTAGGTTCCATTTATTTTTGGTTTTATTTCCATTTCTCTAGGAGGTAGGTCAAAAAGGATCTTGCTGTGATGTATGTTATAGAGTACTGGGCGTATGTTTTCCTCTAAAAGTTTTATAGGGTCTGGCCTTACATTTAGATCTTTAATCCATTTTAGGGTTTATTTTTGTGTATGCTGTTAGGGAGTGTTCTAATTTCATTCTTTTACATGTACCTGTCCAGTTTTCCCAGCACCACTTATTGAAGAGGCTGTCTTTTTTCCACTGTATATTCTTGCCTCCTTTATCAAAAATAAGGTGACCATATGTGCGTGGGTTTATCTCTGGGTGTTCTATCCTGTTCCATTGATCTATAGTTCTGTTTTTGTGCTAGTACCATACTGTCTTGACTATTGTAGCTTTGTACAGTATAGTCCGAAGTCCAGGAGCCTGATTCTTCCAGCTCCGTTTTTCTTTCTCAAGATTGCTTTGGCTATTCGGGGTCTTTTGTGTTTCCATACAAACTGTGAAATTTTTTGTTCTACTTCTGCGAAAAATGCTATTGGTAGCTTGACAGGGATTGCACTGAATCTGTAGATTGCTTTGGGTAGTACAGTGATTTTCACAGTTTTGATTCTTCCAATCCAAGAACATGGTATATCTCTCCCTCTGTTTGTATCATCTTTAATTTCTTTCATCAGTGTCTTAGTATGTTTCTGATCTGATCTTTATGATTTTTTTCCTTCTGATATCTTTGGGGGTTTTTTGGTTCTTCTTTCTCTAATTGCTTTAGGTGTAAGGTTAGGTTGTTTATTTGAGATGTTTTTGGTTTCTTGGGGTAGGAGTGTATTGCTATAACCTTCCCTCTTAGAACTGCTTTTGCTCCATTCCATCCCATAGGTTTTGGGTCATCGTATTTTCATTGTCATTTGTTTCTAGGTATTTTTTTATTTCTTCAGTGGTCTCTTGGTTATTTACTAGTGTATTGTTTAGCCTCCATGTGTTTGTATTTTTTACAGATCTTTTCCTGTAATTGATATCTAGTCTCATAGCACTGTGGTCAGGAAGGATATTGATATGATTCAATTTTCTTAAATTTACTAAGGCTTCATTTGTGACCCAAGATATGATCTATCCTGGAGAATGTTCTATGAGCACTTGAGAAGAAAATGTATTCAGTTGTTTTTGGATGGAATGTCCTATAAATATCAATTAAGTCCATCTTGTTTAATGTATCATTTAAAGCTTGTGTTTCCTTATTTATTTTCATTTTGGATGATCTGTCCATTGGTGAAAGTGGGGTGTTAAAGTCCCCTACTATGAATGTGTTACTGTTGATTTTCCCTTTTATATAGCTGTTAGCATTTGCCTTATGTATTGAGGTGCTCCTATGTTGGTTGCATAAGTATTTACAGTTGTTATATTTTCTTCTTGGAATGATCCCTTCATCATTATGTAGTTTCCTTCTTTGTCTCTTATAATAGTCTTTATTTTAAAGTCTGGTTTGTCTGATATGAGAATTGGTACTCCAGCTTTCTGTTGATTTCCATTTGCATGGAATATCTTTTTCCATCCACTCTCTTTCAGTCTGTATATGTCCCTAGGTCTGAAGTGGGTCTCTTGTGGACAACATGTGTACAGGTCTTGTTTTTGTATCCATTCAGCCAGTCTACATCTTTTGGTTGGAGCATTTAATCCACTTACATTTAAGATAGTTATCGATATGTATGTTCCTATTACCATTTTCTTAATTGTTTTGAGTTTGTTATTGTAGGTCTTTTCCCTTTCTTGTTTTTCCTGACTAGAGAAGTTCCTTTAACATTTGTTGTAAAGCTGGTTTGGTGGTGCTGAATTCTCTTAGCTTTTGCTTGTCTTTAAAGGTTTTAATTTCTCTGTCAAATCTGAATGAGGTCCTTGCTGGGTAGAGTAATCTTGGTTGTAGGTTTTTCCCTTTCATCACTTTAAATATGACCTGCCACTACCTTCTGGCTTGCAGAGTTTCTGCTGAAAGATCAGCTGTTAACCTTATGGGGATTCCCTTGTATGTTATTTGTTATTTTTCCCTTGCTGCTTTTAATATTTTTTCTTTGTATTTAATTTTTGGTACTTTGATTAATATGTGTCTTGGTGTGTTTCTCCTTGGATTTATCCTGTATGGGACTCTCTGCCCTTCCTGGACTTGATTGACTATTTCCTTTCCCATATTAGGGAAGTTTTCAACTATGATCTCTTCAAATATTTTCTCAGTCCCTTTCTTTTTCTCTTCTTCTGGGACACCTATAATTAGAAAGTTGGTGTGTTTAATGTTGTCCCAGAGGTCTCTGAGACTGTCCTCAATTCATTTCATTGTTTTATCTTTTTTCTGCTCTGCAGTAGTTATTTCCACTATTTTATCTTCCAGGTCACTTATCTGTTCTTCTGCCTCAGTTAATCAATCAGCTATTGATTCCTTATAGAGAATTTTTAATTTCATGTATTGTGTTGTTCATCATTGTTTGTTTGCTCTTTAGTTCTTCTAGGGCCTTGCTAAATGTTTCTTGTATTTTCTCCATTCTATTTCCAAGATTTTGGATCATCTTTACTATCATCTGTCTGAATTCTTTTTCAGGTAGACTGCCTATTTCCTCTTCATTTGTTTGGTCTGGTTGGTTTTTACCTTGATCCTTCATCTGCTGTGTGTTTCTCTGTCTTCTCATTTTGCTTAACTTACTGCGTTTGGGGTCTCCTTTTCACAGGCTGCAGGTTCATAGTTCCCATTGTTTTTCTTGTCTGCTCCCAGTGGGTAAGGTTGGTTCAATGGGTTATGTAGGCTTCCTGGTGGAGGGTACTCGTGCCTGAGGCTGGATCTTGTCTTTCTGGTGAGCAGGACCACATCTGGTGGTGTTTTTTGGGGTGTCTGTGTCCTTATTATAATTTTAGGCAGACTCTCTGCTAATGGGTGGGATTGTGTTACTGTTTTGCTAGTTGTTTGGCATAGGGTGTCCAGCACTGTAGCTTGCTGGTCATTGAGTGGAGCTGGGTCTTAGCGTTGAGATGGAGATATCTCGGAAAGCTTTCACCGTTTGATATTATGTGGAGCCAGGAGGTCTCTGGTGGACCAATATCCTGAACTCGGGTCTGCCACCTCAGAGGCACAGGCCTGACACCCAGCTGGAGCACCAAGACCCTGTCAGCCACATGGCCCCGAAGAAAAGGGAGGAAAAAAGAAAGCAAAAAAGCGAGAAAAAAGTAAAATAAAGTAGAGTTACTAAAATAAAAAAATTATTAAATTTTTAAAAAAGTTAAAAATTAAAAAAAGAAAGAAAGAAGAGAGCAACCAAGCCAAAAAACAAATCCACCAATGATAACCAAGCTAAAAACTATACTAAAAAAAGAGAAAGAAACAAACAATAAAGGACAGACAGAACCCTAGGACAAATGGTAAAAGCAAAGCTAGCTATACAGACAAAATCACACAATACATACACATGCACACTCAGAAAAAGGAAAAACATATACATATCTTTTCGGAAGTCTGAGGTCTTCTGCCAGCGTACAGTAGGTGTTCTGTAGGAGTTGTTCCACGTGTAGATGTATTTCTGATGTATTTGTGGGGAGGAAGGTGATCTCCACGTCTTACTCCTCCACCATCTTGAAGGTCTCCCCCAACCATTTTTATAAGTGTATTTTTTAAGACTAGCATTTCCTAAATGTTTTTTATTTCCTATCCAAAATTCCAATCAAATTTTGATGACCCCTCTTGCCGAGGTGATTAATTTGTAGGACTCTTTTGAAGTATTCCTTTACTTTGTGTATTTTGCCTTTTCCCTTTGCTTCCTTCATTCCAAGGGTTAAAATAAATGAATAATAACAACAATAGCAGAAGCAGCAACAGCAGCAACAACAAAATGGCTTTATTCTCTTTGTATGAAGATATTCACATTCTCAGACTAGTCTTTTCCTCTGTAGATTGGGCTGGCCATAGAGTGCTCGCTTATGGAGTCTGAGTCTCCTTCTAGTTAAGAGGCATTCAGTGAAGTGGACTTTTGTATCCTGTGGAGATGGACCCCTGAGTTCCAGTCCTCACTGAGTTCCCACTCTGCCACTTGCTTATTTACAAAGTCAAGCGAGTTCTTTAATTTCAGTTCCTGTTTCCTCATTTGGAAAATAAGGATATAATAATAGCTACTTAAAATAGGGGTTTTTTTTTGAGGACGTAAGTGCTTGGAAGTGTGTTTGGCACATTAAAATTGCCATGTGAGTGTTTGCTCCTATTATAAACTGTATTTGTTCATGTGTGCCCCTAAAAAAAAAAAAAAATCAAAGTTGACACTCCAATTGTTTTCTTTTTTAAGTAAAATACAATATAGAGAGACTATTATGAAGCTGTTTTTATTTTTGTTTTCACTCAGTTTTTAAAAAATCAGTTTATCTAGGGAGTACATGCAGTGACATGCTTTAATTAAGAGAGATGAACCTACATATATTAATGTGGGACAATGATGATTTTTCCAGCAACATCATTTTTTTTTAACCTCAGCTACTATTAAAGTGAAAAAAAACCCAAAACCCTTCTTAGAGTCATTAAGACACTTATTATGAGTAGCCCTGGGCAAAACATTAAATAAAAGAGCATACAATCCCAGGAAGAGCATTTAATTTAATGAAATTCAGCCTATAAACCCAAATGTAGATAATCCTATCTATACAGGGCAAAACAGAAAATGCCATGGTAGAGTTAGGGATTAACGTGACAATGTCTTTCATATAATGCTTTAATCCCACTTGTTCAATATTGGAAAATGGGAATGGAGGTCCTATTGTCACTGACAATGTGCTAATAATGAAATACTCTTGGGGGAAAAGGCTCTTTGGGTTACCATAGGCCTGAGGCTACTGAAAAAAAGAGGAAGCATGGGAAAGAATGCTGGATTACTAAAATGGAAATGTAGGATACTTTCTCATTGTGAGGTCATAGGGAGAATAAGATATTTTGGTTCTGGGAAATTCCAGCTAGCTGCATCTATATTTTTATCCTTTGTCCTGCTTCTGCAGGCATTTGCCACAGAGCTGTGTTTTCCCCCTTGTTCTGCACCTCCATGGCTAACATATGGGAAGGGTTTTTTTCCGGCTGGGGCCCATGCAAAGTGTACTTTAACCGTCCTCCACCTGAAATCCTCCACCATCCGTAGAGCAGTTATGTGCAGGGATCAAATTAGCAGTGTAGCGTCAAGCTGGTACTTTTGGATATATTCACAATCAGTTCCAAATAAGTGACTAGAACAGCTGTGTAGCAACTCTATTTATTAAGATGTCCAAAATGACTAAATTGATGGTTTTGATCCTCTCAAAGATTTGTATCCTTTCATTATCTTAAGTAAAAAGGAAGCAATTCTCTATTTCTGAAGAGCTGATTGGGACACACTGAGGCACAATATTAAAGAGATGGGATGCATTCTTTAAATGCAAATCCTTATTTCCCCATCTATACCTAAACTACAAAACAAATATTTGAAATGGACACACATTACAAGGCAGAATTTTCTCACATACTTCTCTGAACCAAGTTGTTCTCTAGTCTTGGAAACATTTTTTAGAAAGTGGATTTCAGTGATTTCTCATAGCTAGCAACTAAAATATTTTTTTATTTTCAATCTTATGAATTACCCAAAGACTTTCCCAGTTGTGCTTTACCTTCCTCTTCTGCCTCCCTCCCTGTCTCCTCCTCCAGGTTTAAGGAACACTTTGAGCAGGGTTCTCTCTGCAGCTCCAGCAAGTGCAGCTCCCTCTGCCTGGACCACCCTCCTCCTGGCCCTTCATTTCTGAGAGCTGTCATTAAGTCCTCCCCTGGGATGCTTTTGGTAACCTCTCTGGGCTCTGTTAGGCTCACTTCAAACACTCTTTGTGTTTAATTGCTTGCACATTTACAGGACCTCTCACAAAACCTGAGCTCTTTGAAGGCATGTATGATGACTTTCATTCATACAGAAAATAAAAGCATGAGGTCTGGAATCTAGTAAGTATTCAATACATTTATTCATTGACTGACTGACTGACTGACTGAATAAATGCTGCTTCAGGAAACACTTCAGGACTCTCACCCTGTATAGTGTCTCTTGAGAGATTTCCTTGGTTACTTGAGAAAATTATGAGAGGCCAGTGTTCATAAAGGGAAAAGGCAATTAAACTAAATTGTGGGTCAGGAGTAACAATGGATCAATGACATTATTTTGCTTTCAAAGGACAGTCACATTTAGCCATCAAATAATTACAGGGACCTTTAAATGTTTGAGGTGTGACCATAAAGTAATGAAATGACTTCAATAAACAATACATGAAAACCAGTTTCATTAACTTAAAGTCACACTCTCACAGATACATTTAACATGCTGCTTTTACAATTAAAACAACAGCTCTGAACAATTCAATGAGGTTCCAAACACACATTTTCAATTTTCTCAAAGAGCTTAAGAGTTCAAAAATATAAGCAACTTATTTACTAGAATAGCTTTTAGTTGTAAAATATATAATAATGTATGAAAAGGCCAATAGAGGAAGATTTCAGGGATGCTTTGAAAATCGGGGCTCATTTCTCAGGATTCTAGGCTATTTCTAAATATGCTGAACTTTGAGTTTGGAAACTTGTTTTATAGGCAACTTTATTCCCATAATGGTCTCAGTCTCACTTCCCAAGATAGTGGTCTATCAGAAACGAGGAATTTGGGAGGGGGGGACTGCTGAAAAAGTTGAATCACTAGAATTTCCTATTGGACTTGAACTTAGGTGCACACAAAGAAACAACAGGGCAGTCAGTCAGTGAGAAAGAAAAATGTTTAAAGAATTAATTCCTGTCTAGTTCCAGTTTTCATGTCACAGAGGAAAAGAAGAATTTAATCAAAAAGGCCCTAAATACATTTGCAGCGGGGCTAATGCATTTCTTTTTATTTCTACTCTTTGCACCGCTGTAGGAAGCCAACCAACTGAAAAACAACTGCCCATCTCTCATCAACTTCTCATTTATCAATGTCCCCATACCTACGCTCTAGGCTGTTTCTCCTTTGGCAATTACTGTACCTTTATAAAGGAAGGCTATCTTTGCCATAATAACATATGGTTATTATGACATATGGTTGTGTTTAATCATCTTAAATCTAAAATGATTTTAAATGCTAAAAAGCAGCTTTTGTTTGAAAATCGCTTACCTTTGGAACTCTCCAGGCACAGAGGGGAGGGCTGTGACTGAAACATGAGGAATTTTTATTTCATTTCATTATTTTACTTTTTGGTTATTTTCTTCTAACTTACTGGGATGTATGTTATTTAAAATATATAACATTAAGATCCTGAACATTTTTAGTGCCCTATTTCTAAGTATTTTGTGTCACTGTTGTATGTCTTTATGACTATGATTAATAGGCCTAAATAATACGGTCAAAGAGTAGAAAAGACAGAAATAATCTTTAGTCTTTATCTTCTGGGCAAAGGTACGGTACATTTGGCAGGAACAGATGAAGCCCCTTTGAGTCCTATAATTGTTCGTCTAATACAGCCATCAGCATTCAAAGTCACAGATAGGTATAATATACAATCATGTTTAAGCAGTGTATTGTTTGGTCCCCAAAAGGAGAGATTAGTCCAGTCTTTCACTAAATGGAAAGGCTGTTTTATTTTTAATCCTTAACTCATTTGTTTCTTTCAAAAGTACTTTTCTATTTAAATTTGTTACAATCCCTCATTGCAACAAAATCCTATCATCGTAAATCCTTTCCTAGTGCAGGCAGCCACCCCTTGAACACAGGCAGATAATTCATGTTCTTTTGCATCACAGAACCCCATGTAGTTTCCTACAGCGAGGCAAGCACCTCAAAGAGCTGCAGTGTGGGTTCTTCAGAAGGAACCTAGGGGGTTCTTGAACCCCATAGCGAGGGCAGACTCAAACAGCAGCAGCGGCTAGCAGGTGATTGCAACTGGGAAGGGAGGTATGCAACAGTAGTCAAGAGGTAAAATAACAAAATCACAGAGTTTGCTATTTTACTTTACTGGAGACCAAGAAAATCTTGGGAAGTACTTATGGACTTCAATTTTACAATCCAAGTGGTGCACTGGGTTTCCAGATTGTACAGTTCGTATTAAATCAATTTTATCATCGATTGTTTCTCCTGATGTTAAACAGATCTGATGACTACTCTAGCCACCACTGTAGGTGTTTATTTAAAGAACACATTTTCCACAGCCTGTTCCCCATTTTACAGCTTTACTGGAGCATTCTCATGTCAACCAAGCCCCCTGGGCTTTTAGAAGCGATGAATCCTAAAAGATGTTTTCCCCACAGAAACCACAAGGTAAATGTAACAAGTAATCAATCTTCTGAGCAGCAATCAGGCAACCACTTAACGAACATACTACACAAACAGAATAATTAATCTAAGCACTGTCCCGAATAGTAATTAATCTGATCGGCTCCAAGTGATATATTTGTTCACTGTACCCTGTTTTGTTTCATACTTGTCATAGTGAAAGGTGTCAGAGACAGTACAAATGTGTTAACCAGTTTAAAAGAATACTAATTTCAGGAGGAAAGTGTGACACAAATGTTTATGCAGTGTGGGATGTTCGTTCCTTTGTTTGCAAAGGAGAACAACACATATCACTGTCAGACTGAAACGAAAAGGACAAATGCTTTAAAATAAAGGAGGAAACGCCACTCCCAAACATCAGGCAAGCCAGTAAAGACCTGAGACAATTATAATATGATCTGGACCAATAATTGCCTCCTGGGTAAGGGCAGGTAAACTTAATTATAAATGTCCTGACGAATGAAAATGAAATAAAACAGAATGAAAAGTACAGAGCCAAAAGAGTACCCTTCTCTAAGATCTGTGACACACCAAGAAGAGATGGTTGATTTGCCAGGAAAATGGGTTGCATAGGAGCTAATTCTGATGGTTTAGAATAAAAGGCTAAACATAAATTCCTTATCATCTATCTCTTTTTTTGGATCCTGAATTCAATAATTTCAAGTGTTATCAGCTACCTCTTATCATTGAACTTCACTTTATGTCACGAAGACCAAATCTTTATTGCAGGGTGGCTGCTGGGAGAGTAAAAAGGAGCCACCAGATTGGATTCACAACTGACATTTGGACCAGTAGTGTAATATGTAGTGGTATTCAGCCTCACCCCAGGTCAGATCCTACTGAGTAAAGGGGCTTTCTTAAAACTGTGTTTTTAACCTAAGGAAGCTGAGCGACGTCATCTTCAGATTTTTAGGCTTTTTTGAAAATTTTCCATGAAATTGAGATTGCATGGTTATAAAACATTCTCCCTGGCATCCTTTAGATCCTCTTGGTGGGCAAAGGAAGAGAAGAAAGCAGGAATTCTAGAAAACACTAAGACACATTTTCTTACAGCAAAGATGGTGACAGGATGTATAGCCATTTTGCAGTTTCTGTACCACCTATGCCTACCTCTGGTGTTGGGGATATTCCCCCACTACCACTACCACCCCTGCAGGAAGGCGGGTCTAAGTGGTCATGTTTGCACCAGATAAAGCTACTGCTTGAACAGCTAACTGAAACAAGAGTGGACACTTGAGCCAGGGAAGCTAACTATAGGCCGGTCTAAGCCATTAAGACACTCTTTCCTAGGAATGTGGAATTCAGACACTGAGACATTGACTTTGTTAGTTGTGGAGAGCCCTGATGCAGAGGCAAGTGATGTCCAGGTAGAAATCACTCCCTTAGCAAGCAGTGATTTCTAAGCCCACCCATGGACAAGAAGAATAAGAGGAAACAGCAAAACTGAACAAAGAAAGTCAGTCAGTTTAGAGAACCAGGGTAAGGGCCCAGAAGCAGACCAAACAGCAGGAAATGCCCCAGAAATGGAAGGAGACATCTCTTCTCAGTCTAACCCTATGTGGCCTTGATGTCTGTAATTTCCTGTTTTTAGAATTGGTGTGATTCCCTGCTGGATCTATTCAGTAAAC
This sequence comes from Neophocaena asiaeorientalis asiaeorientalis, assembly GCF_003031525.2. NCBI lineage: Eukaryota > Metazoa > Chordata > Mammalia > Artiodactyla > Phocoenidae > Neophocaena > Neophocaena asiaeorientalis. Next base: position 395,150 of record NW_020174558.1, read on the forward strand.
ACCGTGTTTACATGCATTGGTTTCTGTAACTTTAAATATAACATTTCTTGAACAGAAAAGATTCACCAAATAGAAAAATCTGGGAATAGGCATATAATTAGCAAGTAGCAAATAAGTTACTGGGTTTCAAAAGAACAACAGGTTACAGAGCTTCAGTAAAAGATTCCACACAGAAAAAGGATGTCAGTGAAGACTTTAATTTGGCCTGAGAAAAACAAACAAACAAAAAACAACCAATAACAATAGCCAACCTTTATAGAATGCTTACTATAAGTTGGGCACTTGTATAAGCATTTACATATGTGAGCTATTTAATCCTCATAACATCCTCTGACACAGATGCCATAATCCCCATTTTACAGGTGAGGAACTGATGCAGAGAGAAATTAAATAACATGCTCAAAATCCCACAACTATTAAGTAGGCAGAAGTGAACCATGGAAGTTTATAAGCCCAAGACATCTGTTGTTGAAAATAGGTAACATAAAGAAACACAATATAGGAACATATATCACGGCAACATTTCCCAAAGTATATCTCCTAATACGCTATAGTTACAAAGTGTAACTATTAATCCCAGGGGATGTTCACAGTTGTTATTTTACAGGAAAGGTCTTGGTACTCAGATAAATTTGGAAAACTTTGGGTCAGACAATGTAAAATAAATTCAAATATATAATGAATATATAGGTACATATATATGATATAATAACATATGAGCTAATATATAGCATAGATTTTCAAGAGGGAGATATTTTATGTAGTTTCCTTCCAAACTTATTTGACAACAGAGTTCTTTTTAGGGTGGTCTCATCAAAACAGCACATTCTGGGAACTTCTATCTTAGAGAAAAACTAAAGTAGTAATTTCTTATGGGTTCAAATACATGCATAACTCCCCAAAATAACCTCCTAATTAGTCAATAGCTAAATTTCTGATGAAGTAAATCAGAACATTCTTAAAAGTTTATAAGAAGCTAGATACATGCACAACCACCCCAGTTCCCATTCATGAAAGGAAAACATAAAATTCAGCACTTTGGATTCAAAAAAACGCTGTCTTCCATTTTTTAACACCCTCCTGGATTTGGGATGTGATGAGAATAAGAAGGCTGAATAATAATTGACCGGTTAATAAAATTGCTTATATTGTGATTGTCATTATAGATTCAGTGAACTCTATCTGATAGCCACAAGAAATGAAAAATGTTTGCCTTAAATCACAGAAGACTTGAGGACAAGTGGATGGTGAAGATGCATATACAATCTTAGTTCCTTGGTAAGATTAACTCTGTGTTACCTCCCATATCTGCTATAGCACCAAATTTATAATGGCAGCTAAAAATCTCAGACTTTCCCAAACCAAAAGCTAGCTTCACCACCACTTGCAACTCCCACCCTAGCAATAGAAGAAGATATGTACTTGAACATCTTACTAAGTATGCGATGCTGCCACTGACCATCAGTAAAGTGATCATGAATGAATCCTCACCATCCTTATTCTGGAGTCAAGGCCTCAAACAGAAGCATCTGATTAGCCACGTCAAGGTCACATGACTGAGCCCTGGCTGCCAAGAAGCTTTGAAAAGGTTTCTTTCCCTTTCTTAACATCTGCACTCGGAGACAGGATACTTATTCTAATGATATTACACATGGTGGAATGTTTCCTTTAAATAGTAAGGTACACTGGCAAGTAGGATAGCTAAAAAGTGACAAAAGTCTACTACAATGACCAGGGACTATTTTGAGTGACAATTTCAAGTTCTGCAGGAACCTATAAAACTGACCTAAATAAACTGTTGCAGCGGGTGAGGTTGGGCCATATCCACTCAACCTCACTTGTGGGCTCCAGCCTCTGACTTCCTTGTTTTGGCTGCACTTGAAAAGGTGGGTATCAGACACATCTTAACTGAACACAGGACAGCAGAGGCCCTCAAGGCCAGGATGGTTGATGGAGCCCACAGATGAGACCCTCACTTCACTTGACGCTGACAGTGTTTCTCTTATTACAAGTCTCATTTGATAGGAGTAAATAAGATCCTCTTGTTTAAGTAACAGATGGCTGGCATTGCAATGTTGACATTCAGGAAGCCAAGAAAAAAAGGTGACCACATGAACTGGAGAGATGGGAAAAGACTAAGACTGGGACCCAATCCCACAGCACCCAGATAGAAATTAGAAGAGAAGGTCCATGCTTCCAAGTATAGCTCTATCTAGAATTTACCAACACGCCCTGAAAGGCACTATGCTTATAATTATAGGTATCATCTCATTTAATGCTTTGAACAGTCAAATGATGTGGATTATATTATTATACCAAGTTTACAGAAGAAGAAACAGAGTCTTCGGTATTTGAAGTCACTTGCCCAAAGTTATAAACTCCTCAGTGACAGAGACACCTCGCCTATCTGACTCTAAGCCCTGTGCTCACAATTAATGATCCCTTTGGCTTCTTTCTATCCCATTCATGGCTCTATAATCTCATTTTTAACATATGACTGAAAGAGAAAGAGAAAAAGACAAAGAAAAGACTGGCTAATTAAGTAATGATTATTTCTGGTAGGACTGAGGATGCTATTGTGGCATGACTAATGGCACCACACTTCCCATTTAGTATTCAGGAAATGGCTGGTCAGGAGTGTGCAGATGGAAAGCCTCAGAGGTGTAAGATTATTCTCCTGGAGAATTACCCTTTCGGTTTCTTCCACCAGAGCCTCACAATGGTCTCCTGAAATGTACCTCAGTGAAAACTCAAGCAGAAAGGCAGCTTCATCTCTGAATTCACTGGGTTTCTAGGGTGACAACCACATCAATAAAGCCATGGAGAAGTAGCAGAATATGTGACATGCCTTCCTAGGAATAACCCAATGCCTGGCTGAAAGCTGTAATTCTTACCAAGAAAGGAGCATACAACGGATTTTACAATTTACATGTGGGTGTTGTGTGTTATGAAAAATTAAACTTAACTACAAATGCATTCACCTCTATCATAAAAGGGATCTTGGATTTTACAAGACTCATTGCAAAGCTCCTTTAAGTAATCAGCTCCTCTATTATAGTTCAATGAGTTTTTTATAACTTATTACACAAGGTCCCTGAGATAGCAAAATTTAAGGTTTGAGTATTAGCAGCTACTGCAATAAAGTTTCCAGCATAAATAAAAAATAATACATTTAAAATGATAATGTGACCTTAGGAGAAGATGGCGGAAGAGTAAGACACAGAGATCACCTTCCTCCCACAGATACATCAGAAATACATCTACACGTGGAACTGCTCCTATGAAACAACCACTGAACGCTGGCAGAAGACCTCAGACCTCCCAAAAGGCAAGAAACTCCCCACGTACCTGGGTAGGGCAAAACAATAAAGAATAAACAGAGACAAAAGAATAGGGACGGGACCTGCACCAGTGGGAGGGAGCTGTGAAGGAGGAAAGGTTTCCACACCCTAGAAGCCCCTTTGCGGGCAGAGACTGCAGGTGGCGGAGGCGGGAAGCTTCGGAGCCACGGAAGAGAGCGCAGCAACAGGGGTGCGGAAGGGAAAGCGGAGAGATTCCCGCACAGAGGATCGGTGCCGACCGGCACTCACTAGCCCGAGAGGCTTGTCTGCTCACACGCCAGGGCGGGCGGGGATGAGAGCTGAGGATCGGGCTTTGGTCTGAGCGCAGGGAGAGTACTGGGGTTGGCGGCGTGAACACAGCCTGCAGGGGGTTAGTGCGCCATGGCTAGCCAGGAGGGAGTCCGGAAAAAAGTCTGGAGCTGCCAAAGAGACAAGAGACTTTTTCTTGCTTCTTTGTTTCCTGTTACGCGAGGAGAGGGGATTAAGAGCGCTGCTTAAAGGAGCTCCATAGACGGGCACGAGCCGCGGCTATCAGCGCGGATCCCAGAGATGTGCAAGAGACACTAAGGCTGCTGCTGCAGCCATCAAGAAGCCTGTGTGCAAGCACAGGTCATTATCCACACCTCCCCTCCCGGGAGCCTGTGCAGCCCGCCACTGCCAGGGTCCCGTGATCCAGGGACAACTTCCCCAGGAGAATGCACGGCGCCGCCTAGGCTGTTGCAACGTCACGCCGGCCTCTGCCGCTGCAGGATCTCCCCACATCCATACCCCTCCCTCCCCCGGGCCTGAGTGAGCCAGAGCCCCTGAAGCAGCTGCTCCTTTAACCCCAACCTGTCTGAGCAAAGAACAGATGTCCTCAGGCGACCTACACACAGAGGCGGGGCCACATCCAAAGCTGAACCCCGGGAGCTGTGCGAACAAAGAAGAGAAAGGGAAATTTCTCCCAGCAGCCTCAGAAGAAGCGGATTAAATCTCCACAATCAACTTGATGTACCCTGCATCTGTGGAATACCTGAATAGACAACGAATCATCCCAAATTGAGGAGGTGGACTTTGGGAGCAAGATATATTATTTTTTCCCCTTTTCCTCTTTATTTGACTGTGTATCTGTACGCTTCTGTGTGAGATTTTGTCTGTATAGCTTTGCTTTCACCATTTGTCCTAGGGTTCTGATCGTTTTGTTTTGTTTTTACTGTAAATTTTTTTTTCTTAATAATTTAATTTTTATTTTAATAACTTTATTTTATTTTATCTTACTTTATTTTATCCTCTTTCTTTCTTTTTTTCTTTCTATTTTTTCTTTTATTCTGAGCCATGTGGAGGACAGGCTCTTGGTGCTCCAGCCAGGCATCAGGGCTGTGCCTCTGAGGTGGGAGAGCCAAGTTCAGGACACAAGAGACCTCCTAGCTCCACGTTATATCAAACAGCAAAAATCTCCCAGAGGTCTCCATCTCAACACCAGGTTCACTCAATGACCAGCAAGCTACAGTGCTGCACACCCTATGCCAAACAACTAGCAAGACAAGAGCACAAACCCACCCATTAGCAGAGAGGCTGCCTAAAATCATAATAAGGCCACAGACACTCCAAAACACACTACCAGATGTGGACCTGCCCACCAGAAAGAAAAGATCCAGCCTCATCCACCAGAACACAGGCACTAGTCCCCTCCACCAGGAAACCTACACAACCCACTGAACCAACCTTAGCCACTGGGGACACACACCAAAAACAACGGAAACTACGAACCTGCAGCCTGCGAAAAGGAGACCCCAAACACAGTAGGATAAGCAAATTGAAAAGACAGAAAAACGCACAGCAGATGAAAGAGCAAGGTAAAAACCCACCAGCCCTAACAAATGAAGAGGAAACAGGCAGTCTACCTGAAAAAGAATTCAGAATAATGATAGTAAAGATGATCCAAAATCTTAGAAATAGAATAGAGAAAATACACGAAACATTTAACAAGGACCTAGAAGAACTAAAGAGGAAACAAGCAACAACGAGCAACAAAATAAATGAAATTAAAAATACTCTAGAAGGGATCAAGAGCAGAATAACAGAGGCAGAAGAACGGATAAGTGACCTGGAAGATAAAATAGTGGAAATAACTACTACAGAGCAGAATAAAGAAAAAAGAATGAAAACAACTGAGGACAGTCTGAGAGACCTCTGGGACAACATTAAGCACACCAACATTCGAGTTATAGGGGTCCCAGAAGAAGAAGAGAAAAAGAAAGGGACCGAGAAAATATGTGAAGACATTATATTGAAAACTTCCCTAATATGGGAAAGGAAATAGTCAATCAAGTCCAGGAAGCACAGAGAGTCCCATAGAGGATAAATCCAAGGAGAAACACGCCAAGACACATATTAATCAAAGTACCAAAAATTAAATACAAAGAAAACATACTAAAAGCAGCAAGGGAAAAACAACAAATAACACACAAGTGAATCCCCATAAGGTTAACAGCTGATCTTTCAGCAGAAACTCTGCAAGCCAGAAGGGAGTGGCAATCAAGAAAAAAAGGGAGAAGACTCAAATCAATAGAATTAGAAATGAAAAAGGAGAACTAACAACTGCCACTGCAGAAATAAAAAAGATCCTGAGAGATTACTACAAGCCAATCTATGCCAATAAAATGGACAACCTGGAAGAAATGGACAAAGTTTAGAAATGCACAACTTGCCGAGACTGAACCAGGAAGAAATAGAAAATATGAACAGACCAATCACAAGCACTGAAATTGAAACTGTGATTAAAAACCTTCCAACAAACAAAAGCCCAGGACCAGATGGCTTCACAGGTGAATTCTATCAAACGTTTAGAGAAGAGCTAACACCTATCCTTCTCAAACTCTTCCAAAATATAGCAGAGGGAGGAACACTCTCAAACTCATTCTACGAGGCCACCATCATCCTGATACCAAAACCAGACAAAGATGTCACAAAGAAAGAAAACTACAGGCCAATATCACCGATGAACATAGATGCAAAAATGCTCAACAAAATACTAGCAAACAGAATCCAACAGCACATTAAAAGGATCATACACCATGATCAAGTGGGGTTTATTCCAGGAATGCAAGGATTCTTCAATATATGCAAATCAATCAATGTGATACACCATATTAACAAACTGAAGGAGAAAAACCATATGATCATCTCAATAGATGCAGAGAAAGCTTCCGACAAAATTCAACATACATTTATGATAAAAACCCTGCAGAAAGCAGGAATAGAGGGACCTTTCCTCAACATAAAGCAGGAATAGAGGGACCTTTCCTCAACATAATAGAGGGCCATATATGACAAACCCACAGCCAACATCGTTCTCAATGGTGAGAAATGAAACCATTTCCACTAAGATCAGGAACAAGACAAGGTTGCCCACTCTCACCACTCTTATTCAACATAGTTTTGGAAGTTTTAGCCACAGCAATCAGAGAAGAAAAGGAAATAAAAGGAATCCAAATCGGAAAAGAAGAAGTAAAGCTGTCACTGTTTGCAGATGACATGATACTATACATAGAGAATCCTAAAGATGCTACCAGAAAGCTACTAGAGCTAATCAATGAATTTGGTAAAGTAGCAGGATACAAAATTAATGCACAGAAA